>NW_024424119.1:52507064-52580388 GCF_017311325.1 Ursus maritimus | reverse complement strand
GGTCCCAGGCCCCGCCCACCTTACCTGCAGCCCACTCCGGGCCAAGTACAGCTTCATCGCTTCCAGCTGTGTCTGAGGGTCTCCCCGCTGGCGCTTCACCTGCTCCAGGTAGCCAGCATTGGTCTGCAGGGTGTTCAGTGTGCGCACAGCATCCTGGCAACCACGGTCCCCAGGTAGCAGGTTAAGACTCACCAGCGGTCCACAGAAACAGAGGGACCCCAGGGCATCAGTGGCCAAGCCAGGGCACCATGCCTACCAATGCCAGCCCTGTGGCCCCAGCCTAGAGGTTAGGCACTGGTGAGACAGAAGTGGCATCTTTCCAGCTCTGGCAGAGATGGGAGCCTGGGGCAGTTTGGCCCCACCCAGGAGTGTCAGGCAAAGCAGGTTACAAGACTTAACGGGAGAAGCCTTGCTTCCTGTTCCCAGTTTGGGCTTCCCAGTCTTACGCCCCCCTCCAACACCGGGGCCTTTGCCCTCTTCCCTCCAATAGCATGCACAGCTATACTGGGCCCTAAATTGGGGGGGGGGAGGTTGCAGGAGCAGAACCACAGAAGGCTGGGGTCTTAGAACTGGAGGAATTCGAACTAGGAATCCCTGGAGGCTTCCATGCCCAACGCTGAGGATGGGGTTCCACTTTCTGACCCAAAGAAGAGCTGCTTGAAGCATCCACATGGGGGAAAGGAGGAAGCTCAAGGAAGACGGGTATAACCGGGGTCACCCAGCCAGGAAGGGGGTTAGCTGCAGCCTCAGGGGAGTCTACACTGGGAGTCAAGAGTGGAGATGCTATTTATTTCCCCTTAGGGCCTCAACAGCTGACCCATTAAACTGTGTCATCTGCCTGGCAGGCAACAGGTGTGGTCTATGGAAACCGGCCCCTACAACAGAGCCAGGTGGAAATTTTCTGTTCTCCAGATTCTTACCCCCACCAATATCCCTGATTCCTGCCTGCTCACCAATCCCAGGCACTTGGATCTCTATCTCCTGAATCCTGGAGACTCCAACCCCTGATATCAACTCTTGAATCTCTCAAGTCTGAACTCCTGAAACTCTTTCCCCTCCTACCCCCCAAGCGCCAACCGCAAATTGGGACTCTGGACCGCCTATCACTGGGCGCCCCTTCCCACTAAGGCGAGACGACACTTCAGCCTCAGAATTCCCAGAACCGGCGGCCCAGGCCCAACTGCCTGGTCCCTGTCCCCACCCCCGGGCTCCAGGATGTCCCCGCCCCGAGTCCCCCACTGCCAGGCTCCCGGTCCACCCGGCCTCAGGCCGCGGAGTCCGGACGCTGTGGCTCAGGCCCGGCCCACGTGTCCTCGCACGACCGCCAGTCTGCCCGCCGGATACCTGATACTCCATGCCCGGCTCTCTGCGGCGGGCCACGCGCTCAACCCTCGCCACGCCGTGACCCCGGTCTTGCACCGCGCGGAGAAACTGCTGCCAGGAAGAGAGCGGCGCGCAAGTGGCAACGTGCCTGCGACATAGTCCTAGCGCCCGTTACCTAACTCGCTAGGCCAGGCCCGGAGACGCCCCGCCCCGTCTCGCCCCGCCTTGCCTCGCCCCTGCCCTCCACCAATCAGCGCCGCCCAGGGAGTCCTCCGGAACCAATAAGAATCTGCGAGATGCCATATTTGTGAGGGGCAGGCCCCGGGCGGGGCGGAGCGGAGGGTTTCGTCCCTGTTTGTGAGGGGCACGCTCCCTGGGGCGTTCTCTGCGCTCAGCATCTCCAGGACCCGGCCACACCCCCCAAAATAGTACCAGTCTGCAACCCTCAGCCAGGTGATCCGCCAGAACTAGCCCTGAGCCGGGACAGAAGACGGAGCTAGCGGACACATGTATGGAGGTTATTGAATTCAAGCCCCGAAATGACGCGGTTTAACGCAGAGACCGCAGGAGGCGGGTATTGGACTCTGCACTTCTGAATCTGACAACCCGATTGCGAGGCAATAGACCAAACCCAAGCACCTTCGCCGCTGGGGCCACTGCCGTCCCTGGACAGCCTGGGAAGGCGTCCTGGAAGAAGCGACATCCTGGCAGAGGCCTGGGGATGAGGCGGAGTCAGCGAGGTGGCGGAGCGGGTGGGGGGGGGGAGAGGTTTCCAGGTAAAGGCAGGGAACGCAGTGTGAAAAGGAAAGGATTAAGAGGGAGAGGGAGAGGCGAGGAGGGGAAGAGAGAGAATGGGAGAGAAAGAGAACCAGCCAGAGGGAGCTGCACTTCCACCGGATGGGGCCTAGTGCCCCAAAATGCCAGATCCAGCAGGACCTTGTAGCCTAAGAAATTTGGATTAAATTTGGACAACAATAAAATGGTCTTAAAGAAAAATGACAAGGGGCGCCTGGGTGTCTCAAGCTTCTGTCTTCGGCTCAGGTCATGATCCTTGGTCCTGGGACTGAGCGCCCCTCCCTGGGCTCCCTGCTCAGCAGAGAGCCTGCTTCTCCCCTGCCCCCCTGCCACTCCCCCTGCTTGTGCCCGTGCTCTCTCTCTCAAATAAATAAAGTCTTTAAAAAAAAGGTAAAGAAAGATGACAAGGTCAGGTTTGCACTTTGGAAGACTTACTGTGTGGAGAATGAACTGGGAGAGCCACGTGGGAAGGAGACAGTAATCTGTCCTAGCCATGGGTGAGGAGGACTCATCCTGGACTTTTTCCTGTCTTTGACCTTCTTGGCCCACTGCTTTCATGGAAAAAATAGCACGGAGATTCCTTTTTTTTTTTTTTTCCTCTCTTCTTTTTTTAAATAACAAGGTATGCCTGTAATCTCTTTTTCAGATCCCTCGGTGGGATTAAAAAGTTTCTTTCACATAGCATTGCCATGCTCCCTGCTCTTGGTTCTCTTTCCCCTGTACTCATTCTTCAAGCATTTTCTCGTGTCCCCGACTGAGATCATTGCAATGACCAAACAATTTCAGAATGCTGTGATTTTTATGACATTCCTTAAGCAAGTTAATCAAGATGTTGCATTCTTCAGTGTGCAAGTGTAGACATAAGAGGACGCAGCTTTAGGAGAAGGCGATGGAACACGACAGAGCAGCCTGACTCTTGGCCACCCCAGTGATGAGGGAGCAGAAGGCAAGCCGAAGACAAAGCAGAAGCTGACACCCTGCAACCTCCCCTTACCCCCCCACTCCTGGATGGGACACGTGTGACATTCTTCCAGGAATCCTCCAACTATCTTAATAGTTAATGCCTTGCTAGAGGAGAAACATAGCCCTAACTTGAACATGGCAAGGCCTCCAGGATCTTGTAGGTCCCCTTTAGCGTATGAAAGTTCTTTTTTCCTTACCTCCCCCAACCCCATAGTAGATAATCAGCCATGGATCACAACCCCCGTGCTGCAGCTCTTTCCGCCCACGGGTCCTCTCCGTGTTCTTTAATAAACCACCATTTTGCACCAAAGACGTCACAAGAGTTCTTTCTTGGCCGTGGGCTTCGAACCCTAACGTCTTTCTGACATCAACCAGGAGGGCGGAAGTGAGAGTCACCAGTGAAGAATCCCCATCCAAAGGCTGGTGGCCTGGGCGGCGGGGCAGCTCCCGGCAGTGAAGGCTCCCGCGCCCTCCACAGCTGACCTGACTCGGAGATTCCCTTTATATAGCTCAGGTGCCAGAGGGGTGTGTGGATTTGGGGGGGTGGGGTGCGGGGTTGCTACAGACAACCCTCTCGGGAAGTCCCCACAGACAAAAGACAATCCTTCAAACAACTGATGGGATTCCAGCACCTCCCTCTCTCTTTCCTGCCAGCATTGGGGGCAAATATTTATCAGAGATTGTTTGATTTTGAAATAAACATATGACCTGTTGGAAAGATTCCATCATTGGCTGGACTTCTGCTCTTCACATCACCGCTGGGCACCCTGACCCTGGCCCCATGGGAAATAGAGAGGTGCTTCATTTCTTGGTTTTCTTCTCCTTCTTCTTTATCATTGAAATGTTCTCTATGCATATGCATATACTGCCTAATAACTGCATAAAAATGATTGTAAAGGAGCTTTACATGTTTTTCTTTGTGGGATCCTGGTGGGCTCAGTCCATACAGCATGCAAGTCTTGACCTCCTCGGGGTTACAAGTGAGAGCCCCAGGTTGGGTGTAGAGTTGACTTAAAAAGAAAAATCTTTAAAAATAAAAATCCAGTGTTTTTCTTTTGCTCACCCCCACCCCTCACCTTCCTCCTTTGGTGACCTTCAAGTAGGCATCCCACAGTTTTCCAAGCCCATGAGGTGACAGACTCATCTAGACAGCTATAGGACTTTGTCCATGCACGTGGCAATATTTTCTGCATCCTAACACTCCGTATTCGACAAGAAGCTTACAGGGATCCCTCGAATGTACTGACTTAGCAAATAGTTAAAGAGCACTCCTCTGGGCCAGGCCCTGTTCTAAACACTTTTTTTTTTTAAAGACTTTTTTTTTAATTTATTTATTCGACAGAGAGAGACAGCCAGCGAGAGAGGGAACACAAGCAGGGGGAGTGGGAGAGGAAGAAGCAGGCTCCTAGCGGAGGAGCCTGATGTGGGGCTCGATCCTGCAACGCCGGGATCACGCCCTGAGCCGAAGGCAGACGCTTAACCGCTGTGCCACCCAGGCGCCCCTAAACACATTCTATAGAGTTGGTCATTTATCCGTCGTGACCCTATAAGACAGGTACTAGTGTGAACACCCTCCAAAAATGAGGCGGCAGGGAAAAGGAGATCCCGGAGGGAGACTCCCTCCTCCCAGGTCAGCTTGTCTACATTCCTGAATCTTAAGGAATCTCTTTCTCTTTGCCCTGAGCAGAGGAGTTTGTGTCATTCTCCCCTCAGGCCTTCTCTAGAGCTGGGGGGGCGGGGCAGTGAAGGGGTTAATTTGCATTCTTGAAAATCATTGAGCTACTGACTTCAGTTCCACTTGGAAACAGAAATAGATGCCCAGGCACGAAGGCAAGCAGCAGCCCCGAAAATTCCAGGGGTCTAACTGGTATCATCCCAGTTGTGCAAGAAATTACAAGTGGTGACTGGGGCCTTGGCAAAGCCACCCAGTGGCCTTGGGCAGGTCATGTCACCTTTCCCCTGGACCTCTGTTTACTCCATGGTCTCCAAGGACAATGTTCATCATAGCCACTGACACGGGGAAATTTGTAGGAGTCATTTAAGGGGGGGTGGGTAGAATAGAGTTATCTTCTTTTCCTTATTAAAACTTCCTATTTTTATTTTGTTTTTAAATCCTAATATTTTTAGGGGGTGGGGGGCGCCTGGGTGGCTCAATCGATTAAATGTCCGACTCTTGATTTCAGCTCAAGTCATGATCTCAGGGTTGTGAGATCAAGCCCCTCTTTGGCTCCGCGCTGGGCATGGAGTCTGCTTAAGATTTTCTCTCTCTCGTGGGGCGCCTGGGTAGCGCAGTCGTTAAAGCGTCTGCCTTCGGCTCAGGGCGTGATCCCGGCGTGATGGGATCGAGCCCCACATCAGGCTCCTCCGCTAGGAGCCTGCTTCTTCCTCTCCCACTCCCCCTGCTTGTGTTCCCTCTCTCGCTGGCTGTCTCTGTCAAATAAATAAATAAATAAAATCTTTAAAAAAAAAAGAGAGATTTTCTCTCTCTCTCTCTCTTTCTGCCCCTCCCCCCACCTCATGTGCTCTCTGAAAAAGATTTTTAAAAATCAAAATAAAATCGGGGCGCCTGGGTGGCACAGCGGTTAGGCATCTGCCTTCAGCTCAGGGCGTGATCCCGGCGTTATGGGATCGAGCCCCACATCAGGCTCCTCCGCTATGAGCCTGCTTCTTCCTCTCCCACTCCCCCTGCTTGTGTTCCCTCTCTCACTGGCTGTCTCTATCCTGTCGAATAAATAAATAAAATCTTAAAAAAAATAAATCCTAATATTTTTTGAATGGCTAATACATCATATCATTCAAATAGAAGTACAAAAAATGTACAATGGGAAGCTTCCCTCCCATGCCAGGTCCCAGCATCCTAATTCCCCTCTCCAAAAGCAATCAGTTGTTTCCCGTGATCGTTCCAGAGATATGTTATGCATTTGCAAGCAAATATAAATATATCGAGATCTCCCTTTCATACTTGCAGATAGCAGACTATATACACAAGTCTGCGTTGTACTCTTTCCATTACCTTTATATCCTGGACCTTATTTTGGACTGTGTTGGTACCTAAGAGCTGCTCATTGGCTAATTTGTTTTTCTGAAGCGAGCAGTACTCCCTGGTGTGGAAGTATTACTGTGGATTTAGCCAGTCTCCTACTGATGGACATTTAGGTTTCTAATGTTTTGCCATCACAAAAGTGTTGCAACGGGTAACATTTTACCCTCATCATTTCTTCCATGTGAGCACATCTGATGGATGAATTCCAGGAAGTGCAATTGCCAGGTCAAAGGTGATTGGCATTCAACACCTTCGTACATATTGCCACATCCACATCCACATTGTCCTCCAAAGGGTAGGTACGATTAGTTTCCACCCCCACGCCCAAGCATGCACGAGCCAGCCATTTCCTCACCAACACACCTTAACCAACTTGGATCTTTGCCAATTGCATAAGTGGAAAAATGGATTCTCAAGGTAGTTATCATGTGCATTTATTTTATTTGGAGGATACTGAGCATTTGTTAGGTTTAAAAACCATGTGTATGGGGGCGCCTGGGTGGCTCAGTCGTTAAGTGTCTGCCTTCAGCTCAGGTCATGACCCCGGGGTCCTGGGATCGAGCCCCGCATTAGGCTCCCTGCTCCGCTGGGAGCCTGCTTCTTCCTCTCCCACTCCCCCTGCTTGTGTTCCCTTTCTCACTGACTGTCTCTCTGTCAAATAAATAAATAAATAAAATCTTACCAAAAAAAAATTTGTATGTGTAATCTGCTAACCTCTTTCGTATCATTGCTTTTTGTTTTGAAAGCCACAGATGTTCATAGAAGGAAACAGAGAAATGTGTAAAGGAGAAAATCAAAGACACCTTCATCCAGGTGTGGAGAACAAATGTTGGCTTTTTGGTGCCAGCATGAAAGTGTTCTTGCTCTCCAGAGAGAACAATACAAAGAAAGCCATTGTCTGGAGAGAAAAAAAAGAAAAAAAAAAAAAAAAAAACAAGGGTGCAAGAAAATTGGCAAGTGGGTCAGTGCCCCCCCCCCCGAAGGTGGATCTGCAGGTGTGTGTGGAGGGCAGTAAGAGCCAGGGATTCTACTTCACCCCTACCCTCGCAAAGGGAAAGGATGTCATATCCATCCATTCATTCATTCATTCATCTATTCACTCATTCACCTTTGTGCCAGACCCTGGGCTTGGTACTGGAGGCACTGGGTTCTGGGGACAGACGACAAAGTCCTGCTTGCAGAGCGCCCTGTCCAAGGTGGGAAGACAGTAAAGAAGGAAACTCAGAAAGGAAGATATATATTTGCAAACCCTGATAACCATGATCAGAGCCATCCTCACTGCTACAGAGGCAGGGGGCTAAGGCCCAGAGAGGGACAGAGACAGCTTGGGGTCACACAGCAAGTCAGCAAAGGCCCCACGCTGGGCCCCAGGGTGGACTTTCTAAACTCAGATCTGCCTGGGTCACTGCCCCCTCTCCTGGCCCATCACGCCCTCCAGATTACCAAAGCCCGTAAGCTCACTGTCACCTGGCTTCTACCCACCTCCCGCCTATTCCACCCCTGCAGGCCACCATCCTTGCAGCTGGCAAGGACCGTAGGAATTGGCCTTGGTGTCTCCCACCTCCAAGCTTTTGCTCACATTTACCTTTGCCTGAAATACCTTTCCCCTATACTTTTCCTCTTTGCTTTTATGGGCAGGTTGCTTTCAGCTAACTTTTGTTAAACACTTATCCCTGTACTTGACATTGCAATCTCTTTTCAAGTTCTCGAAAATTATGAGAATTAGAAGTTGGCCCCATTTTATAGGTGGAGAAATGGAGGTTCACCTGTTGTCAATGCGCTGTGTGACCCTGAGCAGTTTGCTGGCTTTCTCTGATCCTGTCTGGCCCTTGGTCTCCTCCTTAGTAGGGTGAGAGCTGAAATGAGCTCTGTCCCAGCCCATCATTTCTGGGATATCTATGGGTGGGTATTTCACTGAGGACAAGAGTCTCCAAAGGCCACCGTACTCCAGAGAGCCTGGACTAGAGGGGTCCAGCTGTCTCTCTCCTCCTTTCGGGGGGCCAGGGCACAGAGAGGCTGGTTTCAGTCCGGCCTCCTCCCCAGGGGCCTTCTGTGCTCAAACCTGCCGACATCTGTCTTACCCAGCTTCAGAGGGGGAAGAAGTGTGTGGGATTTTTTTTCAGTTGATCGTCTCGCTCAGTACCCGTGACTGTCTTGAGCACCTCCTCCCTCGGGGGTGGCAGTTAGGAGCCTCCCCCTTGCCAGGTGCTGCGCGGAGCCCATTCGACCAGGAAGGAACCGAGGACCGGAGGTGCGGAATCACGGGGACAACACACCCGCTGGCAAGTGGCAGAGCAAGGATTCAGCTCAGTCCCAGCTCCGTTTGATTCCAGCTGCCACTGATTAATTTATTTTTTTATTTTTTCCCCCTACACCCAGCGTAGGGCTTGAACTTACAACCCCGGGATCAAGAATCGTATGCTTTGCCGACTGAGTCAGCCAGGCGCTCCCAGCTGCTACTGATTTAGACCCTCTGATCAAGCTTGGGAATCCCTGGCTAGTTTTTCTCCATTGGTGACTTGGATTTTCTTAAATAGTTAACATGAATTCTTTCTAAACATCAGCTTTGTGGAGAGATCTTTACGTGCTGCTTCTGTTCCTGGACCCATTTCTCAGGGGAGGCAAAAGAAGGCCTACTAGGGAAAATAGCTCAGTCACTCACAGGGGTCTGTCATGCTGGGCCCCGGACTCCATCACCAGGCCACCCCTGGACCCTGCCCCCCTGCCGGCCCTGTGTCCTGCCAGGTGACCTGGTCATTTGATCAACAGGGCTCTGGCCTTGAGCTGGCTCTTACTTCAGAGGGAGGCTCTACTGCCTCAGGAGCCATGCGAAATGCGAATACCCCACAGCCCTCGGGGTGTCCTCAGTTCTCTGCCCCCTAGTGAGGGAACCCACACCGTGTGACCCTGGGCAAGTCACCACACCTCCCTAGGGTCCTGGTCTCTAAGGTAAGGGGACCTGGATGACCTCACAGGGGCCACTGATCTCAAACCCTGGCATCTGGGGCCACCCCTCCTCTGCTGCTGGGCAGAAGGTTCTGTGGATCAGGACGATCTGGGTAAGAGCGGCCTGGCCTGGCGTGCAGCCCCAGGGGACTCCGGCTGATGGCAGCCTTACGGTTCTGAGCTTCCGACCACAGTCCCGAGAGAGACGGAGGCGCTGACTCACTGTGTGCCCACTCAGCATAGAAGAAAAGAGGCTTGATGAGGCCAAGCAACTGTCTAGTGCCTGTCAGGTCCTGAACCTTGATCTCACTCGGACTCTTGCAGCCCGGCCGGTTCTACCCCAGCTCCAACCAGTGTTCGTCCCAGCAGGGCTAGAAGGGCCGGGGGGGTGGCTGGGCCAGTCTCCTCACCTCTCTGAGCCACATTTCCTCATCTGCAAAGCAGGGGTCACCGTCGTGCCCACCTCAGAGGGGTGGGGTGAGGAAGAATGGGAGGGTGCTGGGCCAGGAGCCCAGACCCAGCTCTGGATGGGGGTTGGAAATCTTCAACGGGCTAGGTCCCTAACTGCTCCCAACCACACCTCTGTATCTATAAAATGAAGACCGCAGGGGCCCAGCAGGTGGGAAGCACCGGACCAGGATTGCCGTCATTACTACTATTATTATTTAAATGACACTAACAAGCCTTCCTGAGAGAGCAGGCCAAGTTCAATCCCGAGATCCACTCTAGGAAACCCGCCCACAGTGCCTGGAGCACAGGAAGCCCCACAGGGGGGCCTCCACACCTCCCGAGTCGGCTGTCAGTTCTGCTCTGGACACCCCTCCCCAAGAACTTCCCCACTCCCACAGGGGGCGGGGGCTTCCGTGGAGCCTCCAGCGGGGTTAGAAGGGGGAACTGAGGCCTGCAGGAGGGCCTCTATCACCCCAAGCCCGTAGAACAAGGTTTATAGATGACAAGGTTTGCCCGTGGGGCCCCACCAAGTGTGGGGTTATCACTGTCGATGGCCTTGGGACCCGAGGCATATTCACACACATTACAGGGAAGAAAGAGATGGAAGCTTGGAGAGGCAGGCCACCTGCCCAAGGTAACCAAGCTCTCCTACCTGGAAGGAGGCCGTTTTAGCTGAGAAAGGGCTCCCCGATGGGCCCGGCCGCTCCATGGCTGCTCTCCACCACACCGTCTCAGCCCCTGGCCAGCAGGGCGCCAGGGACCTGGCACCTTTCATCCCTGGGCTTCCCGCACCCCAGCGGGGCTGGGCACAAAGTGATTCGTGGGGGAGGGCAGCTCTGCCACGCTCTGCCCAGGGTTCAGCTGGGCCAGAGAAAGGAGGGGGAATAGCGGGGATTCCCTCTCACTGCCCCTTGGCCTGGGCCTCCCCCCCTGCCGTGCGCAGGGAGGATGGTCTTACCTGATAGGTGTCTGCTCGCACCCTTGGATCGGCCCGGGGAGGGATCTCTCTGGGGAATCTCCCAAGTTCAATGAGTTAAATAACAGCCTGGGGAAGGTTAAAGGTGAGTGGGGAGGCGGGGGGTGCACAGAGAAGGGAGCTCTTGGGAAACTTCCAGACCTTGGGGCTGGGCTTCCCGCAGAACAGGGCTGGCCTTATCTGGCCTCTCTTATCACAGCCCACCTCCCCCTACAGTTAGGGCCCTTTGCGCCCAGGCTGGGAGCCCTGTGTAGCGGGGTTAGGACACCCAGGCACCCTTGACCTGAGGAGTGGGGGCCTGCTGGGGGGAGAGGCTTTGTTTCCCCAAATCATCTGCTCAAAAAGGAGCCAGGACACCGACCACGTTCCCAGCCTGCAGGGCGACACGGAGAGCCAGCCCAAAGGAGCTGGTGAAGGCCTCTCCCCCTGACAAGACACGGCCTCTTCAACCCGCTGCTGGCGTGGGTTGACTCACTGTGGTAGTTGGGACTCAGATGCCAGGCCCTCCTCCAGGTGCCGCGGGGGCACGCTCCACAGGGCCCTGCCCTCTGGGAGCTTTGATTCCAGGCCACGCCTCTCCCTCCCAGCACCTCTGGGGGAGCTCTGTGTTGGGGGAGCTTGGAGCCCACAGCTCCGGGGCTTAGGGTTTGTTGGTTTAAAATACGGTTTGACTGCATGAGTAAAAATGTGAATTCGGGAAATAGGAGAAAACACAGAAGGACAAAACCATCCAGAATAACCACGGGTAATGTGTTCCTGTGATTCCTTGTTTTTATAAAATGAGTTCAAGCAATAGATATTTTGTTACCTGCTCTTTCCACGCGTTGTTTCTGGAACATCTTTCTGTCCCAGCGCGCATGCATCCACGTCCTTTGTCACAGCTGCCTGGCATTCCATCGCAGGCCTGTGCTCTGCGCGTGCGGCCCGAATCCCAACCAGCAGCATCAGTGGGTTAGAGGTGCCCACCCCAACCTGGGAGTCCCGGGTCTGGGTGTGGGCCAAAGTGGGGAGCTGCTCGAACTTACTGAAGCAGAGGGAGGTTTTCCCAGCTCTTCCACACACACAGAACTGCCCTGAAGGTCACAGACCCACTGGGAGAAGGTAGCAGAGAACGGGTTAGGGGAGGAGCCGTTGCGTGGCCACTGAACACTTGGCCACATGGCCCTTACATCTATAGGACAAGAATCAACACGCGCCATCTCTACTGGGTCATTCCACGATGTCACAGCTCCCGTCTGAGACTACCCAAGACTAGCTGGATCCCTAATCCTCCTTTACGGTAGACGCTGCCGGTTCCTGGCTTCGGTCCCCTTGGTCCCGTTCTCCAGTAATCCTACGGCTCTCGGCAGGCCTTCACCTGAAGCACCCACCACTGACCCCGATGTGGCTCCGGTCAGGCCTCCCTCCCACTGTTTGGACCCATCAGTGGTGCTTGTCCACGTCACCACTCCCTCCTGCCCAGAACACCCTCTCCCTCTGCTCCCTTCGCACCTCATCGTTGCTGCTCTTGAGTCCCTGAGGACGTCCGAACACTGGAGGGCCCATGGGGTCAGACCTGTTTCTCCCTCTTGCCATGTGATCTCCTCCTGCCCTGGATCTTTCCAAACCATGGCACTGGCAGCCCCCCCCCCAAGTGTGCCCCCAGCCCAGATTCCGGGGGCCCTAGATATACACCTGCCGATGCCACTGGATGTCCGTCTGTCCTCTCCATCTGACCATGCTGGACCACCCATGCCTTGGCCCGACCTCCCGCAGCCCCCTAGGTCTCGGGGACGGCAGGCCTGTCCTCCCTCCAGCAAAGCCTGGGACTCTGGACTCCTCTCATTCACACTCGCATCCAACCTGAAAACAGACCTACCCTCACAGCCACGCATAAATCACCACATGCGCCAGCAGCTGCCTCACCAGGCTGGTCCGAGCCCCCGTCACCTCACGCCTGGATTATTCCAGCAGCCCTAACTGCTCCCCCCGCTTCCAGCTCTGCCTTGGTTTTTCTCAACATAGCCACTGGGACCTTTTGAAACGTGTGTCCCCCTCTGCACAAGGCTCTCTGAAAGCTTCCTAGCCCTGGATCCTGGCACTTGTACTACCCTCTAACCCCCCATTCACCCCATTTCTCTTGGGAATTTCTGCTCCCTTGTCACCCTGAGCCCCTCCACTGACTCCCACTCTTTTCCCTTCTTATTCCACTTTATCGTTTCCACACACTCTATCCCATCAGACTAGTTCGAACTTACTAGAATGTGAGTTCCATAGAGGTGGGGATGGCCACGGCTTGGTAGCTGTATTGAGTCTAGAGAAGTCTGGTCCTTGGAAGACGCAGACAATAAATACACCCTGAACGAAGGAACTATACTACCGGGCTGGTAGTGAGGATTCAATGAGGTAATGGGCTGTCACTGTGTCAGTGGAAACTTCTGGTAAGAGGAATTGCTGGGTCGGAGAACACTAGCCTCTCCCAGAGCAGCTTTTTATCTCCTTCAGAGAAAACATCTGACATTTAGGCCAGCCCCGTGAGTTCTCCCTCATCAGGTCATTCAAGACCTATTGACTTGAGGGGCGCCTGGGTGGCTCAGTCGGTTGGGCATCCGACTCATGGTCTCAGCTTGGATCATAGTCTCGAGGTCGTGAAATCAAGCCCCCCAACCGACTCCACATTGGGTGTGGAGCCTGCTTGGGATTCTCGCCCTCTGCCCCTTCCCCTGCACGCAAAGTCATTTAAAAAAAAAACAAACAACTATGGACTCAATAGCCATTAGGACACCTCGCAGTTGTTCCATATGGATTTGATTACTTGCTAGCTGTGTTGAGTTGAATAGAAGCCCACGTCCACCTGGAACCTCAGAATGTGACCTTATTTAAAAAGGTCTTTGCAGGGGTGCCTGGGCGGCTCAGTCGGTTTAAGTGTCTGCCTTCAGCTCAGGGTCTCAGGATCGAGTCCCGCATCGGACTCCCTGCTCGGCGGAGAATCTGCTTCTCCCTCTTCCTCTGCCGCTCCCCACCCACCACTTGGGCTTTCTCTCTTCCTCACTCTCTCTCCCTCAAATAAATAAAAATCTTAAAAAAAAAAAAGGTATTTGCAGACGTAGCTGGTTAAGATCATACCAGGTGAAGGCGGACCCGAAATCCAACGACTAGTGTCCTCCTCAGAGAGACAGCCGCGCACAGAAGGCAGAACACAGGGTGAAGACAGGCAGAGACTGGCGAGCTTCATCTACAAGCCAAGGAAAGCCAAGGACCGCCAGCCATCACCAGAAGCTAGGAGACGGTCATGGAACGTTCTCTCGCAGAGCCCACTGATGGACCCTGCTGACACCTGGGGTTCAGACTTCTAGCTTCGAGAACTGTGACAGAATAACTTTGTTGTAAACCACCTAGTCTGTACGACTGGGTGATTTTCTACAGCAGTTCTGACAGACACTGGTCAGGATGTTTGGGGTTTTTTTGTTTTTAACTTCTGGCCTTCTGTGAAGTTGGGATCTGGAGATCTGGTTCAATTTCTACAGAGACAGGTTAAGAGTTTTGCCAACCTTCCTTCAGGCATCCCCTTCAAAAGGCCTCCTCCTGTGACAGGATGTAGAATTTGCCTTCGAGGCGTCTGTCCCCAGCTTCAGACTCACAGCCAGTGTATCCACCAAAATGTGCTTCTCCTCCAAGGACCGTAGCTCTGACACCTGACGCCCCAACCTTTCCTCACTGTTCTCTGTCCTCCTGCCCACTCGCCATCCTAACCCAAGTCACTGCCACCTCCCCCAGCCCCTGGAGAGCATCCTTCACCTGCTCTGGTCCTTTCTGTCTTGCCTCCCCGAGGCCACCCACTACTCAGCAGCCTGAGGGGTCTTTGCAAGTTACAAATCTGTTACCACGCGGCTGACGGCGAGCCTTCTGCGGCCTCCGGCCTCGAGTCAAGTTCGAGCACGTGCGTGAGCGACCACAGATGCAGCGTCACCACTGCGGCTGCCGCCCACAGCAGACCCTCCCCGGGCAACCGAGACCCTGCCTTATCGGTCTTCCCTCTCCCTCAGACACCGAGGGGACAGGAGCAAGGGAGCAGCATGGCACCCGCTCTTTGGAGGAGCAGGACAAGTGTTCTGGAAGGTACTCAAAAAAAAAAAAAAAAAAAAAAAAAAAAAAAAAAAGACAAAAGTCTTCTGCAATTATGTCCAGGGACATGAACCGGGATGAAGAAAAGAATCAAGACTTGACAAATCAAATCCCAATCGTTAGGCCCAATGAACCCCAGAGGGTGAGGAGCTGGGGGTCTGAACACAGAACACAGCACGTAGCCACTTACTGAAAAAAAAAAAAGTCAACTTTAATTATAACTGACCAAACCGTGTCCAGGAATGTCTCCAAACTGAACAAAAGAAACATGATAAAATTCTCTATTGAAGAAACCAAGTTTCTGCCAACCCCAGGGCTTCTGAGGGTTGCGCCAAGAGCAGCCCACTCCTGGGGCTGGTTCTGTCCCCCACGCAAGTTTCTCATCCTGAGAGGAGGGCTGGCGACAGGCGAGGGACCTGCCCCTTCCTCCTATCATGCTGGGAACTCTTAGAAAGTCACTGGGGGGGGTGTGCCTCTCCTCCCACCCCGTTCCTGTCTCAAGGTAAATGGAGACCCTCCGGGCATCATCTCGAAAGCCAGGGAACGAGGCGAGGTACCCCAGTGCCCTCCTGGACTTTCAGCCAACGCTTTCCTCCAGTCCGCTCCGCTGGGGTGCCCAGCGCCCAGGGTGGGGATGAAATAAAATAAGCACTAGAGAAAACTCAAATGCCCCATCACCTCCACAACGCAAGTCACAGAGCAGAAAAGAAAGAACGCTGCCCTAATGCAAAGCCCGGGCAGCCGGCCCTCAGAAGACGCGCTCAAACTCCGTCTGGTTGGTGGTGGCGGGATTGCGGCTCTGGTTGGCGGACTGCTGGGTGATCTGGCTGCCCTTCCGGCGTGGCGGCGCCAGATACTCGAACATGGACGTCAGGTGCGTCGAGAGCATGCCCTTGAGATCCGAGGGCATGGGGTCCGACCAGAAGAAGTCGTGGTTGAGGGCGTCGTCACTGTCGATGCGCTGTGCAGGATCCAGCACCAGCAACTTGTCGATGAGGTCCAGCGCGTAGGGGTCCCGCACGTAGGCCTTCAGCCGGTCCTTCACCTTCCGTTTCTGGCCCTTGACCAGGTCCAGCTTCTCAAAGAGCTCATACTTGTCCACATTGGGCCAGACCTGCGCAGGACGCAGGGAGAGAAATGGTGTTAATTCAGGGGGTGCGTGGCTTGTCCCCTGGTTTGGCACCCGAAAGGACTAAAACTTCTTCATTCCGATGCTCCCAGACCACTCCTGGAGGGCCAACTTGACCTCTCCAAGGTAAAAGCAACAGTGACCATGTATCTGGCACACACCAAGTGCTAGGCCCTTTTACACAGTCTTCTGGAATACGCCCACCAAGCCCGACGCAGCCATTGTTGTTCCACAGACGAGAAACTCCACTCTGACGTGAGGGATTCCAATGCCCTCCCCAAGGCCACGAACTGTGATGGGGTGAGACTCAAGCACTGTGGCCCGTGAGGCTCTAAAGAGCAGGCCCTGTTCCTCCACCAGCCACCTCTCCAGAGCTTTCCTTCTATTCCACTACCCACTCCTCCCTTGCCAGGAAGACTTGGGATCTCTGCATCCTGTGGGGCCCGGGGGCCCAGGCAGCCTGGCCACGCACCTCAGGGGTGATGGAGCCACAGAGCTGGCTGATGAGGGCAAGCTGGTGCTGCTCGGTGTTGCCCTGCATGATAGGGCTGCGGGTCCACATCTCCGCCATGATGCACCCAGCACCCCACAGGTCAATGGGGGGGCCGTAGTCCCGCTCCCCTGGGAAGAAGAGCGCACCAGGAGGGCCCCTTGAGCCCGAGGGCCTCCTGAGACGCAATGCCCCGGGGCCGGCGGCTCAAGAAGCCCTGGCAGTGGGGGACTAAGGCCGGGTAAGTGCCCAGCCCCTGCCCCCCTCCGCCCGCTCGGGAGTCCTCACCGAGCAACAGCTCCGGGGGCCGGTACCAGAGCGTCACCACACGGTTGGTATAGCGGTTGGGCTGGCTGTTCTTGGCCAGGCTGAAGGCCCGGGCCAGCCCGAAGTCGGCCAGCTTCAGAACCCCGTCGCGAGTGATAAGCACATTAGCCGCCTTCATGTCCCTGTGCAGGATCTGCAGGAAGTGCGAGACGGCTCGATCGGGTTTCTGGGGGCCCTTCGGTCACACCCACCCAGCAGTGGGAGCCAAGGCCAACCCCAGCCTCAGTCCCTCTTTCCCCACTCCAACGCCCACCTTGTTTCTGTGGATATAGTAGAGGCCGTTGAGCAACATCTGCATGACCTTCTTGATCTCGGACAGCGTGAACTTGACTAAGACATTGCTCAGCAGCCCAGCAAGGTCATGCTCGCAGAAGTCAAACACTAGGTATATACTGCCTTTGCAGCGGTTATACGGGGAAGCTGAGATGGGAAGAACAGGGGAGGGGGTGAGAAAAAGAAAGTAAAAAATCCCACGTGCAACCCATTTTCCCACAATCAGCTTCTACCCCTCCAACCCGCGGACCCTCGGATATCCAGCTGTGCATTCCTTCACTGGAAAACTATTTCCTGAGTGCCTCCTCTGGGCCGGGGGCTGTGGCAGGCCCTGGGGCAGCAACAGCTACGATGAAAGGACCCGAGAGAGCAGTCACAGTCCATATGTCTGGGTTAAGAAGAGGCAATTTAGCTGTGTCCACTTCCAACTTTGCAAACAAAGCCTTAGGCTGTAAGTCTCATTTTCCCCATCTGAAAATGGGGGCAAGATCCACACCACTTACCTTTGGTTCGACAGATCTCAATTAAGTTGACCACATTCTCGTGTTTTAGAAGTTGGAGGATCTTGATTTCCCGCAAGGCTGTAATGGGGAACTGGGTGGGAGAAAGATAGGAGGGAGTCAGAGGCAAGCGACTGAACTACAGACCAATGAACAAGCCACAGGGTCCATGTTAAGGGGCACAAGTGGGGAAAAAAAGAGTAAGATCATGGGCGCTGAAAACAGCTGCCTCAGACGTTTTATTTGTAAAATGGGTGTAAGAATAGTATGCGCCCCTCAAGGAGTTGATTTGAGACAATAAACCGAAACAATGGAACCTGACACACACTTCGATGCTCCACAGTTTCTTCAACCTTTAAATTTTAGCTCTACGCCTGTATTTTAGTAGGTGGTAACAAAAACAGCTATTTAAAGAAATGTCCCGGCTAAGAAGCAGGTCTCTGGGAAGCTAGACAAGGGCTAGGAGGAAGTATGGGAGGGGACTGCTCCTTCTCAGCAGAGTACCAGTCACCCTCTTAAAGCCGTCACGTGCAATTTCTTTTTACCCTACACAAAACAAACGCTAAGGAAACTGTTTAAGCACCTAACTTCAGGAACCAAGGCACACTCTGCAAGCATGAGCTCCCCCTCCTGGCCCCAACCGTATTTACCTAAGAATGAAATACCAAAGGCTCTAATACATTTGAATAAAAAAATTCCAATTTAGAAGTCAAATTCCCTGGAATACAGAAATTCCCAAACTACCCCCCCTCTCTTCAGGCAAGAGCCCTAGCAGAGGCAGGGTGGAAACCCAACCCTGTGCCCAGGGGAGCCGGCAGGCCCGCCCACCCGGCCCATACTCACCCCCTCCTTCTCGTTCTCCATCAGCACTTTCTTCAGAGCCACCTTTTTGCCGGTCTTACGGTGCTTTGCCTTAAATACCTCCCTGCAGGCCGAGAGGGGGACCCAAGAGGTTTCATCAGGCCGTTTCTGCAGGGCCCGCCCCTCCCCCACCAGAAGAAGAGGGCAGGAAAAAGGGATTCCCCGGGCGGGGCTGGGCCCGGTACCCAGGGCACTCCCCTACCCTGCCACCCGCTATCTGCGGTCCTTCTCCGAGTCTCTACTTCCTCCCCTCAGCCTCCTCACCCCAGGCGTCTCTCGGAGAGCCCGCTCCCCTCGCAGGCTCCTCTCTGCATCCCCTCCCCGCCCCCCATCACGGGCCTCAGGCTCCTCCCCGCCAGCCGGCTCCAGCAGGCCCTGGCGGCTTGCGGCGCGGCCTAGCGAGACCAGGAGACACGTCTGGTGCTCCGAGGCTTCCCGACCACCGGGGCCCGGCCCTGGGAGTCCCGACGTCGGCCCTGAGGGGTGCAGGCCCAGGTTCCCGGTCCCCCGGGGGCGCAGCCTTACCCGAAGGTGCCTTGGCCGATCTTAGCGAGCTTCTCATATTTGGACACCTCATCACAAAAGGGGCACTCCACCGAGTCGTACTGCTTTGCCATGGCCGCCTCCAGCGCGCCGCCGCCACCGCCGCCGCCCCCAGCCGCCGCCGCCGCTGCTCCCGCTCCGGGTCCCGCCGCGGTGCTCCAGGCCCCTCCGCGGCCGCGCCACTTCCGCCTCCACGGCCACTTCCGGCCTCGCGGCGCCGACCCCGCCTCTTCCGCCCGCCGCCCGCCGCCAGGCCCCCTGGGACTTGTAGTTCCCGGGAGGCCAGGAGGAGCCGGAGCTGCAGAGGCGCCTCCGCCGCCGCCGCCGCTGCCCCCGCCTCCGCCGCCGCCACTGTTGGCGGCGGCCCCGATCGGGGGCGCGGGGAGCCGGGGCGCCGGGGCTGGGGCTCGGGGCGGTGCGTCCCGCTGCATCGGCCCGGGCCGCCGCTGCTGCCGAAGCCGCTGCCGCTCTGGCGCCCGATCCGGGGCCAGCCGCAGTGCCCTGCTCCTCCTCCTCCGACGGCGCCGCCTCCGCCGGGCTGCGCGGGGCGGCGGGCGGGGGGGCGGCCCCCGAGCCGCGGCCTGGGGGCTCCCTGGCCGGGCCCGGGCCCGGGGCGGCCGGGCGAGGGGGCAAGACTGGAAGAGCCGACGAGGAGGCGGCCCGAGAGCCCGGGAGGGGGCGCGTTATAAAGGGGGAGGTGCCCCGGCCTCGCCCTCCCCTCCCCCTCCTCCCGCCTCCTCCCTCCTCCCTCCCACCCTCCGCGGCCGCACCTGCCGCCGCCGCCGCCGCCGCCGCCGCCCGCCCGCCCGCTGTCCGCCAGCCGCCCTCGGCGCGTCACCGCCCGCGGCCCCTCCTCCGCCTTCGGAGGTGGGGCCCCGCGCTCTACACCTGGCTGCGGGGCGCCTTGCCGCGTGCCTCAGTTTACCCCCACATGTCAGCTGCCGCGAAAGCTGTCTCCTCCCCGGCTCGGAGTGCCCCTCCACTGGCGAAGGCGGGAGGCGCCGAGGGAGCGGCCTCCGGTCCTGGGAGGAGAGAACGGCCCCCGCCGCCGCCTCCCCGGGCCCCAGCCACCCGCCGTTGACATGGCAACCGACGGCCGCTAGGGGGCGCGGCGACACTGGAGGCGGAGAGCAAGCAACGCCCGGGCCTTGGAGCCCTGGACCCCCTGTTTTCTGGGAGGCAGGGATGAAACCCACAGGAGCCCCATCCCTGCCGAGCTGCGCCCCAGCTGGTCAACCCCGGGTCAGTAATCACAAAAATAGCTAGCAATTACTCAGAACCTCTGTGAGCTCAGGAATTGCTGGGTATTCCCGCTGAATCCTGAATCAGCCGCCCCATCGGCAGGTTAACTAGCCCATTTTACAGAAGAGGGCCTTGAGGTTCCAGGAGATGAGGTCACTTGCCCAAGGCCACAGAGTGACAGCGCTGGGACTGGAACCTGGTCTGTCCGGTTCTGAAGAGGAGTCTCCTGAGTCAGGCTACTTACGGTCTGGCCAGGGGTATCACAATGGTGCCGTTGGAGGCCTGCTGTCTCTATGCCAGGCCCCAAGCCCACCGCCCATCTCCTTCTCCGACCCTATGCCCCCTTCCCCTACTCCAGCCCTTCCCCAGCATTTTCCTGATATCGTCCCGGCTCCAGGAGCCTCTAGATTCTTCCTCCAGCTCTACTCAACAATCAACCCACATCAAAGCTGTCCTTTTTACCACCTCTGCACCCTTTCAGCCTGCCCCTCCTCTCCAGCCCTCTGCTGATAGGTCCTGAGTCCTGGTCTTCCCAGTTTGGTCTCTCCATCTGTCCCTCTCACTGTCCTTCCAGGTCCTTCTAAAATGGGGTCTTCCTGTATTTCCCTCCCCCACTGTGTTTCAGGAAAACACAAACTGTGACATGTGAGGCTCTTTCCAGCTCTCTCCCAGACCATGGCGGCAGGAATCTCCCTCCTGTGCTTTGCTAACTCCCTGGACCTTCCCTCCTTCAGGGCTGTGCTCCTCATTGCACCCTGTTACCTGTCTCCCTGCAGGAGGCCCTCAGGGTGGCCCGGCGGCTCTTATCCTCCATGGCTTAGCCTTGTAGCCTCCTTGTAGGAGGAAGTAGGTCTGATGATCCCGGCATCCCAAGAGACCCTGTTCTGGGGGAAGGCCCTGCCACAGAGGGCCTCGAGGGTCGGGTGAGCAGCAGAGAGCCTCCTCCCAAGGGCAGTGTGAGGCCATCAAGGGTTTTAGGCAGTCATGAGACATGTCAGGGAGTGATCTGGGGTCAGCTTCATGGGTACACTATAGAAGCAGGGAGGCATTGGCTAAATTGGGGGTGGGGAGGGCAAGGAGGGAAAGAATAATAATAATTGTAGTAATTACAATTTGTTGAGGGAAAATAAATGGTCCAAGCCATACATTCATCACTTTCTGAGAATTATCTCAATTCTCACTGAGCTATATGAGGTAGGTACTATTATCACCTCTATCGTACACTTAAGGACACTGGAACGCAGAGGTAACATCACCTGGCCAGGGTCAAGCAGCTGGCCTGCAGCCACATTGGTATTTGAACCAGGTTAATCTGGCACAAACCCCAAGCACTTAGGCATGTCAGGACTCTACCCATCCGGGCTGTGGGCAGAGCTAGGGCACAGCCAGGGCACAATACCACTTGGCCTAGGTGTCCTGGATGCCCATGGGAGGTATGGGAGGGGATGGTAGTATTGGGGGGTACCATGGTTTCAGGTGGCCTCCACCATCAGACTCTCAGGCTGGGGCCCCTGCCTCTTTCCCACGAGCTCTCCCTAAGTCACATCCTGTGGGCAGAGGCCTCAGCAGATGTTCCGGTGATGTTGTCACCTCCACCCTCCCATCCCTAGCCTGAACCCCAACATCCGCCAGTCACTTCCCCTCAGAGCTTTGGGCCCTTGGCCCTCCCTAACAGAGGCAGTCAGGAGCCCTTCAGAAGGCTGCCTCCCCTTCCCCCGGTATGGGGTCCCGGATCATCCAGGTGGAAGTGTGAAGAAATAAGGTCCTAGCTGGAAATGATTTCTCACTGACTCTGACTTCTGATTTGCTGGTTTGAAGAAAATGTTTCCTGCTTTCCTGGACCAGCTAAGCCGGCCAAGCCAGGCTTGTGGCCAGGACTCAGTAAATGTTTGCTGACTGACTGACCAGACTCTGTGAGAGCCTCTGGTCCTGCTGCCATTTAACAGTTAGGGAAACTTAGGCACAGAGTAGAAGAGGGAGTTACTGGCCAGCTGTTTGACTCTGGCCCAGCCCTTCTGTTTTCCTCTCTTGAGCAGGGATAGGTCGGGGGCATATGGAGGGAAGCCGAAGACAGGCTCATGGGTGGGTTGCTCCTGGCCGCTGGTATGTCCCAGAGGCAAAGGGGCACTGGATACGGAGAGACCAGACAGAGGACGGCAGTGAGATGCTTGCGGCCCTGTACGCCGTGGACATTCTGCCCATACCAGCCCTGTGTTGATACATGTCATTTCCCCGGAGCTTTACAGCACCCCTCTTGAGGTGGCTCGCATTGGGCCCAAGTTATAGAAGGGGAAACAGAGGCTCAGAGTGGTGATGTGGCCTGCCTGAGGCCACACAGCCAGGAAGCAGTGGAGCTGGGACTCAAAGCCAGGTTTCTGCTTTCAAAGTCTAGGGTCAGGGTGGTAGAGCATGTGACTCTCGATCTCAGGGTTGTAAGTTGAAGCCCCACATTGGGCATGGAGCCTACCTAAAATTTAAAAAACTGAAAAAAAAAAAAAGGGGGCGCCTGGGTGGCGCAGTCGTTAAGCGTCTGCCTTCGGCTCAGGGCGTGATCCCGGCGTTCTGGGATCGAGTCCCACATCAGGCTCCTCCGCTAGGAGCCTGCTTCTTCCTCTCCCACTCCCCCTGCTTGTGTTCCCTCTCTCGCTGGCTATCTCTCTCTGTCAAATAAATAAATAAAATATTTTTTAAAAATTAAAATTAAATTAAATTAAATTAAATTAAATTAAAAAAATAAACTGAAAACAACAACAGCAAAAACAAGGCCCAGGGTCATTTACCATCAGCCTACACAACCCCCAATACCAGACAACTGGGTCCAGCCGGGAAAAGACTGAGACCTACAGTATAGCAGGCATGGGGCCAATACGAACATGAAGGGCCAATTCCTCTCTCAGGGAACGGGAGGTCTGTCTGGAACATGCAAATAAAAACGCAAGTGAATGTAATATGGGTAATACTGGCAGTATGAGCGTTTTATTTCACTGCCATGGGATCACGGCAGGGATGGTGTATTTGTCCCATTTTATTGGTGGGAAAAACAAGGCTCAGCAAGGTGACCTGACTTGCCTGGGGTCCTGCACATGGGATCTGAACTCAGGTTCGCCTGGGTCCAGTGCCTTTGACTATGAAGTTGAAGGATTCCGATCCCTAAGAGTACCTGGCCAAAGGGCAGGCAAATGAGTCACAGACTGGGGGGAAGGGGCAGGAGGGAGGGGACAGAAACCAGAGCAGGGTTCCCTAGGGCACTATGGCTCAATCTAGAGCTGGGGCCACTCAGTGGAGGCAAAACTTGCATCCAGTTGTTGGGGGGAAGAGTGGTACTGCGGGCGTGGGTCCAGCCGAAGCGGAGCCGGAAGGCAGGAAAGCACTTGTACGTTCAGGGCTAGGAGCCCACGGGCTGCTCTGGGCCGGCCTCCAACCCAGGCTGAGGAGGGCCTGCGGGACAGCCACCCGCCGGCAGGTCCCCAGCCACACTCCCAACGGCCACTCCAGGCAGCACAAAGGGGGCTCTGAATTCAGCGGAGCCGCCACACTGAGCCCCATTCATTCTCCCAGGGATGCAGCAACTGTCCTGGCGCCCAGGCCAACAGCAGGAGCGCCCTAGCGCTCACAAGCCACAGCAGCACAGCCTCAGCGCGGCCGGACTCCCGGCTCTCTCGGATCCTGGGCTCTCCCCGGGGGTCTTCTGGGCCTGTGCCAATCTGCCCCCAGCCTGAACCTCCCCCATCCCTCAGCAACAACCACCAGGGGCTGCTCAGGCTACAGCAGACTAGTGTGGGCCAACATTTGCTCCTTTCATCCTCCCAACCACCCCTGGAAGCGGGAGCTCCTGTGACCCTATGTCATGGATAGAAACTGAGTCCCGAAGAGGCAGTGTCTCGGGAAGGGTCACACAATCAGCACTTAGCCCGAGTCACTGGGACTGGCTCCCAGGAGAGAAGCCAGGGGAGCCACCCTCTGCCTTCCAAGAAGACCTCTAGTTACCAGCCGCAGGCCCTGCTCTCTCTTCTGACAGCGGGAGGTGGGAAGGAGCACCGGCCTGGAAGCTAGGACACCTGGGTGTCTGTCTGTCTCGTCTCTGCTCCTCTTCAGCCTCCGTTTGCTCATCTGTAAAATGGGGACAAGAGAAACAATATTTACCTCCTAGGACAAGAGGACTGAGCTCTCTGGCTGGAATGTACTAAGAGACCAGAAGACGTTAGTCATCATTATTTTTACAGAGGACGCAGGAAGGGCCCCATCTGACCTTGGACTCCTCGCTCATAGGCTGGGTTGCCAGCCGGGGGGGGGGGTAATCATGCCTAATCATGCTGGAGCCTCTGTGAGTTAACCGTGTCCCTTGCGTTTGTGCCCGTTCTAGAGATCAGGTGCCTGGGGCTGCAGAGGGAGCAGTAACTTGCTTGCGGTACACAGAGCTGGGGTTTGAATGCCCTGGTCTTGTGACCACCTCGACCCCCAGCAGCTGCTGACAGCCTCCGCAGGTGTCTGGGACAACCTGTGTAGGGGAGTTTCACTTCCTCATCTCTGTCCTGCCCATGTGAGCAAGACACACACGTACACACACACACACACACACACACACGCGCGCGCGCACATTGTAGGGTGGAAAAGCAGCAGGCTGTGGGCTAAGGGACCTAAAAGGGGGCCATGTAACCCAGTCTGTGCCATCAATCTGCCATATGACCTGGGTCAGTCCCTCTGCCTGTCTGTGCTTCGGTCTCCCCATGTCTGTACAATGGGTGTGGTGGACCAAATTATCCCCGTGTCCCTGCTGGCTTAAGAAGGAGGGATCACGCCTTGGTGGGCACCCATTCTGTACCAGGCTTTGCACCAAGTGCTGGACCCTGCGAGGTAGGCAATGCCCCCGCTCACGGCGAGGAACCTGAGGCTCAGGGAGTTCAGTGGCCTAGCGACAAAGTAGCCAGCCAAGGCTGGAACTTGGGTCTGGGTGGTCCCAGGGCCACAGGCCTAACCACAGCACTCTTTGCTGCCACCGGTCCTTCCCCCAGACACTGAGGCTTAGAACAAACTGCCCCGTGGGCAGGCCTGACTCCCGGCACCCTTCCAGCCGCTGGCCAGACCCCCTGACAGCCCCCTGCCCAGCGGGCTCCATTCCTGGGGCCTGTGGTTTGTCCCCTGGGGCCCTCCAGGTCCCATGGGCTTGTGGTCTGCCCCCTGCCCCCTCCAGCCAAGGCCAAGGAAGCAGCCCACAGGGGCCCAGAATGGGGGAGGCCCTGGCCCCCGCCCCCTGTGGAGAGGACGGGGAGGGTGGAGCTGTGGGAGTTTCACTGGTTTAAAAATATACAGAGGAAACGAGCGAGAGGGTGTGAGAAAGGGGAAGGGGAGGTGAGGCAGGAACCTTAACGTTGGTGTCCCGAGCCTCGAGAGGCCACTTGCCCACCGGCCAGGGGCTTTGCACAACTTGCCAAGATGACAGAGGTGCCCAAGAAAGCCAGCAGAAAGTTCAGTGAGTGCGGGGTGCCCTTTGCACTGCCCTTCATCCCTCTGTCTGTCCGTCCAGCTCAGCCTCTCTGCATTGTTTCTTTATCATGGTCTCATTTCCGTTTCTCTTTCTGTCCATCTCTGCCCCTCTCTGGAGCTCCCTGCTTCTGAGTTCCCTGTCACCATCCCTCTGTCCCTCTGGCCCCCTGTAGCTCTGTCTCCAGCTGGTTCGGCGCTCCATCTCTGCTTCTTGTCTCTGACTCTGCCCATCTCTGTTTCTCTGTCCCTGCATTTGTCTGTGTGTCCATCTGTGGTTTTCTTGGACCCCACGGCCGGGCAAGGGAAGACCTCCACACACTCCACACCCTGCCTCTGGGACTGGTTCACACGGAACCGGGGGGTGGGGGAGGGGGTTGCTGGGTTGGAAGTTACTGGGACTGGAGTGAGAGTGGGTGCACCATGGGATGCTGTCCCATGTCCCCAGCAGCAGTGACGCTGGGCCCCAGTGCAGCTCGATGAGGGGTCACACCCACCAAGGCTCTATTTCCCCATGTCGGTCCCCTCTTGGTCTCAGTGAACTTCTGCTTCCCCTGAGTCCTTCTGCCTGTCGCATGGGGGTGGGTGGGGGCCGGTGTACAGGGCCAGGATTATGACTGCATTCCACCGATGAAAATACTGGGGCCCAGAGACTTGCCTGAGATCGTATAGGGATTCAGAGCAGGGCTCAATCCCATGTCCCTGAATTCGGGCCTTGGTTTCCCTCCCTGTCCCACTACTGTTTCCTCCAGAACCCCCGTGCCCAGGAGACCACAGTTCTTGGTCCCCCTCCTGGTGACTGGCACATTTCTGGCCCATGGCATAGCTTTCTGAGAGCGGAACATCAGACTTTTCTGACAGTGTTTGGCAGAAGGCAGAGGCTAAGGCGAAGTAGGGAGTGGGTAGGGCTGGGAGGGAAGACCCAGAACTCTGAGCCCAGCAGTCCAGAGCCCTGAGGCCTCATCCAGGCTCAGCCCTGCTGTGTGCCCCTGGGCAAGTCCCTCCCCTCTCTGGGCCTCAGTTTCCTTTCTCATCAATGGGAGCATCCTACCTGTATATTCCAACATAGTGGGGAGGACCTGAGGAGTCAGAGGGTGTCCAGGAAGTGAAAATGCCCTTTTCGCTCATCTGGAGGCCATAAGGTTGTCAGATGGAGGTGACTTCGAGGAGGGGCAGTCCCACAGCTGGGGGCGGGGCGGAGGGACCGCACACACGCACCCCTGCGGAAATGAGGAGATTGGTATCACCCGAGCCCTGCCGCCTGAGTCAAGACCTTGCGCTCAGCTGACAGGAAGGACAGAACCTCAGAGAGTGGGCCCCCCAGGCTCCCAACAACCCCCTTCTCATTTCATCCCCGCCCCAGGTGCTCAAACACATCCGCCTCCCTCCCCCTCTCCCCATGCACGCAAACGCGCTCCACCTGCTGGTTATGCCCCCTCCGCGGTTCCTTCCACAGCTCTAACCTGCACTTGGTCATCTGCGAAAAGGGCAATTAAACTTGTGCCATTGAACTGTGCTGGGAATTCAGTGAGGTGACGCCTGAAGCATATCTGGCCAACCAGAGGCATTTACTGTGATCACCATCATTATCTTCGTTACTCGTGGAGGCTATTATGTTCTCTACATGCTTTCCTTCAGTCCTCCTGCTGCCCACAGGAGGTGGGTACTACAATCTCTATTTTGCTGATGTGGCGAATGGGGCTCAGAAAGGTCAAGCGACTTGCCTAAGGTCACACAGCTAGGATGTGCAAGAGAAGGGATTGAAGCCCAGGGCTCCGTGACTCTGGAGCTGTCGCGTTATACCATAACAGAGGGAATACCTGTGAAGCCCTGACCCTCCCTGAGCCCTCAATAAGGGGAATGACATGTATTTTTTATTGCTATTATTATCGCTGCTAACATTAACTCCTTTCCCTCCTCTTGCCCCCTGCCAGAGTTCTTCAAGTTTAAGGGCCTCGGGAGTCTCTCCAACCTCCCTCGGTCCTTCACGCTGAAACGGTCCTCAACCACCATCAGTCTCGGGTCCCATCTGGAGCCTGACCCCTTTGAGGCTACACAGGATGACATGGTGACTGTCCCCAAAAGCCCCCCAGCCTATGCCCGCTCCAGCGACATGTACAGCCACATGGGGACCATGCCTCGTCTCAGCACCAAGAAGGCTCGGGACCAACAGGCTACCCAGAAGACCAAGGAGGTGGACCCAGAACCCCACTTGGTGCCCCAAGGTCTGCCCAACCCTCCAGGCTTGGAGGCAGCCAAGGAGGTGGTGGTGGAGACCAGTGTCCCCCTGGAGGACACCCCAGCAGTGGGACCCAACCCTTCTGCAATGGGCCCCACGGAAAAGCCTGAGGATCCCAGTGCTGACAGAAAAGAAGAAAGAACCCCCAGGAATGTGTCTCCAGAAAGGTAGGTGCCCACCGGGGGGGCGGGGGTGGGACCTGCACGAATGGTGTCTCCAAGCCTCCTGCCAATAGAGCCTGGAGAGGACCACCCCCCCCAACAACACACACATCGAGGGGGAGGAATAAAAATTCTGCTCATTAACCAAGTGCTTACTACAGACCAGGCACTGTGCTTCATCCTTCACTTGCAATTAATTCTCAAAACAAAACAAAACAAAACAAAACAAAACAAAAACAACTGGGAGGAGATTCTGTTTTTACTGTATGACAGATGAGGAAGTTGAGATTCAGAGAGGGAAAGTCATCTGCCCCAGTCAGGTTTCACATCTGGCAAATGACAAAGTGGGATCTGAACTAAGACCCACCTGACTTGCCCTAGGTGACCTCCAGCAGGGGCCTTTAGCAGCTGGGTGGCTCCCAAGCCCCATCACTGGATCCCTGCCCAGCGCCCCCACACCCAAATCACCACCTTTAGTTCTGCTGGACACCACTGCTCCCCCTGGTTGCCACTTAACTTGCTTATAGGGTGAGTTGAGTTCATGCAAAAATACAAACAGTGATGATACGACCCTGGCTCCCACTGAAGAAGCACCCATCCTACTGGGGGTCAAAACCAATGTTCCCCACAGACAACTCTGTAAAGGCATCTCTTACAAATGGCGAAACTGAGACTCAGCCAAGGCGGAGCTGGAGTTGAGCAGAAAACTGCCTGCCTCCTGTGGCTGCACAGATCTCACCTCTCATGTTGTACCCACCACCTTCAAAGCCCTATAGCTGGGTGCTTCGTGCCCTTGGGAGACCCCTCAGTCCCAACCACAGCAATCTCCAGCTTTCACCCCTCACAGTCTTTGTCCAAACCACACCCATCAGATGTGCTTCTTGAAATAAAGAAGAACCCCCCCCCCCCAGCTGAGCAAAAATAACTCTAGGGCTGGTTCTGGGAGCTCTCTTCAATGGCTTTTCCCTGAGACACCAAGCACAGCTTTTGTGTGCTGGGGTAATTGAGTCTAGACCTCTGTTCAATGAGGAGCAAGACTTAGTAAAGCTGCAGAATGAATCCAGCCCAGACTCTGCCTCCTACTGACCCCATGACCTTGGATAAGTCTGTTTCTTCCTCTGAGCCTCAGTTTCCTTGTCTGATGGAAGGGCAGAATGATAGCACCTACCTTGTAGGGCAGTGATGAGAATTCAAGAATAACATACAGGACTTGTAAAATCTTAGCACAGTGCTTGGCACACCACAGAGTAAGTGCTTTTCTTTCGTCTCTGATTGCTCCAGGCTGCTGGTCTTTCTGACATCCCCCTCCTTAGTTCAGCCCTACTTGGGCGTGGAGAAGCAAGGATTGTATGTAAGGGAGTGGGCCTGATAGGTTCCGGGCCGTTCTGAGGCATCCTAAGCTCTGAGATGTGCATTGGGAGTTTGCAGGAGCGGGGCGCATGGAGGGGCGTGTTTAGGGGCGCGGCCTTTTCAGGCTGCACGAAGAACTGTCCGGGGAAGGTGGCGTTGGAACGGGGCGGGCCGAAGCGGAAGGGTGTGCTCGAGGGGCGTGGCCTTCCCAGCCCCGGACACTGACAGATGGGGAGAGGGCGGGGCGAGACAGGAGGCGGAGGGGCGCGAGGCGGGGCGTGTCCTTCCCGGCGGGAGGTGTAGGCTGTGGAGAGGCCCCCGGCCGAGGGCGAGGGGCGTGCCCGGGGCGTGGTCTACAGGTCAGGCTCCGCCCCCGGCGTACTGCACTGAGCTCCACAGCTCCGTGGCCTGAGAAAGGCGGGAGCCGTCGGGCTGAGGAGGTGTCCAGGCTGCAGGCAGTGACCGCGGGGAACCATGACTGCAGTGGGACGAAGATGCCCCGCACTGGGACCCAGAGGGTGAGTGACCAAGCTGGGCCTGAGGACCGCCTTCGAGGCTGGGAATGGTTTGAGGGGGAATCTGTGCCCTTGGGGCAACCAACAAAGCAGGATGCCCTGTTAGCATCAGGGACTTTTAAGCTTCCTTTTGATGTAATTCTGTCCCTGCCTTGTCCTTGCACAGGCTGGGCATTACTCCTCACAACAGCTCTAGAAGAGGGACATTATTATCATCCCCATTTTACAGAGGAGGAAAGGGAGATTTACTTGCTGGTCTGCAACAGTATTGAAGGTTAGAACTCCACCTTTCCGGCTCCTGCCCTTAAAGGCTGGGCAGCCCGTTCCCCTCCAATAGAGCCAGGGTCTCTGGGAAGGATGGTCCTGAGAAACCTTGAGGATGCCAAGTCTGGGACTCAGGCTTCCTCCCTATGTGCAGGGGTCCTAGTGGTCCTGGCAGTGCCTCCGGCATCAGGCCTGACCAACAGCTGGCAGAGGAAATAGAGAGACTGCCCTCCATCCCCCAATCATCCAGAGTGTCCAATGGTCCTGAGGGGGGTGGGGTTAGCAGATCCGATTGAGGCCCCTCCTGGTGTCCTGAGACCCAGTGTCTCACTAGCCCTCCAGACCAAGCAGGAGGCCGGGAATTAAACGTTTCTTCCAGACGCCCCCAAAGCCCAGCCCTGCCTCCCAGAGTTAGGAGAGCTGCTTTGCCTGTATGATCTCAGATTTGCCCTGCCCTACTCTGGACCGCAATCTCTCAGCAACCCAGATGGGACTGGAATGGTCTCTGATGATCCATACAGTCTAGAGAGGAGGGTACTTGAGAATTGCCACTGAGCAAGACTGGGGCCCCATTTCCGAATGTCCCAAGGGGGTCCTCTCAGTGGCTGCTCAGGGAGTGGTCTAAGCTGGGGTGGATGGTGTCCCTCCCCTACCCCCTGGGAGGCAGGGTGCACCTGGAGCAGAAGGAAGGAAGGGGAAGAGGTGAGGCTGCAGGAGTTTCCGGGTGCCCTGTTCCCTGCTGAGATCATGGGGATGAGGAGGAAGGAGGGAGGAGGGGCCAGTAGCACAGGGGCTGAAGGCCTTTAGATCCCAGATAGGAGAGCACCAGCCTTGCCTCACCCTAATGCCCAGCACCTCAGCCTTCTGCAGGGAAATAGCAGGTCCAGAGAGCCCTGACCCCCTCCCCTTCAGTCTGTGTTAAGGAGAAGGAAGGGGAGGCCCAGTGAAGGAAGGAGGCAGGAACACCTTCCACCTGCACCCATGCCTGCACACAGGAACTGTCAGGCCAGGGTCCTCTAAGAGGTGGTCAAGATCCGGTGCACAACCGGCCAGGCCCTGCCTGAAGCACCCCACGGATGCTGTCTACTACACAGGCCCTGTGAAGGGGAACCTCTACTTGCTTCATTTTACCAATGAGGAGACCAAGACTCAGAGAGGGGAAGGGATTTTCCTGGGGTCACACAGAGATTAAGTGTCAGAGCCTAGATTTGGTCCCAGGCTTGACCAACCCCCGTCACTAGGCCACAATTCAACTCCCGCAAGTACAAATCTCACAGCCATTTCTACGTTACTTAAATGACCTCCCATATGCCCCTGGAAGGGAGATAAAGGGAGCTCATTTTACAGATGAAGACACTGAGGTTTTGCAAGGTTAATATCTTGCTTGAGAGGACACGTTTCGTTGAGTTGAAATATCATTCACTTTAGTATTTCTCTGATGCAACTCTGCTCTGGACACTCTGGCAAGTTTCGGGGAGACAGCAGTGAGCACAGCAGACAAAACCCTGCTATCATGGAGCCCCTGTTCCAGTATGGGGGAGAGGTGATAAGACAAGGAGTTTTACAGTCAAGCAGAAGAGAGAAGTGCTAGGAGAAACACTGAAACCAACTAGGGGAATTGGTCACCATGGGGGTGTCTGGTGGTAGCAATTTAGGAAGGTTATAGCCAGGAGAAGGTCTCTTGGAGGTGATGTTTGAACAAAGGGATGAGGGAACAAACCCTCTTGATACCTGGAGAAGAGTGTGCCAGACCAAGGGAACAGCAGGTACAAGGGCCCTGAGGTAGGAGAGTCCTTGGCATGTTCGAGGAGCAGCCAAGACCCACAGTGGCTGGAGGAGAGGAAGGTGGGGGGCTGGGGAGTGGAGTGGTGGGAGGCGAGGCCAGAGAGGAAACGGGTTCAGATAATGGAAGGCCTGGAAGGCCCGGCAAGGACCTGGCTTTGACCCAGGGAGATGTAGCCATCGCTGGCCTTGAGCAGAGGAGGGCCTCACTCTGACTTACGTTTTATGAGGACCTCTCCTTTGCGGCGGCTTTGAATGGAGTCCTACTCACTGTAAAGTGTCACACCCAAGCGTCCTTTCCTCCCTGCTAGATCACAGACACCCAGGCCCCTCCACCCCCACTCCCAGGGCTGTTCAGAGGGAGAGGTGGAGAAGGTGGCATCCCACAGGAGAGCCAGGAACATCCAGCCCTGTGCCAGGCACTGAGAACAAGCCACGAACCAACCGCCCCCCCACCCCATTTCCTTTTGGAATGTTGATTCTGGTCCAAGAATTCGCAACACTCCCCAGAGTCCCACGACCCTCTCGGCCCTGCAGAGTGACGTCAGCTGCTGGGCATCTGGTAGTGATTACCTACCAGGGGAGGGGGCTGCGGTGGGCCCAGCCTGTTGGGCCTCCTCAGGCTCTGGGCGGCTGGTCCTTGTCTTCCGAAGGGGCCCAGCTGCTCCCGACTCTCATTTCCTGTGGAGACTTTCTCACAGTCCTCGAGACCCCCGGATGCCTCAGGCTGTGGGAACTGCTCTGGCTCAGGAAGGACGGACTGTACCCCCACCCCCAGCTGGAGCCACATCCCCCGAAACCCTCAGGGGACCTTGTTTGCAGAATCCGGGACCTCTGTGGAGTATGGGGAGGAAGTCGGGTAGATGGCTGACTGCACAACATTGAGCAACTTGCCCTGTCTGACCCTCAGTTTCCCCATCTGTAAATTGGGGTCAATAACAGCACTCGCACGCGCCAGGGGGGCATGGTGAGGACTAGATTGGCCCAGGTCAGCGTCAGTATAAGGAGCTGCTCTTGCGCTCGCCACGCCCACGTTATGGAAGAGTTCACTGAGCGCCCACGAGGGGCCCCTGCCCAGGGTCACGCTGCTTCCTCCCTCCCAGGGGAGGGCCCTCTCCAGAGCCCAAGAGGGTCTTCTCTCCTCCCATCCCTGCTCCATTTCTTCTTCTTGACATCGATTCTGGGCTTGTGGTCCCGTTGAAATATTAGTTTTCTTTGCCCTCCCCTCCTCACCTTCTCCTCATCTCCACCCTGGAGCGCTCCCCTTTTTCCAGGGGAGCCTGCCTCGTGCAAGGAAGGAAGTGGAGCCAACCCGGATCTGATCTGAGCAGCTGTGTGTCCCGGACCAAGTCACAAACTTCAGTTTTCTCCCCCTCAAGTGGAGCCTCCAGATTTCAGGCATTCAGTCAGCGTTCCGTACATGCCCTCCCCTTTCCTCTTCTCCAGCAGAAGCCTCGTCTCTGCCCCAGAAAGAATGGCCCCCATCTGCCCTATCCACACAGGGCTGGTACCCTTTTTAAACACCTGCTGACAAGCTCACCACTGGCAAGAAGACTGAGGGCACAAAATGGTGGCAAAGGAGCAGGGATGTCTTCAAGACAGTGGTGGCCCATCTTACAGGAGGTGGGGCAGGGCAGGGGCTAAAGCCAAGAGCCTACCTGGCAGAGAATCCCAAGGGCCCCATGGCAAGGTGCCCCAGGGAAAGATAGGGCTTTCTGCCTCCGCTCTCTCTGCTCAGGGCCTTTAAAAACCAAGGAGCACAGAGCAGTATTGCTTTCCTGCCGGGGTGAGTGATGGTCGGAGTGAAGGGTGGAAAAAATCTTCAGTCCCCCAGGAAGGGCAGAATGGGAGATCTCCATGGCTAGGAGCTGGGCAGCAGGGGGAGCCACACAGGGTTTGGGAATTCCACATCCTTCCTTCTCAGGAGCCTTGTGGCCCCTCTGGGGAGACAGTTACACCCATTTTACAGAAGCAGCAGTTGGACTTCAGAGAGGCGAAGGCGGGGGGGAAAGCTGAGAAGCAGGAGGCAAAGGCTGGGGAAGTGTCCGCTTGAGGCCATATGGCAAGGCCTGGAGGCCCAAGGGAACAAATTGGGGGTCAGAGAGACGGTAGACGGACAGCCGGCCTCTGCAGAGAGGGCCAGGGTGGGATGGGACAGCAGCTGCTCCCTACTGCCTCTTCCCCAGGATCCCTTGGGGAGCCTCACCCTTTCTCCCGGGCCAGGATGGAGGCCTCGAAAGTAAAGCTCAGATTTAAACCTCTGTTGGGGAAATAAAGGATAATGGGCTCTAATTACTGCTCATTAATCCAATTAATTAAGCTAATGTATGCAATAAGTGGTATCAGTTATCAGAACAAATCAGTTAATACAGGCAATTAAAGGGGTTGGTTATTTGAATAATTAATGTGGCTGATTAATGGGACTGATTTAGCTCAATTGTCAGTATTATTTATTAATTGATTTCACCACTAATATTTGATAGGAAGTGCCTTTTAAGTCCATGAAATAAAAAATAATTAATTGATGGAGCTGAGTTTTTCAAAGTGGAAGCTTTGATTTCTGCATTTGATCACTACAACAGGAGGGAGAATGTTCTAGAAATCTCCAAGCACACTGAGATCTGAAGGCCAAGTAGAACCACTCTGGACCTAAGGGAGATGGGAGGTTCCAAGCAGAGGGAACATCATGTGCAAAGGCCCTGAGGCTGGAGGGAGCAGAGCTCTTTAGAGGGAGTGGAAGCAGGCTAGAGTGCAAGGAGGAGCAAGGGGAGAGAGAAGGGATGGCTGACTGTGCCAGCCACAGAGGGCTGAGCCCTGAGAACCAGACTTTGTTGCATGGGGCTGCTGTGTGACATGTATTCATTCAAAAAAATCTTTATGGGGTGCCTGGCACTGCTCTAGGCAGATCCTAATTCCTGTCCTCTCAGAGCTTATATTCTAGCGAAAGAAGATAGACAATGCATGGCAGGTCAGATGAAGTGCTTCAGAGAAAAAGTAAAGAGGGAAGGGAGGTGGGGAGTGTTGAGAAGTTCACACTTTCAGATAGGTGGTGGGGGAAGGCCTCAATGAGAAGGGGACATTTTAGTAAAGACCTGATGGAGGGCAGGGTGGGAGCTCAGTGGTATCTGGGCGGGGGGGAGTATATCAGCCAAGGGAACAGAAAGTGCAAAGGCCCTGAGGTGGGGACAAAAGCCAGCAAGAAGCCGAGCATGGCTGAAGCAGCGAGAGTGAGGTTGAGCAGGGTAGGACATTGGGTGGCAGAGATGGTGAGAAGCCAGTCTGTAAGGCTGTCATGGGACTTCAGCCCTCACTCTGAGTGACACTGGGGCCACTCCAGTGGGTGGAAGCCAAGGAGATCCGTGGTCTGAGTTTCACTTAAACAGGAGGGCTCTGGGGGCTGGAGTGAGAACAAGTCACAGAGGACACACATAGAGGCAGGGAGGCCAGTGAGGAGGTGTGGCAATTGTCCAGGCAAGTGATAACACTGGATCAGGGGCAGACATGGTGCCATTATGTCTTGGAGACCCTGGAGTGCTGTAGGGGGAGGGTGAGCTGATGGGGACTAAGTATGGCCCCAAGCTGGCAGCTTCTTGGGCCTTGGCCTCTGCCCTGAGCTCCCCCATTGGCTCTGACCACCCCAGCCCACTCGTACCTTGGTGCAGGCTCCCCCCTCCCCAAGGCTCTGTTCCCTCCCCAGGGCCCAAGGGGAAGGAGACAGGAAGCGGGAGGAAACACTGGGGCGATCCCAGTGTCCTGGCCAATCTGTTCCCAGCAGTGGGCGGATTTCCGGGACTGAATAGCCGGAAACTCTGGGATGGGACACCTCACCCGGGAAAAGCTGGCAGGGGTGAACGTGCAGGGGAGGGGTCCCCACTCCACCTCACTCCCACCGCTGCTAGACAGACAGAACCAAAAGGGCTGTGGCCGGGCTGCAGCTTGAGAGACCATTTTTAAGTCAGGAAGGACTTCGCAGGAGGGAAGTTTAGCAGCGGGGACTCTAGAATGTCAGAACAGGGAGGGCTGTCAGACAGCTGCTCAATGAGGAGCCCCTGGCCTCAGGAGCTGGGGGAAACCCTGTGTGGAATTCTGCCCTGGGGATACACACCTTATCTGTGATTTTTAACGCTCAGATTTTTGGTTTATGTTTTAAATTGTTTATTTTATTAAATTTATGACATTTAAATGTAAGTATCAGGCTTCTGGATGGGAGGAAGCAGTTCCCCAATGTTTGACCTTCCTCCCTATTTCGCAGGTGGGAACACTGAGGCCCCTCCTAGCCAGAGAACCAGGGCCCAGCCTGACAACATTAATCCTAAGGCTAGTGATCAACACTGGCTGAGTATTTACTATTCATGTATTCCTTGAGGCCGCTGTAAGCTCCTGTGTGCCAGGCACTGTGCGGGGGGCTTAACAACGAATGAGACAAAGTCACGGCCCCACGAAGCTGTCAGGCAGCTGAGAGTCAACAAATAAATGTAAAATGGTCATTTCAGGCAGAGACTGAGAAAAATAAAGCAGGGCTGAGGACAGAGCGAAGGACCAAGGACTACTCTAGGTAGGGGGTCAGGGAAGGCTTCTCTGAGGAGGGGCATTAAGCAGAGCCCTAAATAAACTAGGGGAGGGGCAAGCTGCCTGACGATCTGGAGGCAGCACATTCTAGACGGAGAGAACAGCAACTGCAAAGGCCCCCAAAAGAGTGAGCTTGGCAAGGAGGTCAATGTGTCTGGGCAGAATGAGGGATAGAATGAGTGAGGAAGGCATGCTGGGGTTGGCAAGGCCGGTGGGCAGGCGCCACCAGGCCACGCCAGGCCCTGTAGGCTGGGGAACATATGGCCTGGTGGATGCCTGTTTTTCTGGCATAACGATGGTACCTCTTCACTATCACAAGGGAAGAAAGTTCTGGTTTGGGTGATACATTACATAGCCAGCCATTTGCAGGCCACGGAGAGAGGTTTAGATCTTGTAGGGTGAGAGGAAGGCGCCCAGGGGCGTGTGGGGGGTGCTCAGTGCATGTGACCCGCTTGTTTTCACCTGAGTGCCGCTGGGGGTGGAGTGGAGGCAGAGTGGGGTGTGAGAACAGACAGAGAACCAGTGAGAAGGCTGCGTGCCGTGTGCTGCACAGAGCCCGCCGGGCTCATGGATGGAGCAAGGGCCGGCCCTCGGAGAGAAGTGGTCAGGATCTATTCTGAAAGTAGAGCTGCAGGATTTCCTGATGGGCTGGGCGTGGAGCGTGAATGGAAGAGGAGGCACAGATGACTGCAGATTTTTTGGCCAAACAAAGCAGCAAGGATGCAGCTGACATCAACTGAGATGGGAAGCGGATGTTGGGGCTCAGGGGCCCGGCTGCAGGGGGCGGGTACTGACGGGCTTGCTTTGGATACGACAAGTTCGCGATGACTTCAGACATTCAAGAGGAGATGCTAAGGAGGCAGTTGGGTTTCTTGGGCGGGAGTTGAAGGGGCAGTTCCAGGCTGCAGCAGAGAAGGGATGGCATTTAAGGTGGGGGGGGGGGCTCACAGCACCCCCTCCCGAGGAAGGATAGCGTTTGGGAAAGACAGCCACTCTGGGCCTCTGGCCTCTCCAGGTCCCTGGAGGCTGAGGGGATCGATTCCACCACAGCCAACAGTCACCAGCACGGTGTGCTGCTGAGTGGGCCATTCTGCACTAGGGAGAGAGTATAGGGTGGATGGGGGGCGAGGAGGCTAAGCCCCAGCCCGGGGCCACCGGCATTTGGAGTGGAGTGGGGTAAGAACGCTCCAGAGTCCTGAAGTGGGGTGAAGACAGCGTGATTCAGGAAGCCTGTCAGGCATGTAACAGTGATCAGCTCCCAGAGTCCTTGCAACAACCGATGAGGCAGAGGCTGTCATTATCCCCAATTTCCAGGTAGGAAACCCAGGCTCAGAGAGGTGAGGGGACCTGTCCAGGGTGGCACAGCTGGCGAGCAGAGGAGCAGCCCTGACATCAGGTTCCAGTGAGTGCTGTCAGCTGTGATGCCCCCGCCTGCCTTTGGTATGAGCCCTCTGGGACACTAGGGCCAGGTGCTGGCATCACACAGGTGGGCAGAGGCTGGCAGCTGGGGAGCCAGGTAGGGCTGGGGACACTCACCTCTCCTCTCTCCTTCCAGGGTCGCCGGAGAGCCAGAGGCTAGTGGAGACTATGTGAAGGTAAGCAGGGCCGAGCAGCAGTCAGCGGACGGCTCAGAGCCTGCTCCACGAAGGGCAGAGTTCTTTTCTGAGGCTTGTTGGGGCCAGACCTCACTGCCTGTTCCCAAAAGGAGAGGGTTTCAGGGTCGGGGCGGCACTTGGGATTCGGTTTCACTCCCAAGGATCTTTCTTCCCATGCCTGCCATCGTTCTATCCTGGCCCCAAACCCAGGAACCCCCATCGTTTACCACCTGCCCCCCCCGCCCCGAACCTGCCAGCTGCCCTGGGCCCTGGGGTGTCTCCATGCGCAGCCCCAATCCCACCTGCTCTCTGAGCATGTGCTGGTATTGAGAGGTGGGAGCAAGAAAAGATAGCTCAGTTTTCATCACAGAGAATGGGCCCAGCTCCCATTTACCACAAGCTTAATTTGTCCTGGGCACTGGGAATGTTGAGAATGCACCTTTGAAACAATGATGATAAAAAGAGTAACATAATATCTTGTGAGCCTACTGTGTGCAGAGAGCCCTGTGCTGGCTGCCAGCATTGGAGGGGAGACAGCTCTGAGCTCTGTACATGAATGAGGTCTTTGACTTCCTTCCTCATCACTGAGCAGGGAAGGCCTTCCTGTATCCATGTACATACAGAGAACTTGGGGCCCAGAGATGCCCATGGACGCACAGTGATTTGCCCACAGTCACACAGCTACTAGGCGGCAGAACTGAGACTGCAATCCAATTTTGTCTGATGCCAAGACCATGGACAGAGTCCTTGGCCTTTCACCTCCAGGAGCACACAGAGCCAGCCTCCCTGCTAAGTATGGCAGGGACAGCAGAGGGCTGGGAGCATCAGGTCTCGTGTTCGAAGGGCTCCTGGTTCACGTGGGGACCAGGAGAGAATCACATGGTGGTGTGGCCTCGTGTTTTGTAATCCAGCAGATTTAGTCCCAGATCTGCCACTTACTTGCTACGTGACTTTGGGTATGTGGGTCACTTCCCTGAGCCTCAGTGTTCACCTATATGAAATGGGGTAGCAGTGGCTCTTCCCAACTAGGGTTGCTATGGGCTCAATGAGTCCATGCTTATAAGTAGGGTTGCTGGGCCTGGAATAGAGCCGGCTGGCCCGGCTCCTGACCCTGTGGACATTCCATCCCCCGAGATACTGCCTATAAAGCCCTGTGTAAGTGACTAGCCATGAGGCAGCATGGGAAGTGCTCGGATATCTGCCCCTCGCTATCATCAGAAGCCTCAGATAGGAAGCCATTGGAGCTCAGCAGGTAGAGGATGACTTTCAGCTTGGACTATGGGGAGGGGGAGATCAAGGAAGGCTTTCTGAAGGAGGAGACATTGAAACCAAGCCATTACAGTTGACCAGGAACATTCACCAACATCCTGTCCCCAAAGGAAAAGCTGAAAAGGAGCAAAGACAAGCAGAGATAGACAGTAGAGTGGTCCAAGCAGAGGCAAGTGTGGGCAAGGTCAGAAAGCAAGCTGAGTGAGCCCAGGGAAGTGCAGCCCAGGGCTGTGACAAGTTGAGCTGCTCCTGGAATCTGGGCCCTGGCTCTTCAGCCCTTAACCACAGGGGGACAGAGGGCTCAGGGAGAACCGGCACCAAAGCCAGTGGGTAGACACAGGGGACATACATTTTAGCACCCTGCAGTTTTCAGATACCTAGCAAGGTAGTGAGATCTCCATCACTGGTGGTAGTAAGATCCCTGTGAGGATTATTAGCTTTGTATTTTTCCTTTAGTTTATGGGGCTAAAAATATACTTTAAAATACTATAAAAGAAATAATACCTGTTCACTGGAACTAATTAAAGGATGAAGTCAAAAGAACATTAGTTTTAGCTTCAAGCCTCAGACGGTGGTAGAATCAATAGTCTGTTACCAACAATCCATTCCTGCCCAGAGGTACTAGCTTCCAGAACTCCAGGGTTCTCAGACCACAGTGTGAATAATTTGATTCCAAGTCAAGGATTCTGAAGTTCGAAGACCATAAAATTCCACACTCCATGGTCAGAGCTTCAGGTGTATTTGTGGAAAACAATGGAACAACTGAGGCCCAGAGAGGTGAACTCATCTCCCTAACATCACACAGCCGGTCAAAAGGATTTGTACCCTAGGCCTGACTGATGCAGAGTCAGTGACGGCTCCCCCTTAATTCTAGGACAAAAAGTCCAGACTGTAAGACAATTGGCGATAATAACATGCATTTATTGAGCACTTACTTTATGCTCGGCAACTTAATGTGCATCAGACTCAGCCAAGGCTCAGAAGGGTTCTGTTAGGTCAGCACAGGTATGTTTTCCAGAGGAGTGAATCCAGGCTCCAAGAGAAGGGGCTGGTGGGGTGGAGGTGGGGACCGGGCTAGCTGAACCCACGTTGGTGTCCTAAGCATTGAGCCTTACTGACTCTTTGCACCCCCAGAGTCTGTCAGTCTAGCCTCCCGCAATTCTCGATCGAGTCCCTGATTCAGGTGACAAATCCTGCCTGGGCTCTGAGAGATTTCCTGAGGGCACAAAGGATTTGGTCAAATGCATACAGGGCTTTTTCCAGCTTTAGATATGATTTAATTCAAAGTCTTTGCCTGCTCCGGGTCAGTGAAGGGTACGGTGAATCGGGGGAGCCAGGAAACCCCCCTCCCGGGCCCAGACATCCCCACCCTATCCCTCTGCCCCCCACCCCCCGCGACCGCCCCCCTAGACGGTCCTCTGCTCCGCTTCCCCGACTCCAGGCAGCCCTGCGGGGCTGGAGCGCAGGGGGCGAGGGGCGGGGAGCGGGGGCGGGCGGAGGGAGGAACAATGGCCCCCTCCCCTCCCCTGACCGGCTGGAGGGTGGGGTCTCCCCGCCCCGCCTCCCCGCTCCTCCCCCGCTAAGGCGATGAGGTAATCGCGCCGCTGAGAGGCACGCGCAGCCGGTGCCCAGCCCGGTCGGTCCCCGCGCCCCTGCCCCGCCGGCCGCCGCCCCCCGCACCGGCCCGGCACCGGACGCCCGGCCCCACCATGACCGAGCGGTGCAGCCTGTGGAGTGCCCTATCGGCCGCCGCCTGCTGCTTCTACCGCGGCTCTTTCGTGCAGGTGCAGGTGAGGGGGCGGCTCGGCCCCGCCAAGCGCTCCGGGCTGGGACTCCGGCCGCTCCGCCCCGGGCCCGGCGACCGGGAGCCGCAGCCGGGTGGCGCCTCGCAGGGTCTGGCGGGGCAGGGGCAGGGGCTGCGGGAGGGGGCGGGGTCGCCCCAGCCTCACCTCTGGGCGACCGGCCGCTCCGCAGGGTGAGGGTCCAGGCTGCCGCTCTCGGGACTCGAGGCTGAGGGGCTGCCGTTTCGGTCCTGCCTCCTCCGCAGGCGGAGCTGAGCTGGGGTACTGGGTCCTGGGAGCTGCGGTCCCCGGCGTCCTGCCGGTACTCCGGCGTGCGCTCCGGCCCCTGCGGCTGACCCGGGCAGCCTAGCTCCCCATTGTACCGGGAGCTCCGGGCTGGGGTCCGAAGGCTGAGTGAGGGGCGGGAAGCTGAACGGGTGCTGCGGGTCCCGGGGCTAGGGCCAGAGCGCCCGCCACTCTCCCGCCCTCTAGGTGGGCTGGGGCAGGCTCGGGGCGCGGGACTCCCAGCCCAGCCGGCCGGGCAGTGCGGATAGGCGCCGCGGCGGTGAAGGGGTTAAACGGAAGGGGGTGGAGGGGAGGACCTGGACCCCGCCTCTGCGGAGCATCATCTGGGGATGGCCTTGCTTGGGGTTGCCAGACCGTAGGAAGCTGGAGGGGGCTTGCTGGGAGCGGGCTGGGGGTTAGGGGTTAAGACCCTGACCGGGGATCTCTGCGCTTTTGCCTCCGGAGCCCCCTGGGGGACGCCGGGCGCGTCACCTCTGCGCTCCCCCGGGCTCACACACACGCTCCGAGCCCGCCTGAATGACGGCCCCGCCGGCAGCGGAGCGCAGCATCCCCGCACCGGCCAATCAGGCGCGCGCAGGCGGGGAGGCGGTGAGATCATCTCTGGCCAATAGCGGTGCGCCGAGCGCAAGGATGCTGCATTCGCGCCCCAGCCCGCAACTCCCACCCCCTCCCCGCCTCCCAGTCTTGGGAGCTGGGGACCCCCTAGTCGAGAGTGAGGAGGAGGAGGGCACAGGACCCTAGGGTTCCCCAACCCTGGGTGTGTGGGAGGACCAAGTTGGTTCCCCCAGATCTCCCTGTGACCATTGATTATGGCTGGAAAAGTGGAGTCCAGTCTCCCCACTCCCCGCCCCGTTTACAGATGAGGCTACCCAGGCTCAGAGAGGGAAAATGACTAACTCAAGGTCACACAGTGGTAGGCAGAGTCTTGTGGCCAGGTTCTTTACCTCATAGCCCACTCCCCTTCTTTGCCTCATGTCTATCTTGCTCCAGCCGTGGAACTGGGGTGAGTTCTCAATTACATGCTTTTTTGTCAAGGAGAAGAACCCCAGAAACCTGGGGTACTGGTGTTCTCTCCTTTGTGACTTCCAGTCTTCCATCCCCAGGGTGTGGTGTGGTATAGGGAGGGAGGCCAAGGACCCTGAAGAATAGGGAACTCCATACAGAAGTGTAGATATATGAGGATACCTCCATTTCAGTCAGCCCTCGGCCTTCCTACCCTTCAGGGGTATCAGTTTCTTTTTTTTTTTTTTAAAGATTTTATTTATTTATTCAACAGAGATAGAGACAGCCAGTGAGAGAGGGAACACAAGCAGAGGGAGTGGGAGAGGAAGAAGCAGGCTCATAGCGGAGGAGCCTGATGTGGGGCTCGATCCCATAACGCCGGGATCACGCCCTGAGCCGAAGGCAGACGCTTAACCGCTGTGCCACCCAGGCGCCCCAGGGGTATCAGTTTCTACCCTGGGTAGAGGGCGTACAGAAGCCCCATCCCCAGGACCTGTCTTTTCCTGAGCACCTGTACCATCGCTGACCCCCACCATCTGTCCCCAGAGCCCTACAGGCCCCTCAAAGCCCCAAGTTTTGTGGGCCCATCACCAAGCTGCTCTGCTCCAGCTTTGCCCACCTCAGAGAGTGTCTCATTGTCCTCCCAGATCTCCATCTGAAATCCTCTCTGACCCCTCCACCCTCCTCCCCGTCCTGATCAATGGCTACTTAAATACTCTTTTCCCAGTCCCCACCCCCGTGCCCCGCCCTTCCCTGCCAGTGCCTGGAAAGCACTAAGCCACTCTCCACACAGCAGACTGAATCTTGAAAAACCCTCTGTGGCTCTGCTGTGGCCTCTGGGTAAACCCCAGCTCCCCACAGCAGCCTGACAGCCCCGCTCCACCTGCCCCCATCATCCTCTGCCCCTTTGAAGCCCCCCCCCACCCCAAGACCTTGGCTCTGCCTACAGGGCCCTGACTCTGCCACTGTCTTCCCAGAAACTCTTCCCTGCCCACCTGTTTGCCTATCTGTCCCTGTCCTGATGCTTTTACTGGGCTCATCCAGTCCTTCTGCAGGCCTCCGTGGAAACATCACCTCTTCTGGGACTCGACTCTGACTAGATGAGGAAGGACACTCTTAGCTGCTCCCAGAGCTTTCTGTGTATCTCTGAACATTCAGAAAACTGGAATTGCTTGTCAGTGTCTGCGTGGCTCTCTGAGATCACCTGCCTTGATGACCTTGGGGCCTCAGCCCCTGGCACAGGACCTGTCCCAAAGTGGGGGCTTAGTCATCATTGAAATAATGAAGTCAGAGACTATAGATATCACTGAAGCTGGGGATCAGGGTGTCTTGGGAGCAGTGTGGATTGGGGTAAACTGAGGCAGTGTGGGAGCAGAGGTGTGGGGAATGGAGCTTGCAGAGTTAGGCTCTGAGATCTTTGGAAGGTCTGAAAAAGCAGGGAGTGAATTAGAGGACCCTCGGGCCCTGGTGAGTAGGGGGTCCTGGAAAGCGATTGTCACCTGCACTGAAGCCAGGCCCTCTAGGCCCTCTTTCATCTGTCTTGCTGTCTGGCCAGTTTGGGGCCAGATCTACCTGTCCTAGAACAGCCATCTTTGGGGCCTGGAGTTGGGGAATGGGAGAGGAAGCAATGTCGCATGTCCTCACAGTGACGAGGACATCTATGGGCTAGTCACAGTACCCTGGAGTATTGTCTCCTTTCATCCTTGCAACCCAATGAGGCAGGTTCTATCATTATACCCATTTTACAGAGGAGGAGACTAAGGCCCAGAGAACTCAAAGGGCACAGCCAGGATTGGGCTGGGCTTTGTGGTGGGGCTGCACCTGGCAACGGGAACTCCCCTCCCTCTGCTCTTAGATATCCAACCCAGGGCCATGGTAACCAGGAAACCAGGAGTCTCCCCCTTGGGCAGGTGGAAGGGGGGAGTCCTGGGCATTATCTTCATTGAGTGACCTTTGGCTTCCCTGCTTGGCCACAGATTTGCCATCTGGCCAGGATTGCTTGAGATGGCAAGGAGGAAAGGGCCTTGGGAATTGTAAAGGACAGCAGAAGTGTCTGTGTGGGGGCCTCTGATTCCCTGTTTATAGCTGCCTCCTCCACCCTTCCACTGTATAATTCAGCATCCCAGAATGTATCCTCATCCATCCAGCCTTATGTTTTTGTCCTTGCCTTTGCCTGGGTACCTGCAGCCTTACCTCCCAGATCCACCTGTAGAAATCCTGCCTCTCCCCAGTGCAAGATCAGTTTGATCTTTTTGGTGCAGAGTGAGTGTTTTGTTGTTACTGTTCCCTCCAGGAAGGCTTCCTGGACCACTCCACTTGACTTCCATTTTATCTTCTGTCTTCTAAAAGCAACCCGGCTCTGTGCCGCTGTCCAGTACCGTGGTGCTGACCTTATTCTGCTCAAATGTTCCTTTCTCTTTCCCTTCCCCTGCCTAGACTACAAGCTTCCTTGAGGACAGGGCCTGTTTTGTTTACTGTCTCATTTACTCCTGGCGCATAGCACAGGGCCTGGTACACAGTAGGACTAACTGAGATTTCCTTACTCCTGCTGGGCTGGGGACTCACGGGTGAGGACATTTCTGGCACCTGTGCCTAAATTTTCCCAGGGTCCTGGGATGGAAGCAACTCACCTGGGGTGGGGAGGGGTTGGGAGAGAAGAAGGGAGAAGGCTTGGGACCAGATGCCAACTCTTTGCTGTCTCCTTCCCAGTTCTCCAAGGAGAAGTACATCCTGGACTCCTCTCCTGAGAAACTGCACAAGGAGTTGGAGGAGGAACTCAAACTCAGCAGCACAGATCTCCGCAGCCATGCCTGGTACCACGGCCGCATTCCCCGTGAGGTGAGTGGGCCCTGGGCAGGACCTCAGCCCTAGACGTTTCCACCCACCACCTCGGCCAGGCCCTCCCAAAGAGGCTCTGACCCACTGCTTGGTGGATTCAGTCCGAGTGGACTGCAATGAGGTCTAACTCTGTCATTTACTGACTGTGTGACCTTGCACAGTCACTTCACCTCTCTGAGCCTCAGTTTCTTCTTCTATGAGATGGATGGTAATGATAGTACCTGCCTTAAAGGGTTGCTGTGAGAATAAGTGAAACAATGCCTATAAAGTGCTTAACTTGATGTCTGACACGTGGCGGGCTCAATGTTATTATTAGTGTTGTTATTGCTATTATTATTACTATTATTTTTAACTGTTTTTTTCCATGGGTCTATACATTGGCCTCTTGTGTGTTTGGTTAGTGAGTGTCAGGGCCTAGGATTCTCAGTTTTGGCAAAATTGAGTTTCTGTGCCGAGGCCCAGATTGGCTGATAGTCACCTGTTCCCTCTTTCATTCATGCTATGGATCTTTGTCAAGCATCGACTCTGCCAGGCCCTGTGCTGGGACCAAGAATGTGGAGAGAAAATGGGTGATGGCTCCCCCGGAGGGTCGGTAGTCCAGTCAGAGCCCAGTGGAAGAAGGGCAGGAACAGAGCATCCATCAGGGAGTGAGGGCCGGCCCTGAGGAGGGGGTGCTGAGCACAGAGGCCAGTGAGAGATGGACAGGAGTTCACCAAGTGGGCAGGGTGGGAAGGATGTTCCAGGCAGAGAGGGCAGCCTGAAGGTACAAAGGCCCAGAGTCCTGGGAGAGCACTGGGTATTTGAAGGAACGAAGACTGGGAATTCACTCTGAATTCATTCTGCTCCTGAGAAGGAGCAGGTCTGAGAGCTGAGTTTCAGATTATGGCGGCCCCCAGCTCTCCCAGACTCTGTGTCCCTGTGCCTTACATTCCAGGGTGTCGTGTCCTCCCATTCCCGAGCCTCTGTGCACCTGACCCAGGGCCTATGGCTGAATTGCCGCCTCCACATCTGGGTCACTGTGTCCCCCTTCCTAAGCTTTAGATATCTCTGTTCCCTGTGTACCCCAGATCCCGGGTCTGACCCTCCCCTGCCCCGGCCCTGCTCCAGCCTGATCACTGCCTCCCGCAGGTATCGGAGACCCTGGTGCAGCGCAACGGCGACTTCCTCATCCGGGACTCTCTCACCAGCCTGGGGGACTATGTGCTCACGTGCCGCTGGCGCAACCAGGCCTTGCACTTCAAAATCAACAAGGTGGTGGTGAAGGCCGGGGAGAGCTACACCCACATCCAGTACCTGTTCGAGCAGGAGAGCTTCGACCACGTGCCCGCCCTTGTGCGGTACCACGTGGGCAGCCGCAAGGCCGTGTCAGAGCAGAGCGGGGCCATCATCTACTGCCCTGTCAACCGCACCTTTCCGCTGCGCTACCTGGAGGCCTGCTACGGCCTGGGCCAGGGCAGTGGCAAGGCTGCCAGCCCCGCCAGCCCCTCGGGCCCCAAGGGCAGCCACATGAAGCGGCGCAGCGTCACCATGACTGATGGGCTCACCGCTGACAAGGTCACCCGCAGCGATGGCTGCCCCACCAGGTAAGCGGGGACCCCTCGCTAGGCCTCAGTCTCCCTGTTTGGCAAGTGGGGGTATCCGTCATCAGAGTGCTGGTGAGGAGTGGGAGGCCCAGCCCCTCTGACCTGGGAGGAATGAGGAGGAGGAGGGGCTGAGTGCAGGGTCTGCAGACAGCCAGGCCCCCAGCCACACCCAGTCGGCTACCTGGGCCCTGACGCTCCCCTCTCATGACCATGTTCCTACCCATAAAGGGCCCTCTCTCAGATACCCCCCCAGCCTAGGGGACCCCTGGGTGCTGTCCTGTCCCTGCTGCTCTCCTTCCCGACCCACGTAGGTAGGCCAAGGCGGGCATCAGAGCAGAGGGCTTTGCAAGGGGATGGGACATTGCCAGCAACACTTTGATGACACCCAGTTTGCCTCTGGGGCTGGGTGAGACGAGGCCAGGCAAAGCCACAGCAGGGACTCATTCCTGAGGCTCTAGTGTGCACCCGGCCCTGTGCGGAGGGCTGTCTGCCCAAGCTCATCAACTCCCATGTCCTTCTGGGAGCTGGCTCCTGTGCACACCCCACTTTACAGATGAGGGAATAGGTGTAGAGAGGGGAAGCCGCTTGCTGAAGAGTGGGAGGACTGAGATTCAAACTATGTCTGCAACTCCAAAGTCTGTACCCCTCATTTCTATGGCCTCCCTGGTTGTTTGCAAAGAGACCCGCCATCCTGTGCCACCAGCACTTGGATAGGTCTCATCTCCCTAGGCCTGGGCTGGGTGCTATCAGCCAAGGAATTGCTGGTTGGAGTCTCCGTGGGCAGTAGCTCCTTTGCCTGTGGTTTAGAACCAGTGCCCATAATGGTGCCAGGATCTGGCGCTCCTCAGAATGTAGGAGCAGTGAGGAGATGCCAGCCTGGTGGGCCTGGTTCCCTCAGGCTCCCCATCCTTTCTGCTAGGCCTGCTTCCCAGGCAGTTCTCTAAGTTGGAGGCAACGTTCTCAGGGAAGAGAGCGGTTGTGTGGGTAGTGGACTATACAAACACTCCCCGCTCTGGGCTTCAGTCTTACATTTGCCAGTTAGTACTACACTCTCCAAGCCTTTTCTGCCTCTGACGTTCAGTCAGTCTAGGATGGAGGCAGAGGTGGGGGTCCTAAGGCCAGCTGAGGACCCTGCCCTCTGGGCTCTGTGCTCATGAAGGTATCTGCTCCACAGCACCTCATTGCCCCACCCCCGGGAATCTATACGCAACTGTGCCCTCAGCATGGACCAGATCCCGGACCTGCACTCGCCCATGTCACCCATCTCCGAGAGTCCCAGCTCCCCCGCCTACAGTACTGGTATGGCCAATGGAGGGGAAGGGGCCCGTGGGGGGAAGCTGGTGGGAGTGACCTTGTGTGTGCACACGTGCTCTGTTTGTCTTTGATGACTTCTGTTACAGTGTGTGGTTACGTGTGTTTCTACCTCTTTACTGAGAGGGATGCCCTGCAAAAATTCACACTAAAAACCAGACAGCGGAACTACTGATAGTGTCTCTACGGGTTGTCACACATTTTTCCCTAAACACAGGCTGGCCAACCTGTCATAACTACAAATTTGCCTTCGAACCAATTCCCCCAAATGTAAAAGTTAAAATTCCTTGCCCCAAATGATTTATCAGACTTTTTCTGAGCAACATGGCAGAGCGAAGTATCCAGGACTGAGGATTTCAAGCCCAGCTCTCCCACGTGCTGGGTAGTGACCTCAGGCAGGGCAGTTGACCTCTCTGAGCCTCAGTTTTCTCCTTGTAGAATGAGGATCGTGGAAGTACTTACTTCCCAGGATGTTAGGGTTAAATGGGCTAAGGTACAAAGAAGGATCTCACAGGCAGGAAGAGCTCAATATACATCACCTCTCATTTTGGGTGATGGTTTCACTGCCGTTGACCAGCATATGGCCAGCATGTTGCCAGCTCCTGGCACATGTGTACTCAATAAATCATTGCTAATTCATTGAGAAATAATTCCACACAATGAACTCCAGCAAGTGCTTATTAGCATCCCTGAATCACGGCAAGCTCCTCTAAGTAGTTCAGTGGTTCCCCAAGGCTGCAGTGGCCTTAGGGTAGGAGCGAGCAAACTCCTGGGGTCCAGGCAATTTGGGAGTATCCTTGAGGCCTGGTCAGTTTACCTGAGGCTGCCGGGCCTGGCCTGGGTGCAGGGAGGTGGGGACATCACCCCTATAGGGTGGGTGGAGCCTGTCCTTTGGGAAGAGGGTGGGAGAACTTCACGGGGTGGGGAGCTCTGGTAACTAGTCCTCTCCCTTTCTCTCCCTGCAGTGACCCGTGTCCACACCACCCCTGCAGCTCCCTCAGCCACAGCGCTGCCTGCCTCTCCTGTCACCCGCCGCTCCAGTGAACCCCAGCTGTGTCCCGGAAGTGCCCCAAAGCCCCCTGGGGAGTCGGACAAGGGCCCTTACGCCAGCCCCTCCCACACGCTCTGCAAGGCCTCCCCATCACCATCGCTCAGCAGCTACAGTGACCCGGACTCTGGCCATTACTGCCAGCTCCAGCCTCCTGTCCGTGGCAGCCGAGAGTGGGCAGCAGCTGAGGCCTCCAGCCGGCAGGCCAGGAGCTATGGGGAGAGGCTAAAGGAACTGTCAGAGAATGGGGCACCTGAGGGGGACTGGGGCAGGGCCTTCACAGCCCCCATTGTGGAAGCCACCTCTTCCTTCAACCCAGCTACCTTCCAGTCACTACTGATCCCCAAGGATAATCGGCCACTGGAGGTGGGCCTCCTGCGCAAGGTCAAGGAGCTGCTGGCGGAGGTGGACGCCCGGACACTGGCCTGGCATGTCACCAAGGTTGACTGCCTGGTAGGTGCTGGGAGAGCACTGGGGCAGGGAGAGAGCCTCTGTCCTGTGGCTTTGGAACAGGAGTCCAGGTGGTGAGGAGTTGGCATCTAAATTCCCCAAGTATAGTGAGTGGGTCTGGCTTCTGGCTTCATAGCTGTCCCTAACTTGCTGTGTGACTCTGGGCTGATCACTTTACCTTTCTGGGCCTCCATTTTCTCTTAAAAACAGCAACAACAACAAAAACAGCAACAACAACAGCACAAGATATTCTTGCTTCCTCTAGTTCGGCACTGGAACTGGGTGGTGCTGAAAGCCAGAGCTCCCTGAGGGCAGTTTTTGAGCCTGGTGAGAGTCAGCCTGGCTGTTCCAGAGAATGTAAAAGCCGAGACTACCTGCCCCCACCCCCCCTAGTGGACAAAATAAGCAAAACTCATAACCTGGACTCCTAAATTGTCAATGCCTGAGCCTTTGAATGATTCTCGACTATCTAAGGACCCAGAGTCTCTCTGCACCTCAGTTTCTCCCTCTGAAGTTTGAGGGGAACTGATTACTTTATGTGAGGTCCACACTGGCCTCTCAGCTCAGGAAGCAAGAAAAGAGTGCAGATATATTGCCCTGTTGAGAGTGCTAGGTGTGAAGGCAGCAGTTCTGGGTTCTAGGCCCAATGTGTGACCTTGGACAAATCCTTTCCCTCCCTGGGTCTCAGGTTTGTCTTCTGGAACAAAGATGTCCTGGTCACCTTTGCCCATATCAAACACCTCTGGGCATTTTCCCACTTATCCCTCATTTCACGGAAATGAGGGGGAAATGAGGTTCATTTGCTCCATGGCAGAGGGTGAGAGCTGGAATTCAAACTCATCATCCCAGCCAGGCTGCCCTCCTAGATAAAGCTCTCTGACTCCCAGATGGCTTGGGCCAGCCGCGACAGGAAATTAATCAGCCCTCTGGGCGTCCTTGCAGGTTGCTAGGATACTGGGCGTTACCAAGGAGATGCAGACCCTAATGGGAGTCCGCTGGGGCATGGAGCTGCTCACCCTCCCCCATGGCCGGCAGCTACGACTAGACCTGCTGGAAAGGTAAGGCAAGCACCTGCACCCGGGAGCTCGCGGGGAATCCCCCGGACTACCTCGCTGCCCTTTTGCTGTGGCCGGTTGGCCAATCAGAGTCTCTCAGCCCGGCTCCCATGGGTTCCGGCTACGCCCTCTATCCATTGACGAATCGCAACTGCTCGGTACCGAGCTCCAAGCAATCCTAGTTTCGCCAAAGCCTGAGTCCTATCTCCGGAGTCATCTTTTGCACCCTCTTGACCAATCACACTCCGTGAGCCGTGGCCCAGCCCATCAGTTCTGGCTACTCTTCTTTCTTAAAACTGTTCTGCCGCGTGAATTCCACTGATCGATCACAAGCCCCTCAGCCTGGCGCTCCGAAGCCTCCGGCCCCGCCCATGATTTACACTGACCAATCAGAAGCCCTTAGCCTGCTTTCCCTCGCTCTGGCCGCGCCCCCTAATCTCATTGACCCTTTCCAATCTGTCACTTTGGGCTCGGCCCTCCGCCCCTCGGCGCCCAACCACAAGCAGTAACAGGACCCCTCCCCTCTGACCTGGCCCTGGCCGCTGTGACAGGTTCCACACCATGTCCATCATGCTGGCCGTGGACATCCTGGGCTGCACGGGCTCCGCCGAGGAGCGCGCAGCGCTTCTACACAAGACCATCCAGCTGGCGGCTGAACTTCGGGGGACGATGGGCAACATGTTCAGCTTCGCTGCGGTCATGGGCGCCCTGGATATGGCCCAGGTACGGAGGGGTGCATCTCGAGCTGGGCTTCAGGAAGTCGGTATCTGGAGGAGCCCTGGGATACGTTCGAATAGGGAAGAACTTGGTGACTTTTAGGCAGCATCGGTGAAAGGGTTAACTGTTGAGAACTGAGTTCTCTAAGCGGTGACCTGCTCCAAGACCAAGTCTTGCCCCTTCTTGGGGCCTCAGTTTACCCACCTGCAAAACGAGTGAGGAGCATTATATGAGTTTCAAGAATATAAGATGGCTATTAGCGAGCACTTAACATATGCTAGGTGCTACACTCAGTACTTCATAAGCATTGATTCCTCAGAACAATCTTGTGAAGTGCCTTTATTGTCCCATTTTACTTATGGAGAAATTGAGGCACAGCAGTACTTGCCTAAGGTCACACAGTCAGAGACTGAAGAAGTTGGGATTGAAAAGCGGGTCTGTTTCCAAGCCCGAACCTCCTCCACACTCTACACTTGCTCTCCCATGCCTAGTCAGTAGTGACCACAGCTCCCAGCTCTGCTACCTAATTTTGCAATGACCTTGGGCAAGTCATTCCCCTCGCTGAGCCACAGTTCCCTCATCTGTAAAATGAGCTGTTGCAAGGCCTCACGGGAGAATGTGAAGAGCAGCCAGCACTGTCCCTGGTACATGAAAGATGACCATGATAATAACTAGTATCCCACATCCGGGTGTCCACTCAGCAGGGTGGCCTGTGGCCCATGCAGGTCCCTTCCCTGGCTGGGCGCTCACAGTCTGCTCTCCCCAGATTGCCCGGCTGGAGCAGACATGGGTGACCCTTCGGCAGCGACACACAGAGGGTGCCATCCTCTATGAGAAGAAGCTCAAGCCATTTCTTAAGAGCCTCAACGAGGGCAAAGGTACCTCTCCCACCTTGCTGTGTGACCCTTCCCTGTCTGGGCTGGCAAAGACTCTCCCGGTGTGGACGATGACGAGAGCTTGACTGAGCTCTGCCCAGGCTAATCTCTTTGGGCTCCCTTTCTGCACTCGGCAACCTTAAGAGCAGCGGTCAGGACCAGGCTCAGCCCTCGGGGCTGCGCCAAGGCTGCAGCAGGGTCAGCTGGAGGGGCTAGTCTTGGGAGTCGGGAGCCCTGGGACCTCAGGCAGATCCACCCGCTGCCTTACCTGTTGGCCGGGAGCGCTGCGGGTGGTGGGGCCTCCAAAGTCTCTAAGCGGTTGCCTTCCTCCCTGCAGAAGGCCCGCCGCTGAGCAACACCACGTTTCCCCATGTGCTGCCGCTCATCACTCTGCTGGAGTGTGACTCGGCCCCGGCAGAGGGCCCTGAGCCCTGGGGCAGCACGGAGCACGGCGTGGAGGTGGTGCTGGCCCACCTGGAGGCTGCCCGCACGGTGGCCCACCACGGAGGCCTGTATCACACCAACGCAGAGGTCAAGCTGCAGGGTGAGTCATAGGTCGCATCTGGGGGGTGACACGGTCACTGGTCACCCTGTCCGGGTCTCCCTCCACCGGATTGGCTCTCCCCTTTCCTCCAAACCTCCATTCGCATTTCTCTATTCCTCTGTCCGGCCCCGCTCCCTGACTCCTTTTCCTTATCCCTGTTTTTCACTTTCTTATCAGTTCAACTGTTCGTGAAGGCACCGGGTGGGGGTGGAGGAACACAGAGATGATTCAAAGAGCACCCTAGCTGTGTATCTTTTCTTTGAGCCTCTGTTTTCTCACCTGTGAAGTGGACTTCCTAACAGGATTACTTTACAAGTTTGTTTACAAAGCGCTCGGCCTGGGGCTGAGACACACCTGCGTGGTCCTCAAGGTGCTCCCAGTCTAGGCGAAAGGGAGAGCTCCCTCGTTAAAGAAGTGGAGAGAGAGTGGCTTCAAGCAATCCAGCTTTTACTGCTTTAGGCATTATTTAAGTCATAAAAGTTCACTGTAGGCAAATTGCAAATTCAGCTGAGCAAAAAGAAAACACCAAATCACCCACAATCACCCAGAAGCACGTGGTGAGAACATCCTGGTGTTTGTTTTCCTTTTTCTTTTTTTTTAGAGAGAACAGAATTTTTCTTACAAAAATTTACTTGCAAAATGTGTATGTTTCTTAGAAAGAGTTTTGGAACTTAGAGAAAAAAACAAAAAAAAAAGAAAAGAAAAATCTCTCTAAATTGACATTCATATTTTATCTTCAGTAATTTAAATATTAGATGTTGCAAACGTGGTCATGTTCATTGACAAACCTTGTTGGATTCCTGGTGGAGCTGGGGGGTAAGGCCCTTAGGGACAGGGCCCTGAGGGATGTGTGGGCTTTCGGCAGGACCCCCAGCCTTCCCAGCTGGAGGGTCGTGCCCTGACCCTTGTGCTCTGCCTTGCAGGGTTCCAGGCCCGGCCAGAGCTCCTGGAGGTGTTCAGCACCGAATTCCAGATGCGCCTCCTCTGGGGCAGCCAGGGTGCCAGCAGCAACCAGGCCCGGCGCTATGAGAAGTTCGACAAGGTCCTCACTGCCCTGTCCCACAAACTAGAACCTTCTGTCCGCTCCAGCGAGCTGTGACCCCCGCGGACCCCTCCCCTCTGCAGCTGCGGGCAGCAACAGGGACAGAGGGGCACAGACCTCTCCCCAGAGCACCCCAGAGACACTGTGATCAGCCCGAAACTATTCTGGGCCCAAACCAGGATCTCCCGTGCACCTCCAGGGACCTGCATGGACCCTGGGCTCCACCCCACCTGCTACGTGCCCACCAAGTCTCCCTTCAGGAAGAACCGGAGCCCTGTTCCTCCCTCCAGCTTCTGCTTCTCTCCTGCCTGCTGAGGTGCCCTGTGTTCGAGCCATGGGAGGGTCCTCACACCTCACTCTTCTCCGGGCATCTGCCCGCAATGGACACCAAGGCCTCCACCCAGCTGTAAATATGTCTGTCTGTTCTGTAAATAGATGTACAGAAGCCATGTTCTTTCTTTCATATAATAAACTTTTATGACTCTTTCTTCTGTCTCTCAGGGGGCCCTGGTGGAAGGAAGTGTCTTTTCGCTTAGGTGAAAGGTGGAAAAATTCAACGGTAAATACTTTTTTAGCACCTGGCACATTCCAGATTCTACCAGGAGCCAGAGTTACAGCCCATACTGAAACCTAGTCCCAGTCCGGGGGGGCTCACAGACCAATGGGGGAAAGAACCAGCTAATTCCAACCAGGGGGAGAAATCCTGGCTAGCCCCTACTCCCATACCATTTCCTGCTTTGGGAGGCTCAGCAAAGGTTCCCACAAACGCACAACCAAGCATTCTTGGAGTGGAAAGGGTTGTTGAAATTTAGGATTCCAACTCTCCCCTGGAAAACAGAACTGGAGGGAGAAGGAACTCTCCCGGGGTCACAGCAACAGAACCTGGGTGTCCTGACCTGGAGTTCTTTTCTTTTCTCAACAGAGGGAACTACTTATTTCTTTTCAGGGCCCCAGAAAGGTGTGTGTGTGTGTGTGTGTGTGTGTGTGTGTGTGTGTGTAGGGTGGGTGGGTCAGGGAATCTCTAAGAAGGGCCATGAAAGCAGTTGTGTGTGTGTGTGTGTGTGTGTGTGTGTGTGTGTGTCAGGGAATCTCTAAGAAGGGCCATGAAAGCAGGTGTCTTAATTCCATGGGGAGGGGAGGTAGGCAATGTGGATCAACACAATTCCCATCCAGGCTGGAGGCCTGGAGAGCCTGTTCACTGAATATGAAACGTCTCGGGTCCTTTGCCTTCTGAATCCTTTGACAGAGAGGCTGGATAACCCAGTGCATCAGATCTTTGCAGCAGCTCGACTTGGGTTCAGTTCTATTATTTACTAGCTGGGTGGCCTTGGACTGAGGCTTAACCCCTTGGATCCCAATTTCCTCCTCAATAAAATAAGGACAAAAACAAAATCGATTCCCTAGGATTGATGTTAAAGCACTTAGGGCAGAGTAGCTGCTAGGTAGGGGACTGTCATTTTTCATACATACTGGATTGCCAATAATCATTTATTGATTACTTCCCGAGTCAAAACACTTTATGTGTTTGTACCTCATTGAAACATCATCGTTTCTCTGTAGGGCAGATACAGTTACATTAAGACATATAAGGCTCCTAACACTAACGGCACCTAGTAGGTGCTCACCAAAAGCTATATTACTGAGAGCTCTTGTCATATTAAAAAAAAAGAGCATGGAAAAGGAGCTTTGCAAGGTTTAAGGTGCCGCACAAGTTTTTGCTACAATTGTTACGTCACCCTTTGTGGTCATAATCTTTTATTCTTTCGGCGCTATTATGGTCTCCTAGTTACCGTGGCCATGGAAACGCGGCCCGCCGTCCCGGATTGGGATGGTTCGCGGGCTCCCCCTACAGGCTATCTTCCTGTCCTGCTGCTGGATGACGGCTCGGGCCTTTCCGTGGGGAGCCGGGAGTTGTAGGCTACGGAAGGCGGCTGCCGCCGAGAAAGGCACGCCGGGAATTGTGGTCCTAGGGAGGGGCGGTTGGCCCAGACCCGGCTCCCGCCACACCCGCATGGCGGCTGCGACTCGCGGCTGCCGGCCCTGGGGCTCGCTCCTCGGGTTGCTGGGGCTGGTCTCGGCTGCGGCCGCCACCTGGGACCTGACTTCGCTGCATTGCCACTTCGGCACCTTCTGCGAATGTGACTTCCAGCCCGACTTTCAAGGTGAGGAGCCGCAGGAGCCCGGAGCGCAGGGGCCGGCGGACCGGGGAGCCCTCGGACTTTGGGGTTGCGCCCGGGCCAGACCTGGAGGGTAGAACCGGGGCGCGGGACCCGCAGACTTCCGGGTGGCCCGGGCCGGAAGTGGGCCGGGCGTTGAGGGACTGAGAGCCTGGAGCATCGAACTTGGGGCGAGGGTTTGGGGAAGCCTGTTTGGGGTCGAGGCAGAGCTCTGTCAGGATGGAGAGAGGCATTTGACAGCAGAGCCTTGGGGGGTTGGGCCTCCACAGTGGACTGGCCATCAGGGAAGAAGCCTGCCTTGAGCATAGGCCGGAGTCTTGGGCCAAACCTGTTGACAGCTCGCAGCCACTTAGAGCTGAGCGCAATGCAGAGGGCCAGCTGGTGGGAGCGCTGCCGAGCGGAGTCAGGTCTGAGGGTGGCTGCCGAAACCGCAACCCGAGTCCTCAAGGGCCCCACTCCCTTTCCAAAGACAGTTTGTAAAAGCGTCCGAGACACAGGGATCCCTAGACCAGGTTCCAGACATGACACCTCCCCACCCCCTTCGGTGACAAGCGTGTGTCTTCATCTCAGATACTGTCCTTCTTGTGGCCCTAGGTCTGGAGTGTGACCTGGCCCAGCACCTGGCCGGCCAGCACTTGGCCAGGGCATTGGTGGTGAAGGCACTGAAGGCCTTTGTGCAGGACCCAGCCCCTACCAAGCCACTGGTCCTCTCCCTGCATGGCTGGACAGGCACCGGCAAGTCCTACGTCAGCTCCCTGCTGGCACACTACCTCTTCCGGGGTGGCCTCCGCAGCCCCCATGTACACCACTTTTCCCCCGTCATCCACTTCCCCCACGCCAGCCACATGGAGCGGTACAAGGTAGGCTGGTGGCATCCTGGACCACCATTCACCTGCATGTTGGGGTGCCAGACCGTAGGGAGTGAATGAGTCCTGAGTCCAGAGAAGGGGGGGAGTCACTCGCTCCAGGCCACACAGCCAGTTGGAGCCCCAGCTCTCAGGACCCATCGTGAAGAGAGCTTGAGATGGACAAGGGACACGGGATTGTATAGTTGCAGGTATTCTGTATGGAGCACTTACCTTTGCCAGTCTGCGTTATCTTCTTTCGATAAAGCATGGTCCCAATTTGAGCCTTGGAGTAAGCATTCAGTAAATAGTAGCTCTTACTACTATCGTTGTCGATTGCAGGGTCCTTTCCAGGCTGGTCTGTTTCAGCTGTCAACATTATTGAGAAGGTTCAGGGAGCAGAAAGGAACCTTCCTCTTTTATGGAAGTAGGAAGTATCAGAGAAGGAGTTCTGAACAGGCAGATGTGAGGCCTGGGATTGAGTCTCTCTCTGCTTGCTGACTTGCTGTGTGTGTGAGCTTGAACAAGTCTCTGACCCCTCCAGGCCACAGTTTTGCCACCAGCCCCATGAAAGGATTAGTTAGTTCTCTCTGGGAGACCATACGTGCCTGGGAAGGAGATAGTTCTTCCCTTGGGAAGAAGTCTGAGGTGAGAGGAGTACCTCCAGGTGCCTTCAAAGTCCTGCCTCTCCCCTGCAGAAGGATCTTAAGAGCTGGGTCCAGGGGAACCTCACAGCCTGCAGCCGCTCCCTCTTCCTCTTTGACGAGATGGACAAGCTGGACCCAGGTCTGATGGAGGTCCTGCGACCTTTCCTGGGCTCCTCCTGGGTTGTGTTCGGGACCAACTATCGCAAAGCCATCTTCATGTTCATCAGGTAGGCCCACCTTTGCAGCAGCATGGTGCGGGGACATTTGTCCAAGGCCTCAGCTATCCAGTCTCGGCCTGTGGTCCCACACCAGAATACCTTTCCCCCTGAGCCCAGTTGGGCTTTCCCAAAGCCCCTCACACTCTGGCTGTGACGCCGTTCTTTAAATTTTGACATTCTCAAAGCCCATTCTGGGCTCAGTCTTTGGGATCCTCACTGTTTCTTTGTGGAAGCCCTGCTAGGCTAAGAGTTTTCCCTCCTTTGTGGCCAGGACGACACAGACCCGAGAAAAATAGGACTAGGATTCTAGTCCCATCTCTAAGAGTTCTAGCTGTGTTTCCTTGGGCAAATCACTTCACCTCTCTGAACTCCCATTTCCTCTTCCGCACAGCAGGGCCAATATTAATGCCCCACTGTCCTCCTAGGGGCTGGGGGAGGGAAGGTCAGTTAGGGGACCCAAAAGTGTTTTGTAAACTTTAAAGTGCACGCACATATAGGTGAATTTCCAGGCGTCATGGTTGTAGACACGGGCTCTGGAGAGGGGCAGTGGTTCCTATGGTATGTTTGCAGTGGGTTTGGCTCCTGCCGGTACTGAGCTGGGTGCCCAGGCTCAGGTCGTGTTAAGCGGCACATGGGAAGCAAGGGCCAAATCCCGCCCCCCACGGTCTGAGCCGTGGCCCGCATCCCCCATGGTTTCAGCAACACTGGTGGCGAGCAGATCAACCAGGTGGCCCTGGAGGCGTGGCGCAGCCGCCGGGACCGTGAGGAGATCCGCCTGCAGGAGCTGGAGCCCGTCATCTCCCAGGCTTTGCTGGACAACCCGCACCGTGAGTTCAGCTTGGGACCCCCCACCCACCCAGGGTAACTTCAGCAGGCCGAGGCTGCACACCCACATCTGCTGGGCTGGGCCAGGTTCTCCCAGGGTCTGACGTGCGGCCCACTGACCCGGTACTTCTCAGCCCAGGCTTTGGCGCTCCTGGCTGTCATACGACCTCCCTGAGCCAACGCAGATGCTTCTCGCATGTCCCCTTCCTGCAGATGGCTTCTGGCGCTCAGGCATCATAGAAGAACATCTCCTAGATGTCGTGGTGCCCTTCCTACCACTGCAGCGGCACCACGTGCGGCACTGCGTGCTCAACGAGCTGGCCCACCTGGGCCTGGAGCCAAGAGAGGAGGTCGTCCAGGCTGTGCTGGACAGCACCACCTTCTTCCCCGAGGAAGAGCAGCTCTTCTCCTCCAACGGCTGCAAGACTGTGGCCTCCAGAATTGCCTTCTTCCTCTGACTCTCTGGATGGTGTCCTTGCCCTCCTCTCCCTGGCCAGGCTGTGCAGGAAAGCCCTGGGGCCTCTGCAGTAGGCACCCTTTTCCCAAGCCTCTTTGGAGAGTGAGACACAGAACCCAAAGTGAAGATGAGGAGGCATGCTGGCTAGGCCATGAAGACAGAGGGCCCTGGCCTCTTCACTGGTCTGAGGGCCTCTTGGCCTTTGCTTCCTTCCCTAGAGAAACCACTGGTGACCCCAGGACTTCAGTGAGCCTTGACCTTGACCTCCAGCCTAAGCCTTCTTAAAATGTGAATTATAACTCAGGGACTGTGGCTCGTGGCTGCTCTCTCCCTCTTCGGTCTGTGATTCTTGGCCCTTTGCTCTGGCATCATCCTCTCAATCATTCATTCCACACCCCGTGTCCCTGTCCTGTAAACCCAGGTGGAGACTACTCAGTCTTCATGAACAGAGGGACTCAAGCTGCCACTTGGGCCTGGTTTTTAAAGTTTTTAATTTTATAAAAGAAGAGATACAATAAACTTAGCCATGGGACCAGAGGAATGTTGGCTCAGGTATCTAATTGCTCTGGAAGGAGGCTATTTTGCTGGGTGCCAGTGAATGTGTGTGGGGGTTAGAATCTCTCCATACCTAGCAAGACGTGAGGGGGCTGAATGGCCCCTTCAGGGAGCAGTGTAACTGCTGGGCCAACCTTTATTTTTCTGGGGTTCTGGCTCAGGCCCTAGGTAGTCGGGGGCTTTCTGAGATTTGGGCTCGATACCCAGGTGACCTTGGTTTTGCTGGAACCTGGGCTTGTGTCCTGCCTCCAGCTCTCGGCAGTCATGGTCTTGCTGGACCTTTGGCATTGGTCCTGAGTGGCCTCAGTGTTGCTGGGGCTCCAACTTGGATCATAGAAATCCTTGGTCTTGCTAGAACTTCGGATCAGTCCCCCACTCCGGCCGTGGGTGGCAGCCTTACTGGGTCCCCAGCTCTGGCCATGGGCAGCCTTGATCTTTCTAAGCCTCTGCCTTGGGCCCTGAGTGGCCTTGGTCTTGTTAGGCTTTTGTCTTGAGCCTTGGGTGGCCTCCGTCTGGCTGGGCCTTCGGCTCTGGCCCTGGGTAACCTCTGTCTTGCTGGAACTCCGGCTCTGACCCTGGGCAGCCTCTGTCTGGCTGGGCCTCCGGCTCTGGCCCTGGGCGGCCTCCGTCTGGCTGGGCCCCAGGCTCTGGCTCTGGGTGGCTTTGGTCCTGCTGGGGCTCCGGCTCTGGCCCTGGGCGGCCTCCGTCTTGCCGGGCCTCCGGCTCTGGCCCTGGGTAGCTTTGGTCCTGCTGGGGCTCTGGCTCTGGCCCTGGGTGGCCTCCGTCTTACTGGGCCTCTGGCTCTGGCCCTGGGCGGCTTTGGTCCTGCTGGGCCTCCGGCTCTGGCCCTGGGCAGCCTCCATCTTACTGGGCCTCCGGCTCTGGCCCTGGGCGGCCTCCGTCTTGCTGGGCCTCCGGCTCTGGCCCTGGGCGGCCTCCGTCTTGCCGGGCCTCCGGCTCTGGCCCTGGGCGGCCTCCGTCTTACTGGGCCTCCGGCTCTGGCCCTGGGCGGCCTCCGTCTTGCTGGGCCTCTGGCTCTGGCCCTGGGTGGCCTCCGTCTCGCTGGGCCTCCGGCTCTGGCCCTGGGTGGCTTTGGTCCTGCTGGGGCTCTGGCTCTGGCTCTGGCCCTGGGCGGCCTCCGTCTTGCTGGGCCTCCGGCTCTGGCCCTGGGCGGCTTTGGTCCTGCTGGGGCTCTGGCTGTGGCCCAGGGTGGCCTCCGTCTTACTGGGCCTCCGGCTCTGGCCCTGGGTGGCCTCCGTCTTGCTGGGCCTCCGGCTTTGGCCCTGGGTGGCTTTGGTCCTGCTGGGGCTCCGGCTCTGGCCCTGGGCAGCTTCCGTCTTGCTGGGCCTCCGGCTTTGGCCCTGGGTAGCTTTGGTCCTGCTGGGGCTCTGGCTCTGGCCCTGGGCAGCCTTGGTTTTTCTGGGGCTGTGGCTCAAGCTTAGGTCTTCTCTGTTGTTCTCCAACAGGTCTGAGGATTGAGTCTTCAGCAGTGAGGAGCCGGAGGATGTCACAGCAGTGGCTGAGGTGCTTTTGTAATCCTGGCAGATAGTGGACGTCTCTGTCTCTGAGGTGGACATGGTCCTGACTGGGAAGGATGTGCCAAGAGCATCTCTTAGGCTGCCCTTCCCAGACAGCTCCAGGAAAAGGAGGTGTAGGCCTCACCCTTGCCTTTATCCCAGAGGCCTTGCATGGCCAAGGGGAAGATCTGCCCAGCGCTCCTCGGCAACCTGAGCCCTGCAGGTGGGCCAGGGCTGTGGGATAAGTGGGAGTCACTGAGGGCTCACCATGCACCCTTCAAAGTGAGGATTATTCCTCCTACTTTATAATCACAGAGCTATAAGTAGCAGAGCCCAAATGCACATGCAGGCCAAGGAGTCTCTGACCCCTGACCTTTGCCTGCTCTGCTGCTTTGGCTTACTCAGGCCTGGCAGGATCACTGGGGACTTACAGCCCAAGATGGAGCCTGAAGAGGTCTGCTCAAGGTAGCTGTCGGACAGGGACCTCACCCTGCTGGGTGCAGGCTCCCGCTTCTCCTCCTAGGGCAGAAGACAGGTGGGGCAGTTGCAGGCCATGGGAGGCCCTGGGCAGGTGGCTCAGCTCTGGAAGGAAGGCCAGCAGCTTAGAGCTCCTCAGGGGGCCCCAGCTGGGGCTGGGCGGCAGGTGGAGAGGTGAAGACTGGACAGGAAGGGGAGTGATCAGACTAGATTGGCAGGGCACTGTGAGAAATTTCGGCAGTCTTCAAGAGACTGCTTGGGCCTCAGGTCTGTCTTCTGCAAAATGCAAATTCGTTTCAGTATGGGATAGTCCTCTGTCAACTGTAAAGTGCCGTACCCCGGGGCATGGCTAGTGAGGAACTGAGCTTTTTATGCTTTCCATTCTATCCCATTTTGTCCTCCTACATATCTGGGAGGGAACTACCGCTTTTACCATTTCATGGACCAGAAACCAAGGCTCCAGGAGCCTAAGCAGCCTGCCCACGACACTCAGCTAAGAAGCAGAGGAACAGAGCTTGAATCCAGGCCTGCGGGACTCCACAGCCGGGCTCTTGGCTGCCAGCCGCCTCTGGCCCACTCACGCCTGCCGACAGTACGGGATGTGTGGAAGCGGGGAGGGGGCAGGCAGAGCCCTAGCAACCAGCAGGCGCCAGCTCCACATCTCCCTGAGGGAGGGAGCTCACAATGACCCGGGGTGGGGGGCACGAGTTTTGTATTTTTGTGTTCTAGTGTGAGCTAGAGACTGTAGCGCTAGCCTTTCCATTTACGGCCAGGGATGCTGGTCTTCCATCTACTTCATTTTCATAGCTTCCTTTGAACACAAAGGTACTTGCTGTCCGTCAGCAGCTGAGCAGACAGATCGTGGGCCTTTCCCAGGACGGAATTCTTGACCAGCGATGAGAACAAGCAGTCAACTTAGATGCATCTCACAAACAAGCTTAGTGAAGGGAGTCCGAGACAAGCAGGCACACCCTACTTGTCCACTGATGCGAAGACATGCACGTTCAGTTGTGATGTTAGGGATCAGGACAGCCTTGGGGGTGCACTGGGCTAAGGGAGGGGCCCAGCAGGGGGCACGAGGGGGCTTTGGGGGAGCTGGGAGTGTGTTCTTTCGATAGGTAATGGCGTCACAGGTGTGCTCCGTTTGTGAAGATTCATCAGCTCACTCACCGTTGATTTGTGTACTTTTCTATATTTATGTGACATTCAATAAAAAGTTCTTAGAGATGGATTTAAGAATTAAGAAAATCCAGGCACAAATGCCCAGTGCACACAGAATTTATGAAGGTGAGTGTGGCAAGGTGTGGGGAGGCTTCTCTGTGAGGGGCCCACATCTTCGTGCCCTTCCTCAGGGGTGCCCCTTATTGATACCATCCCCAACTCAGCAGAAGGACCCCAGCCCAAGTCACACAGCGGAGCGGTGGGCAGAACCAGGCCTGGATGCCAGCCTCTAGCCAGTCTGCCGTCCTCAGCCCCGGCTCCAGCTACGCTCCACCCCAGACCTCAAGGGCCATAGGCCCCAGCCTGTGTCCCACTTACCTTTTCCTCCTCCTGGAGGGCCTCAGCTTTGTCTGGACCTGCTGGTTCTTCCTTGGGGGTCTGGGGAGAGGCCTGGAGCTCTTCAGAGATCCCAAACAAAGGCTGCCACTGGAAGTGCAAGGCCCGCGCCTTCTGGCGCGCTCGTTCCCGCTCCCTGAGCTGCCTGCCAAGCCATGGCCACAGAGTGCTGGGTAAGCCCCTCTGACTTGGCCCACCATCCCCGGGGTCTAGAGAGTGGCCCGAGGAGGCAGCGGGGACAGGAGGAGCCTTGATGCCCAGCCATTTCCCACTCCGGGCCCGGGGCCCCCACTTGAGGAACTTGCCCCACAATGCCTTGAGGGATGCCAGCCTGCAGGCTGCTCTCCAACACCTGATCCAACTGCAGCCTGGCCAGGTGGGCCACCCGGCTGCAGAGCACCTCCTCCACCGGCATGCCCGGGAAGAGGCTGGCCATCAGCGGGAGCAGCTGCCAGGAGAGAGCCAGGTGTGGGCCAGGGCAGGGGCCAGACGATGTGGTGCCACCCTGCCCTTGCACAGCCCTTCTCAGCGCTGACGTGGGGAGGGTTTACAAATTGCTGATTTTAAGGGCCAGATCTCCTTGCCCCAGGAACTGGGAGAAGCCTGCGAGGAGGCCCACCGGGAGAGGGCGCCATGACACAGCCAACTGTGGGTGCCTGCGCCAGCTCAGCAGGGGTCTGACTGCTAAGCTAAGCGTATACCCTGGGGCAAGTGTACTGACTTCTCTGAGCCCTACCCTCCTCACCTGCAAATTGGTGGTGGTGGTGGTGATAATGTTAGCTGTCTAGTGGGGTGCTGAAGAGGGGTAAATGGCAATGCTGGCTGAAGTGGCTGGAACAGTCCCTGCCACAGTGTAAGTGCCTGGCATCGACAGCTGTTTAGTTTTGCTAGGAAATCAGGCTTCTTTTAGGAACAGGGAGTATCTTTAGGCAATGGCAGGTATTGACTCTGGAGTCTGTCCCCTACCCCTCGCACCCTGGCCCAGCAGGAACCTACCTTGGGTTGCTTGGGGTTGAGAAGCAGGACGGTAGCAACATCCAGGCGGGCCCCTAGAATGTTCTGCAGGAGCTGCCGGCTCCTGGCACGGTGCAGGTAGTACGCGGCCTTCTGGGGGTTGTGCCGGATGGCCATCGAGAAGTGGCTCTCCGCCTTATTGAACTGCCTGCAGGACACAGTGGGCCACAGGCTGCAGTGCGCTGGGCCCCAGGGAGGGACATGGCGGCTCCCGGGCCCCCCCTGGGGAGTTTGGGGGAAATCAGGCTGACCTCTGCTCCCCCACCTCCACCATATGCCCCCCTGCGCTGCTCTTCTACCAGCTACACTCTTAATGGCCCCAACACTTAAATGCTAGTGTAAGACCCCAATAACAGTGAATGTTTTTAATATCCTGGAGGAAGGAGGGCCTTTCACAAGAATCTCACAAACCCAGCAGCTAAAAATGAGAAAATTAATTTGACTATGATTAAATCCCAAATTACTGAATAGCCAAACCACCACAAAGGAAAGCAACAAATAGGGGAAATACATTTTCCCAGAGAAGGCAGATAATAAGCTAAGTTTCCCAGCCTACAAAGACCTCCTGTAACAACAACAACAAAAAGCTTTAATGAGCAATTTATTATTTTTTTTTAAATCTTACTTATTTAAGTAGGCTCTACGCCCAACGTAGGGCTCGAACTCACAGCCCCAAGATCAAGAGCCACATGCTCTACTGACTGAGCCAGCCAGGCGCCCCTTCATGAGCGATTTAACACCAAAAGGGGCAAAAGGTTTGGGCCAGCCATAATGACCAACATGCAAGAAAAAGATGCTGGATTGCACTAGCACGTTAAACAGCAACGTAAATCAACTGTGGGGGAGCGCTGTTTTCTCCACTAGATTAGCAGAACTGAAAACAGTCCTAACACCCCCCACAGTGGAGGTCTGGGGAAACGAAGACTCTCCATTCCTGGAGGAAGTTTATAGTGGCTCACTGTTTGTGGAGAACAATTGGATATTATTTTTTTAAAGATTTTATTTATTTGATAGAGAGGCAGCCAGCAAGAGAGGGAACAGAAGCAGGGGGAGTGGGAGAGGAAGAAGCAGGCTCCCAGCAGAGGAGCCTGATGTGGGACTCGATCCCAGGACTCTGGGATCACTCCCTAGGCCGAAGGCAGATGCTTAACGACTGAGCTACCCAGGCGCCCCTGGATATTATTATGTTTTAAAATGTTAAATGTCCACAACCTTCAACAACAGTTTAGCTCCCAGCAATCTAACTACAGCACTACTAGTATAATGCGTGAAAATGTATGTCTCGCATGCTCATTACAATAAAAAACAAAAAACAATCCAATTAGTCATCAGTAGAGAGTTGTCTAAAGAAATGAATTGTGGTACTTCCATAGAATGGAATACTGTGCAAATAATAAGAGAATGAGGTAGTCCTATATGTAATGACGTTGGAAGTAAAAAACCAAGTCAGAAAACAGTTTGGCGTGACTTTACTTTTGTAAAATGATAATTGTTAATATATGTATAGGAAAAATCTGGAGGGATCTTTACCAAACCTATGGGGGGACTAGTGTCGGGAGACAGGTATTAGAAGGAACGTTCACGTTCTGAATTATACATTACCAAACACTTCAGTTTTTTTACAAAAAGCTCAATTACCATAGCAATATTCAGAAAAAAGTGAAGAATTTTTCACGAACACTTGAAAACTAAAACGGTTATTTAGGAGACACACCTGGGAGAGCACTGGATCTTGACCCAGGGGTTCCAGCAGGTGGCTCTGTGCCAGCCCCACCCCACCCCCTGCACCTCCCTCCACAGCCCAGGACCGCCCGCAGCTCGCACCTGCTCCTCTGCTCGCAGAAGCCCATCTTCTCCTGCAGCAGGCCCATGCGCAGGTTGGCACCCTCGTCCTGCGGGCTCAGCGCCAGCGCCTGCTGGTAGTCCGCCTCCGCAAAGGTCAGGTTGCCCAGCTGGAAGAAGCAATCTGGGGCCCCGGGACGGACGTAGGGCTGAGCAGGCCCCCAACCCCAGTGCCCAGGAGCCCCAGCCCAGCCTGCTCCACCCCCCCTCCAGGGGATCCTGAGACTGGTGGCTGTGAACTCCCGAACTCCCACTCCCGTGGGCTGTGCAGGGCGCCTGCCAAGCTTTTCCGTGCCTCAGGGCACCTTTTCCCAGCCGCCTGATTCTGAGCACTTTGAAGAGACTGTAGCCAGTTTGTCTAAGGCGGGATGTGTCCCCAGGGCCCTGAAGCTCTTTCCCTCCCCGCTCCCTCCCTCTGTCAGGGGACTCAAGCGCCCAGCCCAGGGCTTAGGGGGGCGAGGGGCCGCCCCCACTCACCGCCCCGGTTGATGTAGAGGCCCTTCTCCTGCTGCTCGTCCTTGAGGGCCTTGTTGAGCAGCAGCACGGCCTCCTGGTAGGCGCCCTGCAGGTAGCAGTGCACGGCGAAGTCGTTGTAGGTCAGCAGCAGCTGCCGCTGAGCCTGCCGCACCATGCCCTCCTGGCTCTCGCTCAGCATGTCCAGCGCCTTCAGGAAGTCCTCCACGGCGGCGTCAAACTCCTGGAGCCGGCGGTGCACGGTACCCCTGTGCGGGAGGGACATGAAGGCCAAGGCACCCCCCCACTGGCGCTGGTGGCTCGAAGGCCCTCCCTTCATGCGCTACTTTGGGTGTGGGGCTGGCTCTGGATCACTACTCGGAGAGCCTGCTGGTCACAGGGAGTTTTGCTCTACCCAAAAATAGCTTCCAGCTTTCTTTCTAGGAAGTAGGTGCGTGAGTGCCAACCTCTATGCTAAGGCCTGTTTGTACCTGGGACAGATGTTTTACCCCAGTTTATATGAGAAAACCTAGACTCAAGCAAGTTAAATGGCCCCAAATCACATAATAAGCCCTGGGGGAGGGGTAGATTCAAATCCAAGCCTTGTCCACTGAGCTAGGCTGAGCCTCCCAGCGGGAATGCTCAGCAGGCCTGGGCGTCCGGGATTCCCAGGTGAACAAGGGTGGCTGCCTGCCCCTCCTCCAAGGGCAATAACAGTTAAGACCTCTCCCTGGCTTTGACTCTAATGGGGAGTAGGGAAAGATTATTAGAGGCTACTTGGGGAAACTGAGGCCTGGGGAGGATTGAGGCCTCTTCTGAGACCAAGCAGCAGGACCCAAGATGGGTACCCCCACAACAGAGTACCGGAAGAGGAAGAGGCTAGGGTCCAGAGGGTTGTTCTCGATGGCACAGTTGATGCACTGCAGAGCATGCTGTAGCTTGCCCTGCACGGCTAGGATCCCAGCATCCTGACGCGCCTGCTGGGCTTGGTCCACCATCGTCTGGAGCAGCGCCTTGGCCTGTGGGTGCTTGGGATCCAACAGCAAGGCGCTGTGCAGGTCTCGATAGCAAAGGCTGGGCTGCAGGGGGCCAGGGATGGCATCAGGGCAGCCAGCTAAGCTGCTGCTGGACAGGCACACCTCCAGACCATGCCACCCACCCTCGATGTCCCTGCATTGCTGTGCCACCTTTTTTTTCCTCATGAAAGCAGCAGGGAGCATTATGGGATAATCCCATCCCAGGCCCCATCCCCGCCGGTCCCTTTCCAGATGCAACACCCTTCTGTAGCAGATGGCTCCTCTGTGGAGGACTTCAAAGCTCACTCAAGGTGGGGGGAGGGTGTGTCCTCCTGACTGTGACTGTCACATCCTCCCTATGCTCCCATGCACATGCCCTCCCCAACTCCCCTGACCTCTAAGCCCAAGACAACTCTGAGGACAGATGCAGGCCTGGGCAGGAGCAGAAAACATCCCCAGGCAAATACCTTCCACTGGGAGAGCAAGTCTGTCAGTCAGTCAACAAACAGTTTTAACAAGCATCCTGTGTCCTGTAGGGTATACGGGTTGGACGGTGAGCAAACAGTGTGGACAGCAGTTGCAAGTGGAAGTCAGGAGGGGGAAGATGGCAGAGGCTCGGGACAGGGCTTTGGAGTAGGTGGGCTTGGGTTCAAGGGCGGCACCACGGAGAACTGGCTGTGTGACCTTGAGCAAGTCACCCAGGCCCTCTGGACCCATTTCCTCATCTGTGAAGAGGACAATGGGTTGTAGCTACTCAAATGATTACCTCAAGGATACCTTCAAGGTCAGCATGAGTCAAGGGCTTAGAACGTGCCTACCTATTACAGGGGCTGAGGTGGCAGGAGGGGCCAAACTCCCACAGCCAACAATTACCAATAATTACTAGTCTCCTGTCTTGGAAGGAGAATCTCTCGCTGACTCACTGCGGGGCCCAGAAGCCCAGCCCCCAGCACAGGGAGGCTCAGGTTTCCAGCTACCCCAGGATGGACCACCTGGTGACTGAGATGAGCCCGTCTATCCCTTCTCCCCCCTGAGTCTCCTAGGCCAAGCCCGAGCACCAGGCATTGTTGTGGATCCCTCCCTTTCCCTCCTGCCCTTCCCCAACCGTCTCTGCTCCTGACTTCCAAAGGACTGTGGGACTGGCCCCTTTCTGGCCACCCTCACGGCCACCCTCCCTTCCACCCTCCCGTCCAGGTGGATGGCACCCAGGCTCCCAGCCTCCAGATTTGCTCCTCTAGCCCAGACTCCTCCTGGCAGCCACAAGAGCTTTCTGAAGCTCCCTGCCCCAGGGAGCACCCTTTTGAGGCTCCTGCTGCCCCCAGGAAGAAGTCATGGGCCTCCTCGGTTCACAAAACCCTGCCTGATGCCCTCTCATACCTGCAGTCCCTCCTCTCTTGTGACCCCAAGTCTCCCTTGCTCCCAAGCTATTGCCTGTACTATCTGGCTCCAAGCCCAGACAGTGAGGCAAATAAGGAGAGACAGGAAAGGAGGAGGAAGGGCCACCTTATCTAACAGATCCTTGGGTGCCCCCACACTGTGCTGCTTCCCACATTTGTGAAATCATTCTCTGTGCAATCTGTTCAAGGACGTCTCCCTTGGGCTCTAACTTCCCTGAGGGCGGGGATGGCACAGGTTTCTCACCTGGTGGCTCCTGGGGGCTGACATAGGCCTGGCACAGAGCTAGATACGAGTGATAGCTGGACAACTATGCCGAGTGGTCAGCGAATGTCCCTACCACATGGGCAGCCTAATGGCCTCCCCTAATCTCAGGGTATGCTGGGGGCACCCACACAGGGGGAGGGCCACCCCCACCCCACCCACCCCACCTCCCCCACCTTCTGGAAGAAGTTGTAGAGCCTGGCTCGGAGGATGAAGACATCGGCATTGGTCGTGCCAAGCTTCACCTCCTTGGTGACGAGCGAGAGGCAGTCCTGATGCTGTTCGAGGGCCAGGAGACAGGCCATGCTGAGGACAGAGGGCAAAGACACTCTGTCTGCCAGGCAAGAGGGGCAGGAAGGGGCTGAAGGGAGAATGCAGCAGTGCACTGGGCACTCACCATCGGTAACGGAAGCTGGCTTTCTCCGGCTGGAGCGCAGAGGCTTGCAAGAAGACTTTCAGGGCTTCCCGGAAGGCACGTTGCTCAAACAGGCACTGGCCCTGGGGATGCAGGGGGCAGTCCCTTCTGCTTGTGACTCTGGCCCAGCAGCATCCACTAGCTACAGGGAGCACCCACTGGGGCAGGAGGTGAGAGAGACAAGAGCCAGGGACACAGCCCTTTAGATCTGGGAGAAACTTTAGGGGACAGAGACAGAGATGGAGAGAAATGGAGAGAAGGTGACAGAGATGGAGAGAGATACAGAGCGAGGGAGTGACAGAATTATACAGTTGGCAAAAGAGAGCAATACAGAAACAGGAACAGAGAGAAACAGAGAATCTTGGACTTTGTTGGTATTTTGTAGTTTGATATTTTTTATTTTGAATTGTAATTGGGGGGACACTATTACCTTTTTAGTGCTTAGAGCCTCTAGATGCCAGGTTTGTGTGGTCCGGTACAGTAGCCACTCGCTTCATGTGGCTATGCAAATTTAAATTAATTAAATAAAATTTAAAATTCAGTTCCTCACTCACACTTACTCTATTTCAAGGGCTCAGCAGCTCCATGTGGCCAATGGCTACCAGATTGGACAGTGCAGAGTAGACCACTGTCATCACTGCAGAAAGTTCTATTGGGCAATGCTGCAAAACTTTATCCAGCCCTGGTTTTAAACCAACTCTGGAGGTGGGAGAGGTCATGAGAGGGGCAGCAGGCACAGACGCAGACACAGGGACAAGAAGGGCCCTAGAGAGACAGAGCTGGTCCCAGCAGCAAGGAAAACCCCCCACAGCTAGAGGGAGAGCCAACAGGCTTGGATGTGAGGTGGGCGCAGTGGGCGGGCTTGCAAGCAGCCCCGGGCACCTGCAGGTAAAGGACCAAGGTAAGCCGCTCCAGGTACTTGGTGTTTTCTGGCTGGAAGGAGTAGGCCCTTCGCAGGTTCTGGGCGGCCGAAGAGAAGTCACAGAGTTGGATGTAGGCCTCAGCTCGTAAAGCGTAGAAGTCTACCTGAGGAAGAGGGGACCCAGGCTGCTGTCCCCTCTCCACCGTCTGCTGAGGCCTGATGCTCAATAACCAGAAGGGACTTGGTGGCCCCGAGAGGAGGAGCCAGGCAGCCAAAGTGACAGTGAGGGCAAAGTGTCAGCAACCGCCCATACCCACCCCCTCACCAGCTGGGAGTCCAGGTGGAGGGCACGGGAAAAGAATAATACCGCCATCTCCCAGTCCTCTTTCTCCAAGCACTGCAGGCCTTGGTGGTAGCTGTGGAGGCAGGGGGGCACAGGCAGAGGGGCTGGCCCTGCCTTTGACCAGCCCAGGGCATACAGCTGTGGCCGTGGGAGTGGGTTGGGAGGAGGGGGGACGTGAGCGGAGAGACAGGGTGGGGTCAGTAGACAGAGACCCAGGGAGAGGAGCCTGGTATTCTTGGAGCTCATCCCCGCCAGCAGCCTTTCATCTGCTGAAGTGGAAGAGCCCTATTATACGGTTGAGTTCACTGAAGGCCAGAGAGGGAGACTAACTGACCCAAGTCTGTAGGGCACACCACTGGGTGTGCAGGATAGGAACCTGGGACCGTGGGACAAGGTAGTCACTCACTACTCCCTGACTTTGAGGGGCACTGTTAATCCCGTGACCTTCGGTTTTACATCATCCAAGTTCTGGAACACCTGGCTGCTCCCAAAGATGCGCTGTAGGGTTCCCTTTGGGACTGGAAACACCCATGGCTTTGGGATGGGCTGTGATGGAGCCGGGTCAAGCTCCAGAGTATCCTAGAACCAAGGGACAGCAAGCTGGGGCAAGCCTCAGAGATGACCCCTGACCCTCTTACACGCTCTCCTCAGGTGTTTTACAGGATGGATGAGGGCTGGAAATGAGGCTGGTAGGAGGCACAATTTGGGTTTTGGTGGCACTCCCAGTCCCATTTCCTTTAGGGATGTTCCAACTTCACTCTCTCCAGTCCTGCCTCTCTCCCTCTCCTATGTCAAGGTCAGGGGCCAGAGTTCTTACACTCACACTGCACTCTGCTCTCCTTCTGGTCCTCCTCAGCTCCACCTCTTAGTTCCGGAACTCCCAAAACACCCCAAAACTCTAACGTCTCCAGCTCAGGCCCTACCCCAAGCTGCAGGCCCAGGAGGTCCCACAGCCCTTTGCATATCCTGTGGGACCCTCATGACTAGCAGGGCAAATTGAACACCTCACCTGACTTCTGCCCCAGGCGTTCCCACATTGGTGAGTCCACCTTCTCAGGCAGTCACCTGTGTCCTATCAGTCCTCGTGTCCTGTCTGTCCCACTTCCTGAAGATCTCTTAGTTCCCTTCTCTTCTCCGGCCAACTCTGACCTCCCCAACCGCTCACACGTCTCAAGCCCTCACTTTTCTGCACTGCGGCCAGGGACTTCCTGAATCGCACAACTTATCCTGCCTCTCCTGTACTTTTTAAAAACCTTTCCTGCGAACTCAGCCTCGGCCTCTTCTCTCCTGACCCTCTCCCGCACCTCTCTGGAGTTTGTCATGAATTCCCTTCCGGGAGGACCTCTGCAGGCCCGCTGCCGAAGTTGCCAGGAGCCATCTCCAAGACGCCCATAGGCTCCGCCCCCTCAGGCCACGCCTCCGGGATCCAAGGGTTGTTAAGAGCCGGAAGGAGGTTAGCAAATTTATCAGCCGGGGAGGCTGAGGCTACGTCAGGCAGAGGACTTGCCAGGTTTCCGCAGCGAGGCAGGGCCACAGCAGGGGCCAGAACAAGGCTCCCTCCTCCCAGCCCGGAGGTCATACAAGGGCTCCGCGAGTTCACAACAAACCCCACAGAAACACCGTGAGGAGGCACCGCGGAACGCGCTGAGGCCCCACAGAACACCACCGCCCCGCCACTTCCGCTCCTTAAAGCACGCCGGCCCGTAGCCCGCCCGGGATTGGACGCTGGGGACAGCTGGCCACCGCGATTGGTCGACGGCTGAGAACGTCAAGGGGCGGGGCCGAGGACGTGAATAGGCATATCATGCCGCGGCTCGGCAGCCTGAGAGCGACGCTGTGGCTGAGGCGCGCCATGAGCCTGGGGGTTTTGGAACCCCGGCCGCCGGGGAAGCGGTGGCTTGTGAGTGGAGTGGGGGGCGGCGGCGTAGGGGCTCCCGGGCCCTAACTAGCTTCTGTTCTGACATTGTCTCCAGACAACATTCCCCAGATTCCTTGTCTCGGTTTTCTCATCTAGAAAATGGGTCCAGTATTCTGACGGGCCCTAAACTTCTGGGAACTCTGCTCTGACCGCTCAGCTCGCGGGGCCCTCAGCCTTCTGGAGTCTCCGGGGTTTCTGGGCCCCCTTCTTCGCGCCCCTTTCCCACTCTACCCTGCCGTCCGTTTTCCTTTCTCTGGCTTGGATCCTAGGGGGCGCTGTGAGGTAGAGGGTGGCGAGAAATGTCGGGCCTCAGTTTCCCTGGTGCCGCCCGCAGGTGGCCGGCCTGGGGAACCCTGGACTGCCCGGCACGCGGCACAGCGTGGGCTTGGCGGTGCTGGGGCAGCTGGCGCAGCGGCTGGGTGTGGCGGACGGCTGGGCGCGCGACCGGCGCTGCGCCGCCGACCTCGCCCTGGCCTCGCTCGGGGATGCCCAGCTGGTCCTGCTTCGGCCGCGGCGCCTCATGAACAACAACGGGCGCAGCGTGGCCCGGGCGGGTGAGTTGAGGGCACCCGAGGAGGCGGGCCGGGAGGGCGCAGGGGCGAGAGGGGGGGTTCTGGGCGGCGGCAGATCTGTTCACCTCCAGGTGCCTGTTGAGCTCCAATTGCTGCGTATGGCCTTGGGTACTTGGAGGAATCTCAGGTTCTTTATATGTGAAATGGGGTTAATTGCGGTCCCTCCTCATGAGAGCTGTGAATCGGGACAACCTCCCCCCCCCCCCCCCCCCC
>NW_024424119.1:52353391-52507054 GCF_017311325.1 Ursus maritimus | reverse complement strand
CCAGGGACTTCCTGAATCGCACAACTTATCCTGCCTCTCCTGTACTTTTTAAAAACCTTTCCTGCGAACTCAGCCTCGGCCTCTTCTCTCCTGACCCTCTCCCGCACCTCTCTGGAGTTTGTCATGAATTCCCTTCCGGGAGGACCTCTGCAGGCCCGCTGCCGAAGTTGCCAGGAGCCATCTCCAAGACGCCCATAGGCTCCGCCCCCTCAGGCCACGCCTCCGGGATCCAAGGGTTGTTAAGAGCCGGAAGGAGGTTAGCAAATTTATCAGCCGGGGAGGCTGAGGCTACGTCAGGCAGAGGACTTGCCAGGTTTCCGCAGCGAGGCAGGGCCACAGCAGGGGCCAGAACAAGGCTCCCTCCTCCCAGCCCGGAGGTCATACAAGGGCTCCGCGAGTTCACAACAAACCCCACAGAAACACCGTGAGGAGGCACCGCGGAACGCGCTGAGGCCCCACAGAACACCACCGCCCCGCCACTTCCGCTCCTTAAAGCACGCCGGCCCGTAGCCCGCCCGGGATTGGACGCTGGGGACAGCTGGCCACCGCGATTGGTCGACGGCTGAGAACGTCAAGGGGCGGGGCCGAGGACGTGAATAGGCATATCATGCCGCGGCTCGGCAGCCTGAGAGCGACGCTGTGGCTGAGGCGCGCCATGAGCCTGGGGGTTTTGGAACCCCGGCCGCCGGGGAAGCGGTGGCTTGTGAGTGGAGTGGGGGGCGGCGGCGTAGGGGCTCCCGGGCCCTAACTAGCTTCTGTTCTGACATTGTCTCCAGACAACATTCCCCAGATTCCTTGTCTCGGTTTTCTCATCTAGAAAATGGGTCCAGTATTCTGACGGGCCCTAAACTTCTGGGAACTCTGCTCTGACCGCTCAGCTCGCGGGGCCCTCAGCCTTCTGGAGTCTCCGGGGTTTCTGGGCCCCCTTCTTCGCGCCCCTTTCCCACTCTACCCTGCCGTCCGTTTTCCTTTCTCTGGCTTGGATCCTAGGGGGCGCTGTGAGGTAGAGGGTGGCGAGAAATGTCGGGCCTCAGTTTCCCTGGTGCCGCCCGCAGGTGGCCGGCCTGGGGAACCCTGGACTGCCCGGCACGCGGCACAGCGTGGGCTTGGCGGTGCTGGGGCAGCTGGCGCAGCGGCTGGGTGTGGCGGACGGCTGGGCGCGCGACCGGCGCTGCGCCGCCGACCTCGCCCTGGCCTCGCTCGGGGATGCCCAGCTGGTCCTGCTTCGGCCGCGGCGCCTCATGAACAACAACGGGCGCAGCGTGGCCCGGGCGGGTGAGTTGAGGGCACCCGAGGAGGCGGGCCGGGAGGGCGCAGGGGCGAGAGGGGGGGTTCTGGGCGGCGGCAGATCTGTTCACCTCCAGGTGCCTGTTGAGCTCCAATTGCTGCGTATGGCCTTGGGTACTTGGAGGAATCTCAGGTTCTTTATATGTGAAATGGGGTTAATTGCGGTCCCTCCTCATGAGAGCTGTGAATCGGGACAACCTCCCCCCCCCGGGCTGATGGGCAGTAACCAGGGCCACTGTTGTCTGTGCCCAGCGGAGCTGTTTGGGCTTACTGCTGAGGAGGTCTACCTGGTGCACGATGAACTGGACAAGCCCCTGGGGAAACTGGCTCTGAAGCTTGGGGGAAGCTCCAGGTGAGGCCCTGAGCAGGTCAGGGTGGGCCAGGGAGGAGCCTCCCAGTTGGAGTGGGGTATGAATGCCGATCCCAGTCTCGGCAGGGAATAGGGGTGTTCTGACCCCAGCCGGGGCTGGGAGGGGTGAAGGGTGCCAATCTAGGGAAGCACTAATTGGCCCTTCCGTATCCCTTTGAAGGGGCCACAACGGAGTCCGTTCCTGCATTACCTGTCTCAACTCCAGTGTGAGTCTGCCCCCCTGTCCTGCACTGGGTCTGGTGGGCCAGCATGGGGCCCCCGACACTCCTTATCAAAGCTCTCTGGGTCCCTCTGATCCCCACAGGCAATGCCGAGGCTGCGGGTGGGCATTGGGCGCCCGACACACCCTGACACGGTGCAGGCCCACGTACTGGGCTATTTCTCCGCCGCTGAAAAGGAGCTGCTGCCTCCATTGCTGGAGCGAGCTACCGACCTGCTCCTGGACCACATCCGTGAGCGAAGCCAGGGCCCCCCATCAGGCTTTGTCATCACTGGACACGTGCCTGCCTGACCACCATGCCCACACACCTAGCCATGTTCACAGAGGTGCCACGCCAACTTGTGGTATCTGCTTTTTATAGAACTCTTCTCTGGACTGCCCCAGGCTGCCTGTGGATTAAAGAGGGGACTGTGGCCACAGTGGTCCACTTCTGGAATGGGGATTGGTCTTCTCTCTGTGTCTTACTTGGAAAGTAGAGAAACTTCAGGAAGACTAAACTTTTTGAATCTTTTTGGAGAACCAGAGGTGTGGATCTGTAAGATTAAAGATGCGGCTTGAAGCTGAGGCCTCCTGGATAGGGGGTGTCCCGGGGTATCCCACCCTTCCCCTGCCAGTGGAGGAAGGGCCAACAGGGTCCAGCAAGCCCCCTTCCCAGGCGACGTGTGGGCATGCCTTAGCACACTGAGGCCTTGCCACACTTTTCTGTGGGGAAAATGTGGGCTTAGAGAGCTGGGCACAGCCCCCAGGCCATACAGCTGCAGCGTGGCAGAGCTATGATCTGTACCTCAGCTGGCTGCTGTCTTGCCGTCCCTGGGGCCCTTGGCACTCTCACCTCAGGGCAGCTGTGTGCCTGGAGGGTTCCCACACGGGTGGTGTGTGAGAGCAGCCTGAGGTCCTCAGGGTTGGGTGGGATGTGGGCCCGTCGAGGTACCACGCCCAGGTCCCCCGGCTGGTAGGGTGTGATGCTGGATAGCTGCTGGGGCAGAGACCCCATCTTGGGTGGCTGGGTGCTGGGCTGGCTGTGGAGAAGAGACTGGCCTCACCACCTCTATTTCATAGTTGAGGAGGCTGAGGTTCAGAGAGGCCTTGGGGAGCCAGGTTTCTGGTGGCCTGGGGTCAGCCAAGAAGAGCCCCTGGCCAAGTCCCACAGCTGCTGCCTCTGAAGTCATACAGAAGTCATACTCACCTCTCCTTGCGTGGGCCATGGGGCTGGCTCTCTCGCCGGGGCCACACCGCCGGCTGGGGACTTAGGAGCGTGGCCGTGCTGAGCATGGTCAGCAGCTGCTGCAGCATCTCCTTGAGCTGTAGCTGGAACACAACATCAAAGTCGCCGTCCTCCTCATCGGGTTGCATCTGCCGGTGAGAGTGGGCCATGGGGATTAGGCCCGGAGTGGCCCCAACACCCACCTCTGGGAAACTCCAACCCCGGTGCCTGTTTTCTCCAAGTGTGCCCTGGCTATGGTGGGATACCCATTCTCCAAATGTGAAGCCTGAAGCACAAGGCCTTCCAGGGCCTCAGCGAGGGACTCAAGCAACTTTGAGACCTTCAGGGGATCTTTGGAGTGCAGGATCAGGAAAGGACAGACTTGCCAGGAGTCTCTCTAGGGGAAAGGTACGGCCTCTGGCCCTGGCCTGGCCCTCTCCCGGTATCCCCATTATCTCCAAGCAGTGTTTGACATTGGCCCACTCCCCCCGCCCCTGACTTTTACCCACTTCCTGTCACCTGTAGAATGTCCTGTAGGAAGACGGTGGCTTGGGCCAGGGCGGTCTCCAGACTTGCCCGAACCTTCTGCTCTTTGGTCAGCTCCTGCTGTTGCCGTTGTGCCTTAGCTTGCTGCCTCTCCAGCTGCAAGTTCAGCTGGTCTCTCTGACTCCTGCACCCAGGACCGGGACGAGTCAGCCCCCTCCCCGTGCTAGGCCGTTTCTCTCTAACCCACAGGGGCCCTCATCCAGCCCCAGGCCTTAGCCTGCTAGACAGACAAAGCCTCAAGACCCCCTCGAGAAAGGGGAAGCCACTGGCGTGTGTCATGGCATGTGGCCTAAAAGGGATGGGCTCAAGACCCCCACCCCCCCTGCTTGCCCCCACTGCTCACCCCTCTCTCTGGGCCACACCTCAGAGCCTGGTTGTCCTGCTGCAGCTGCCCAAGGCTCTGCTCCAGTTGGCTCAGCTGGAGGCGCAGCTGCTCGGTCTCCACTGTGCCCCGCTGATGCTCGAGGCACTTCTCGGTCAGCATGAGGATGATCTGCGGGTGCAGGCAGGTGGCCATGCCCTGGGCCTACTGCAGGCCCTCTGCCAGCCACGCTCCCCCACCTCAACCAGAGCTCACCCCGTTGTACAGAGAAGCCAGCCAAGGTCCTGGGGACCCAGCACCGTGTCTGGTCAGAGCCCCCGGATGCCCAGGGGTGGGTTCCACTTCAATGAGTTATGGGGCTTTAGACCAAATAAAGAAAAGCCAGAGGTGCACCCAGCACCCAGGAGACCCCACAGAGGACCCCGTCCCCTCACTGCTGCCTCCCTCATGACTGGGCGCCAGCCTGGGGTCCAACCCTGCCAGGCTGTGTTTGCCCTGAAGCAGCACCCCTAGGGTTCCCTCCTGCTTTATGTGCCAAATGCCCTGTGATGAGGGCCTGGCAGGCACACCTTATGGTGGCCTCTGCTATGCCTGGCCATGACCTTCTGGGTGTTTTCCAGCAGATCCAGCTGTTTGCACAGCTTGTCCTGGGTGCCCTTGAGCTGCTCATTCTCCTGCAGCAGCTGCATGCCTTGCCGGGATATCTTGGACAGCTGCAGGGTGACCGTGTTGTTCTCTATGATGGCCCGCTTCGTCGTGTCCCACATCTGGTTAGTGGCCACCTTGCGGAACTCGGTGGCTACCAGGTTCACACGCTGGATGATCTCTTTCCTCAGTCTAGTCAGTATGGGTGGGAAGGAGGGGGCATCAGGCAGAGTTGGCACAGGCACTGCCCTCCCATGTGGGGTTCCCCAGAGTGCTCAGGGCCACCACTATGCTCTATTTCCCAGGATGAGCAGGTCTTCAGGCAGGAGGATTTTCATGGTAGACCCTTTGTACCTCTGGCATTTTGACCCATATTAATGTATTATTTTTACCTATTGAGTAAATATAATTTAAGTCACCAAAAGTGGCAAAAGGAAGTCCAAAGATTCTCTAATGCCAGGGTAAGGATTAGAGCTGGGCGCTTATCTGTTTTCTCCTACTCTTTACAAATCACCAGCCAGGCTGGGGAGTTCTTGAGCTAGTGCAATCCCCCCAATTAGAAGCTGAGGCTGTCGGAGTCCTGAGGACGGAACTGTGCTTCGCCCCAGCACCCAGCTGCCCACCTGTCCTTGTCCAGCACGGACTTCTTCTCTAGGTTGTACACGTAATCCTTGTATTCACTCTCCTGCTTCCGTAGCTGGTCCTCCAGCGACGCGAACTTGTCTGTGAGCTCCTCCTTCTGCAGCCGGAACTCTTCCAGAGCTGCCAGCTTCCCCCCTGCCCCACCGCAGGGCACAGGCCTGGTGAGGGGCCACTTTGGGAGGGCAGGGCCCCCGCAGGGCAGCAATGGCCTTGAGCGATCCTCCTCCCTCCCCACTTCCTCCATGTCCTCTTGCCCTCCCTATGCTTCCTAATCCAGTAGGGCCAGACCCCTGGCCCTACAACATGTCATGCCCAGTCCTGCCCACGTTCATAGTCTTCATCTGGAATGCCCCCTCTTCCCTGCCACTAATGTTATGAAGCCTCATTCAGTTTCCACCTCAGAAAAGCCTCCCTTGACTTCTGTTTTCTGGAAAATGACATTGACAGCAGCCACTGAACTTGAACACCTTCTCTGGGCCAGGCTCTAATGCTGTCCTTAATCCTCAAAACAATGCTTGCCAGCTAGGTGACCTTGGGCAAGACAATTCAACTTCTTGAGGTGCTTCCTCACCTACAAACTGGGTGATAGTATTTCCTTCCCTGGGCGGTGACTGGGACGATTAGAGAAGATAATGCGTGGGAAGAAGACGCACATAGCTGCTGTTACTCAGGGTAGACCTATTATACCCATTTCCCAGATGAGAAAACTGAAGGTCAAAGAGAAGTGCTTGCCCAAGGCCACAAAGTCAGTGGCAGAGCTGGGATTAGAGCCCCAAGAGCAAGAGCACTGGGTTTCCTCCCCCATGGTGTGTGCCCCCAGACTCGCCTGCCAGTACTCCCCCTCACCAAGGATGATGTTCTCCGTAGTGAGCTGGTCCTTGGTCTCCTGGAACTCATGGCGCACCTGGGCTAGCTGTGCCTCAAAGGCATCTTTCTCCATCTCCTTGGCCAGCTGCAGGCTTTGGAGCTGCTCATTGAGGTCAGTGATCTCATCCACGCGCTGGTTGAGTGTGCGCTTGAGGAAGGCCACGATCTCCTTCTTGTTGTTGGCCAGCTGCTCAAACTCCTGGCGGAACAGCTTCTCCTGAACAGCCAGCTCGTCCCACTTGCGCTGGTACCTGGGGCGGGGGTGGGGCAGAGATCCAGGGAAGTGGGCAAGCCAGGCTTCCACGCAGCGAGGCCCGTTCCCCTGGACCTCCCATAGAGGGGCATTTGAGGTTCCTCACGTGGAAATCCAGCCTCATCTCCCACTGTGCCCCCTGATCTGCACTCATGACCACAGCTAACACCTGTGCTCAGCGCTTTACATCCATTACATCACCAGAATGTAAGCTCCATCAGGCCAGAGCCTTTGGTATATTCACAGCTATGTCCCCAACACCTAGGATAGTGTCTGGTATATACTAGGCACTCGGTGTGTATATGTTGAATCCATGAGGAAGTGGGTACTATGATAATTATACCCATTTTACAGATGAGGAAATGTAGGCTCAGAGGGATGAAGAAATTCCTAGTAAGTGGCGAAATCAGAATTTGAACCTCAGTCAGTCCGTCTGACCCTAAAGTCGAGGCTCTTAACCACAGTGTTTACTGCTGCAGTTGGCCAGCTCTGCACCCCCACCACCAACACGTTCATGCTCTGCAATCCCAAACCTTTGAACATGTCTTCCTTGCCTTTGTTCACTGAGTGAACCCTGGTGAGCCTCCTCAGTGGAGCCTTCTTGGACCCGAGCCACATTTGTGACCCTCTTTTTGGTCCCCTCCTGTCAGTGGGTCCTTGTTCCAATGGGCAGTCAAGACCTGATGTCATATCTATCTTCAGTTGGCAGACCCTGACCACCTCCACCTCTGTATTCTTGGGGCCTGACAGAGGGGCTCTGCAAACAGTAAGCACCTAATAACTGTCCCAAATGCATTATCCCCAAATACATTTCATCTGGTGTCTCAGCTTGAGAGAAACTTGGGAATTTTTAACAGTATCATATAATTGATTTACTGGTGTTTCCAGTGGAATAATTTGTAGAAGTTCTTTGGAAAGATGTTTTAGTTCATTATTTACTCAACCAACATCTTTTGAAGGGCTACTGCATACAGAGCATTGGGCAGTACAGAGCTGAATGACCTGCTTTCGGAGTGAGGAAGCAGCTTGGTGTAGGGAGGTCAGAAGGGCCAGGGCTCCAATCCTAGCACCTCCTCCTGGGAGTGACTTCCTTCCCTGAGTCTCAGTCCCTCCACCTGTACAATGGGGATGATGTCAGGACCTCTCGTGGGACTGTTTCAAGGATGAAGTGAGCACCAGCACAGGACCCACCTGGTGCATATGAAGGACTCAACATTAGCTGTGAGTATCTGCAACGTCATCTGGGGAAGAACTGCCTAATGGTCACTAAAGGGGTTTGTCTTTTAAGGGTCACCCTGAGACTAGGCTGGTGCATCGTAAGTGGGAGGAAACTAGTTTTAAAATAAGAAAAATGGGCAAGTTAGAGACCCCTCCCACACACACTACCATCTCACACTACCATCTATGCCACACAGTTACAGGGAGACAACCCTCCTCATTTACTTGGGCCCAGAGTGAAAAAACACCTGAGAATCAGTACAGGCACTCTGGGAGTGGGAGGGGTGGTGGAAGAAAGGACATAGGATCCACCCCCCTGCCGGGGGCTGCCATTTTCAATTCATCCCACTGATTGAACTCTGTCCTTTTATAAAGCACATAATCCCACGGGGCAGGAGTGAGGCAGGGGGAGGGGTACTTGCCTGAGGCAGGGTTGCCAGTTAGCATTAGGACCCCAGGAATCTGGGAGCCGAGATAGGGTGGGGTCAAATTGTGAAGCTTCTCAATGTTACTTATGAGAAAGCAGGCTGGGGGTGGGGGTGGGGTCTAGACATCACATGGGAAGCCAAACACAGGCCTAGGACCCCCTGAGTGAGCCTGCTCTTTCGTCAGCTGTAAGCAGGGCTTCTGACCCAGCAGACCAGCCTCCCTGACCCCACCCACCGGGCCAGCCTGTCCTCCAGGTCTCTGATCTGGATGTGGTAGAATTCTCGGTTCTCCTCGCTTAAAGCCGTTTCCATGGGCTTGTTGGCCATGTTGGGATCCTTCTTGCCACCTTTCTTCTTCTTGACCTCGGGCTCCTTGGCCCCCTTGGTTGCCTTCTTTTTGGGAGCCATGGCGGTGGCAACCACTACTCCAGGGCCCCTTTAAGAAGCCAGATGGTTGCTAAGGAAGGTAGTCCCATACATAGCAACAAACTGAGGGAGTGAGGCAGAGCTTAAAGGGACCCTGCCCTCTTCCTGGCAAGGCTGGGCTCTAGCAACTGGCCTTCCCCTCCAAGGCCAAGCACCACAGAGGCCCTGGGCCGGGGTGTCCCAGGCCATGGCATCTCAAAGATCGGGATGCCAGGCTCTTGGGGCACTTTTTTGGGCTCTGGGGAGACCTCACCTTCCCCCAGGTGGAAATGTTACAATGGGTGAGCCCTAGAAACCACCACCTTGCCAATCAGAGAGGGGGGACCTTCCCAGAGTCCCGAGAACCAAAAGAAGCTAGTGCCCAGGTCAATGAACCTCTCCCTTGACCCCTCTGAGACCAGCTTGTTAATTCTTTGATGATATAGCTACATAGCAAATCATTTTCTCACTTCATCCGAAGCATGGTGGGGAGGCAGTATGCTAAGAGATGCCCTGTATCAAGGCTCCTAAGCTGGAGTCCCAGGACGTCCCTGTCCAGAGACTGGATCCGTTTTCCACAAGGCTTAGTGGAAGTGTCCCATTTGCTGACCCAGACAAACAAAGGCTCACTGTAGGCTTTGACCTGGGATGGCAGCATCCTGGGGCAGGGGGATAGGTGGTCAGTGTCCTGCTGGCAGATGCCCTGGCTTGCAACTGTGAGCCCCACCTAGGCACCGGCCCCACCATGCTCCATCTCCCAGCCCTCATCTCCAGCCAGCTATGCCTGTATGCCTGCTGTCCACCCAGTGCTTATAAGAGCCCAGGCACTCCCTGGGATGGTGGCCAGGTGCTTTTCATCCCTGTTGTCCTAGGGCTCAGCACTTAGTAAGAGATCGCTGCAACTTTACTCTGAAAGTCTGATGGTTGGACAAGGGGAAAATCAGTATTACTTAAGCATTTGGGGCCAGTTTGAGTGGCTAGATCTTGTGATCTAGATCTTCCATTGGGCTGTTCCTGAGTTGTATCCTTTATAATAAAATAGCAAAGTGCTTTTCTGAGTTCTGTAAGTTGTTCTATGAATTATCAAACCTGAGGAGGGGGTCTTGGGAACTCTCGAATTTGTAGCCAGCTGGGCAGAAGTATGGGTAGCCTAGATATTCCACTGGTAGCTGGTAGATGAAGTGGGGGCAGTTTTATGGGACTGAGCCCTTGACCTGTGGGGTCTGCACTAAGTAGTGTTCAAAATGAACCACTGGACACCCAGTTGGTGTTGGAGACTCAGAGAGATAACATAGAAAAGTGCCATGCAATTGGTGTCAGAAGAAAACATATCTACTCTCCATCCTCAGTTCTGTGTTACAGACATTTAAGCTGGGGTGCACTGTTCTGAGCAGGTGTGGGCCAAGAAGAAGGGGGCTCCCTTACCCTCCAGCTCCAAGTCTGGGGCCACAGCTCCATCCTGGGAGGGCAGGCTGCTGGGCTTCCTCGTACGTCCAGTCCTATGTTGCAGAATCTCTGTTCCAATCAGGTACAGCAGAGAGGACTTCCCACGAAACAGGCCCACCGGCAAGATAGAAATTCGGTGGGAGGCAGCAGGCTGCGAATACTTGGACCTTGGGCCCCACCTCAGTTAGCTTGGGGGCGGGGGCATTCCACACCAGTGGGGGCAAGCTCAAAAGACCAGGGGCTGCCACCCCGTAGTGCTCACTTAAGGAGCGCTGTCACTCCGGGAAAAGTGGGTCTGGCTCCCAGCTTGGGGGCAGTGGTTTATGGGTTCTGCTCCGGGGAAAGCCAGGCTGTACGGACAAAGAGCTCCACTGTTCTACTGGAGGGAGCTCACTGTTTGGATCAGAGCTTCAAAAACTTCACGTGTAAGGGCGTTGTCAAAACCAATGGAGATCTTGGTAGAGAGCAATGAAGAGGACTGGCTTAAGCCAAGAACCATTGGTTGAGCTCCTGGTTCCCTGGGATTCTTCTGGATAGGCCAGGTCTGTCTGATCTAGGCTGGGCCCATCCTGTGCCTCTCAACCAGCTGGTCACTTGTGCGCCCGGTGTGGCTAGATGTTGGTGGGGGCAATGGAGGGACTGCCTCCTGTCACCAAGCAGACTGGCCCAGTTTGCATTTAATATGGCAGTTGGAGAGTCATAAGGGTATAAGAACAGGAGTGGTGAGACCTGCTGAGGTCTAGGCTTGGTGAGTACAAGCCCATTCCTGCCACATTTCAGTGGTCAAAGCAGGTCACAGGCAGCCCAGAGGAAAGGCGAGGACACGCAGAGCATGGTGGCCACTTTCACAATTGACCCCAATCTTGTTCTACTCTCTGCTTTCAGCTCTGGGAAGAGTTTCTTCAAGTTTCATTCCAGGACTTGGTGTAGTTTTAAAATATGGTTTAACAAAAGCATGATACCTTGGCTCTGGAGTGACAGGCCACTCAGATCCTGAAGATAAACCATTTGAACAAGCTCCTTGCTACCAGAGAAGTGGCTTACTCAGCGTTGTGAAGGGAGGTTTTCAGTCTTGTGTCCCTCACACTTGTGTGTGGAAATGTCGTCTCAGTGCCTCCTCCGGCATGCTGAAGAACCTCCAACACCCAGGGCTAGAACTCGACTGCGGTCACAAGGTCTGTTCCTTCCAGCTCTGTATGAAGATCGGGAGGCACTGCCAACTGGGGGCACAGGCGAGAAGCCGGGCATTCATGGAGCGGGGCTGTCCTCACCGCTCTCGGAAACAGGGCTCTTTCAACACTGGCCCCAGGGGCCCTTGGCTCACAAGGAAAGCATCAACCAACCAGAAAACCACTTCTGAGCATGGGAGTTTGTCTTAGCCCGTTTGGGCTGCTGTAACAAAATGGTAGATTGTGTGGCTTATAACAACAGAAATTTCTTTCTCACAGTTCTGGAGGCTGGAAGTCTGAGGTTGGGGCCAGCAGAGTCAGGCAAGGGCCCTCTTCCTGTTGCAGACTTACTGTTGTGTCCTCCCAAATTAGAAAGGGCTGGGAGCTCTGTGGGGTCTCTTTTATGAAGAGCAATAATCCCATTCATGAGGGCAGAGCCTCCAAAGGCCCAATCACCCTCCAAAGGCCGGACCTCACACCATTACCTTGAGCATTAGGTTTTCAGCATATGAGTTTTTTGGGGGGGACACAAACATTCAATCCATAGTGGATATCTTTATTTTAAATTGTGGTAAAATAGCATATAAAATTTACCATCTTAACCATTTTTTAAAAAGATTTTATTTGTCAGAGAGAGAGGAAGAGAGAACACAAGCAGGGGGAGCTATAGGCAGAGGGAGAGGGAGAAGCAGGCTCCCTGCTGAGCAAGGAGCCCGATGCAGGACTAGATCCCAGGACCCTCGGATCATGACTTGAGCAGAAGGCAGACACTTAACTGAGCCACCCAGGCGTCCCCCATCTGAACCATTTTAAGCGTATGGTAGCATTAGTATGTTCACATCGTTGCACAACCACCATCATCCATCTCCAGAACTCTTCTCGCCTTGTGAAACTGAAACTCTACCCATTAAACACCAAGGACCTACTCCCTTCTCCTGAATCCTTGGTGATCACCATTCTACTTTGTCTCTATGAATTGGACTACTCCAGGGGCCTCGTATAAGTGGAATCATACAGTATTTGTCATTGTGTGATGGGCTTATTTCACGTAGCATAATGTCCTTAAGGTTCATTCATGTTGTAGCAGGTGTCCACCTCTTTGGGGCTGAGTAATAGTCCATTGTGTGTATACGGCACATTTTATTTACCCATCCGTCAACAGACACTTCGGTTACTTCCATCATTTGGCTATGAATAATGCTGCTATGAACATGGCTTACAAAGATCTCCTAGAGACCCTGCTTTCAACTCTTTTGGGTATATGCACAGAAGTGTGACAACTAGGTCCTATGTGTGACCTAGTCGTGATTTATAAGAAGAGATACATCTTTGGACTTCTCTGTTTCTGGCACAGAGCTCCTAAAACCCTTGTAATTTCCTAAGTGATAAGTGTGATAAAGGTGTCTCAATATTATAACAAACTTCTTTCAACCACATCTGAGTTTATGTTAATGAGGCGACTTTTGGAAAGCACATAAGGATGGGGGCTGGTTTCCAGAGGAACCAACCTTGTGATTGGAGGGTTGGAACTTTCAGTCCCACCTCCTGACTGCTAGGGATGGGGAGAGGGGCTGGAGGCTGACTCAATCACCAATGGCCAATGATTTAATCAACCGTGCCTACATTATAAAGGCTCCATAAAAACAAAACAAAACAAAACAAACAACACCAACAAAAAGACTAGGTTTAAAGAGCTTCCAGGTTGACAAACCACAAGCCATCCATGTGTCCCTGTGCTGGGCCCCAAACTCCTTGGGGACAGAAGCTCCTTTGTTTGGGACCTCTCCCTATGTATCTCTTCATCTGGCTGTTGATTTATATCCTTTAATATCCTTTGTAATAAACCAGTAATCCAGTGAGTAAACTGGTTTCCTGAGTTCTGAGCAGATCCAGTAAATTAATTGAACCCAAGGAGGGGGTTGTGGGAACCTCTGATTTACAGCCAGTGGGTCAGAAACACAGGTAACACCCTGGACCTGTGATTGGTGGCTGACGTGGGGGGCAGGGCAGTCTTACGGGACTGAGCTCTTTTTTTTTTTTAATGATTTTTTTATTATATTATGTTAGTCACCATACCATACATCCCCGGTTTCCGATGTAAGGCTCGATGATTCATTAGTTGCGTATAACACCCAGTGCACCATGCAATACGTGCCCTCCTTACTACCCATCACCGGTCTATCCCATTCCCCCACCCCCCTCCCCTCTGAGGCCCTCAGTTTGTTTCTCATAGTCCATAGTCTCTCATGCTTCATTCCTGCTTCTGATTACCCCCCTTTCTTTATCCCTTTCTTCCCCTACTGTTCTTATGTTCTTATGTTTCACTTAGCATTATCTCCTCCAGTGCCGTCCATTTTGCAGCAAATGTTGAGAATTCGTTCTTTCTGATAGCTGAGTAATATTCCATTGTATATATGGACCACAACTTCTTAATCCAGTCATCTGTTGAAGGGCATCTCGGCTCCTTCCACGATTTAGCTATTGTGGACATTGCTGGTATGAACATTGGGGTGCATATGGCCCTTCTCTTCACTACGTTACGGGACTGAGCTCTTAACCTGTGGGATCTGATCTCTGGGTAGAGGGTGTCAGACTGGAGCTGAATTGTAGGACACCCAGCTGGTGTTGGAGAATTGCTTGATATGGGGAAAATGCCCACACACTGGAATTGGGTGCAGAATCAGGATATGGTGATTCTATTCTTAATTTTTTGAGGAACCTCCATCCTGTTTTCCACAGCACCTGTACCATTTTGCGTTGCCACTAGCAGTGCAGGAGGGTTCCAATTTCTCCACATCCTGGCCAAAACTTGTTGTTTTCTCGTTTTTGTTTTTTGGTAGTAGCCAACCTGACGAGTATGAGTCCATATCTCGTGGTTTTGATTTACATTTCCCTCCATGTGCTTATTGGCCATTTGTATATTTCCTTTGGAGAAATATCTATTCAGGTCCTTTGCTCATTTTTGATTCAGGTTTTTTGTTGGTGAGTTGCAGGAGTTCTTTATATTATATATCTTTATATTATATCTGGATATTAACTCCTTATCAGATATATGACTTGTAAATTTTTTTCACCTATTCTCTGGGCTGCCTCTTCACTCTGTTGATTGTGTCCTTTGATATACAGAAATTTAAAATTTGGATGTGGTTTAAATGATCTAGTTTTCCTTTTGTTGCCTGTGCTTTGGGTGTCCTCTGAGCATGGGATTTTAATGAAGAGAACAAGCCTTCTCTGAGCCCTTCCCCTCTGCAGAGGGAGCCCTCCTGCCAAGAGAGGACTCAAACTCTGCTCGTCACTGTTTGATCCAATTGAAAAGGGAAGCATGTGTGTTGACAAAGGGTCCTCCAAATCATTTTTCACTCTCTCAGTGACCGTTTCCACCAGGCAAGTTGTCATTTGCTCAAAGGATGCTGGAGGTCAGCAGTGGCTGGTTTTGACAAGCTTCTTGGCAACATTACCTCAGATGCTACTTTTTACTCTAAGGAGTAGAACTCTGATTGCTGTCTCCGTACTTTGGATTTCTTCCCTACCTTTAGCGGTGGAATTACTTGGTTTCATTCTAGGATATACTCTTTTGTGATTGGTGTGAGGAAAGTGCTTGGCTTATGGACGAGGTCACCGTGCCCACGTACTTACTCTCTGACAGTGTTCCTTCATGACAGGTAATGCACGGGGAACCAGGGAGGTGTAGCTTGCTGTCCTGGAAAATCTGATTTTTATTGTTGTGTCTTATTTCCACTCTTTTTTTGGTTGCTGTGTAAATGAATCATTTTTTTAAAAAAAGACTTATTCATTTATTTGAGAGAGAGAGAAAGCGAGCAAGCTCGCCCATGCAGGGTGGGGGAGGGGCGGTGGGCCAGGGAGAGAATCTCAAGCAGACTCCCTGCTGAGCGCAGAACCCAATGTGGGGCTCGATCCCACAACCCTGAGATCATGACCTGAGCTGAAATCAAGAGTCAGACGCTCAACCGACTGAGCCATCCAGGCACCCCTAAACTAATTCTTAAAGAGTTATTATCAGTTCCAACCCATACAGACTCATGTTCTGTATTCACATCAGAATCCTGTCGTCTTTTTATACCGGTCATGTTTTCCTTTTCTTTTTTTTTTTTAAAGATTTTATTTATTTATGTGACAGAGAGACAGCCAGCGAGAGAGGGAACACAAGCAGGGGAGTGGGAGAGGAAGAAGCAGGCTCCCAGCGGAGGAGCCTGATGTGGGACTCGATCCCAGAACGCCGGGATCACGCCCTGAGCCGAAGGCAGACGCTTAACGACTGCGCCACCCAGGCGCCCCGGTCATGTTTTTCTGATAGTAGAGAAATTGGGCTCTGGAGTCAGATCGCCATGTTTAAACCTAGGCTCTGCCATGTGCCACCTGGGGGTCTTGGCCAAATTACTCTGTCTTTGTGTCTTTGTTTCCCCATCCGTCATAGGGTCAATAAGGATACCTAACTCCTAGAATTGAGGAGATTCAGCAAGATAGATATAAACACTCATGCCTGACACATAATTGCTCAACACATATTAAGTACAATTGGAATTATTATCTATTTTATTCAATGAAGCACTTTTAAGCCACGGGTTCGTCTTGTGACTGGGGATATAAGGTAACACAATGACCACCCTTTGCCTCATGGGTGGCCACTGCCCTGACTTTGGTGTATTTATCATTCTCGTACACGCATTTGCACATTTGCAACACGTGAATCCATAAGCAGTATGTGGCGCTTTTTATGAGGCTTTACCGCCTTACATAAATGCATCATTCTGTGTGTATTCTTCTGTAACTTGCTCTTTTCACTCAATATTAACTTTCTGAGATTTATTCACATTGACAGGTGTAGGTCACGCATCTTTAACTGCCACAGAGTTAGCCACAGTTTACCCGTTCTCTAGCTGAGGGACATATAGCTTGTTCCCAAAGGACTTCCGCAGACTCAGCTGGGGTCCAGCGGCAGCACCATCAGCGCGGAGCGAGCGCTTACCGTACTCACCACGGGCCAACTCGGCAGCACTCCTCCATAGGCATTCCTCACAGGAGGGGACGGAGTCCCTCACCAGGGCCACGTGGAATGAGACCGACAGTGGATTGGACCCAGGCCTGCATGAGGCTGAGGTCTGTGCTCCTAGCCACTCTGCCAGTCTGTCTCCTAGGGATGAATGCCTGGTATCACACCATGGCAGGGGGACAGGCCCCCGAGCAGGATCTGGGTGACACCCTTCAGCCTGGCCCTGGCCCCCTGGAAAGGCAGAGTGACCAGCTACAGCTCACAGACCTCTCTTGGTCTAGCATTGCTCAGTTACTGATTCAGCCCCGTCTACTTTGGTTTCAGAATCCCCCGTTCCTCCAAGAATATCTAACACCACGGGAGACTTTTTGGAGGGGCGGCTCCCAGGCTCCATCTGTGCTGTGTAACACCAGAGAACTGCCAGAAGCATGAAAAGGGTCGGGTCTCTGCTGTTGGCTGGTGGTGAGGGGGGTGGAATGGAGAGAGGTATCCTGGGTCAAAGCATGTCAGAGACAATCAGGGAGAGACTAGCAAGCCACTAGCGTGGGCCTGGAAGGAAGGAGTAAATGGCATTCACTCTGCTTTAACGTAAACTCAGTTTGGAGTGATTTAGAATTTAAACATACTGATCTTGGATTTCATTCCAGGGGCCTGGTTATGGGGGCAGCGACTATTGCTATAAGACGGTGAATGTCTGATGTCCCCCAGCTGGAGTGGGCTTTGCGGGCTACTGCCTTGCTCTTGGCCTCGGCCTCCTCATCTGTGAAACTGGGAAGGGAGCCACCCCGCAGATGCAGTACACGAGGGGTCTGACGTGGGGCAGGGCCTCAATGAACGGCCACCGTCACCGTCACCATTACCTCCCTATCAGGCAAGTCTCACCAGCGGATAGTGGGTCGAGGAGGAGTAGCTTCCGCCAACTGGCCTCAAGTTGTTAGGTGTCTTCATGCCTTGAAGGAGATCAGGATTTGAATGAGACAGTGACTGAGGACCAAAGAGTAGATCAGAAGTTCCTACAAAGAACCCCACTCCCAGGTGCCTCCTATTCCAGCAGGTTTCCGGTGCGACCCCAACCCTAACCTAAGGGTCCACTCCCCAAGCTGGGCCAAACCCATCTCCGTCTGCGCGGGTTCTGAACAGGCTTCCGGAGCAACAGGACGTGCACCGGATTTCGATCTGGAGAGCTCCTAAGGCCAAAGGGCAGCAGGAAGGGAGGAGAGAGCATGAGATGGATAAAGTGCCCTCATCGCATGCCCCAAACATGCTGCCACCAAGTAGAGAGTGTCTGCAGACAGAGGCCTGCAGTGTCTGAGCTAGAGAGACATTCCCGAGAAGGAGAAATAAGACCAGGAAGCGCTCCCGTGACCACAACCAGTGCCCTGTTGCTGCCCGGGGCCCAAGACAAGCTTCGTGAACTGTCCTCAGATGTGAGACCATTACAGATCTTAGCGTGGACGATGCTGACTGGGGTCTAGAAGATTCTGGGCCACAGCCGGGGTGGCAGTCTCATCTGCAACGGACCACCTCAGAAGCCTTCGTCCTCCGGCTCTCCGGAGTAAGGCCAGACCAGGAGTCACCGAGGACACCGTGAATGGGTGCTGATTGATTTTATTAGACTCGAGTGCTTCAGTACAGAACGGTACAGAGATGATACATGTTTGTGCTTCAATACTTTCCAACACTGAGATTCTGAGAATTTCAAGGTAAACAAGTTTCAAGACAGACTAGCTTTTTTAAAATATCCTTTTGATAAATTATTTTTATATAAATAACAGAGAAAGGAAACCCAACATGTTCGACGCACAAGGCCCTGAAGCGCGAGCCCCGTCTGGTCAAGGGGAGGGGACGAAACAAGCAGTGACAGCAGGAAACAAACCAGCGCAAGCACCTACAGCTCTGTCCTAAGGAACCGGGGTAGCTTCGGAGGGCGAAGGGACACGAGAGAAGAGGCCTGAAAACTAATCTGAGTGCGCCGGGGAGATTCCAAAGCTTTGAGAAGAGAACATCACGAAGCGTCTAACGGGGAGGGCGAGGCACGCGGTCCGAAAGGAAAGCGGGCGGCCGCGTGGAGCTAGCACGCACCACGTCTGCAAGGACGTCACGAGACAGTAATATGCACACGGTCTGCAGGGCTTCAGGGGTGGCGGGGGGCTGGGCAGGGGGCATTTTTGTGACTTCCACTGTCATATTTTGCGACAACAGCAGCAGAACACGTGGTGTGCTCACCATCAGAGAACGGAGAGCTGCTGAGTCTTGAGGATGACGACACATCCTTTCTGCATTTGCTTCTTTCATTTTTGCTTTAGAGCTAAGTTTCATACAGAGAATAAAAGGATCAATTTCTCTTACAAGCACGACGACATATGACCCCACACAACACAAAATAAAGTATTATGAAGTATCTTAAACTGAGGATAATCTGAGTGGGAAGAGGGTCTGCATAAACCCAATGGGCGTTTTTTCTGGCGGTCCGAAGTCGTAGGGGCGCAGACCCTTCTCTACAGGAAAGGGCCCTCTGCCCAGGAGCCTGCGAAACCCATTCCATTCTAGTTTGTTCCTAACCCTATAGCTCGGCCCGTGCTGACCCCACTGAGAAAGAGGAGCTCTGTTGGGGGTGGTGCCCAGGGAAGGAAAGGGTCTAGCCAAAAAGCCCAGCCTAACTGCTTCCCCAGGAGACGGAGGTCCTGGTGGGAGCTTGCTCCGCACTCGCTGGACACCAGGACTTAGGCCACAAGATCGCAGCACTGTGGACACAGGCGGGGGGTGGGGAGCGGTGACAGGCTGCACGCAAGCAGGCCAGCACCCGGCTTGACTTCACGTGAACACCTCCAGCCCCTCCCACAGCCCCAGCACAGGGAGGATAAACCACCGGGGAAGGTTAAGAGGTTGCTTCCCGCTCAAACCTCACAAGATGTCACCTGATCTTCAGTGCCAAGCTTATCTGGTTGCGAGCAGGCCGAGGGGTAAGAACTGGAGTGAAGCCAACAGATTAATCCTCAGTTTGCAATATTCCAGGAACAGACATCTCTGTGATTCCCAAAAAGAACAGGAACAACCCAAAACAGATTTTGTAAAACACCCAAAACGTCTACCTTCCCATACTCAAGCAATTTGCGCATATCGCACTGGGTTATATACAAGGTCATGGAATCATAATAATGGGGAGAAGGTGTCCATTCATTCTAGACAGTTCTACAACTTCTCCAGTTCCCTTACACGGGAACTTCTCCTTTTAGGACACATATAGAAGATACTCTTTTTAAAAAACACAATGCATTATTTTCTTTTGTTTCACACAAGAAGAGGGCATCATTAAACACGAGAACGCAGCGGCGACAGTGCCGGCCAGGGCGTGCAGAGCTGGGGGAGGCGGTGGAGGGACAGGGTCAGCAAAGTAACCGAGGCGGGCAGCGGTAGGGGCTGTGGAGCACTGTGGGAAGAGGGCTCGTTTTTTGGAGGGGTGGCTTATGTTTTTAACTGCTTATTTCTTCATCTGTTTTATTCAGTTTCTTCAGCGTGTCCAGCAGTTTCTGTGGGGTGAGAATGTGCGTGGATCCTGGGGGGCAGAAAAGACAGTGAGCTTGCTGGCTCCAGTTTCCACCACGTCTCCTTTCCTGCTCTTCCGTTCCCCAGCTCTGCATCCGTTCCCCCACCCACACCCTGGTCTAGAGGAAGCAGGGAGGGGGTCAGGGGTGGGGTGTTGAGGCCACATCACAATAGGCCTGGGAGACATTTGGGGACTGTGGATAAACTAAACACATCCTCTGGCTTAGGCAGGGTCCCAGGCTATACCAAGGGAGGAACCCGCCTCTCCATCTGGGCTCAGCGGCATCTGCCAGGGGATGGGGCGCCTGCGTTTCTGATTCTCTCTTGCACTCGAGGTGAAGCCAGGGAGAGGAATTCAAAACCATATGGCAGGGGAAAGGCTGGGAAGGAGGCGGGGGCTGGCAGGGGGCTGTGTATGGAAAGGGTGGTGCCTGCTAGGGAGGGAGTGATGGGCAGAGCACCCTGCGGGAAGCCACTGACCTCTGGTAGCCAGTGGGCTGGTACTGCCCTTGTGGGTGGGACCTCAGGCGTGAAAGGGGAAGGGCCAGGGTACCTGAGGCCTTACCTTGCAGAGACCGCACATTGTAAGAGATTAGAAATGCTTGCAAAAAACTTAAGCTAATGGAATTAGATATACTTCTACTGCAAAAATAAAAAAATAAAATAAATAAATGAAGTCCTTTTTCATAAGGAGAGAGAGAGCTAAGAAGTGCAGTAAAAAAAGATGCATGGACCATGTGGCTTGGACATGGACTTTACTGGAACAGAACAGAGGTGACCGGTGTGTGAACATGAGGCCGGCACACATGCAGCAGCGGGCTTCAAAGAAAGAGGTCCCGGTGGGAGAGGAGAACTGAACAAAAGAGAGCCGTACTTGAAAATGTGCCTCCCTGGAGGTGCGGGCGAGGCCGTGGGCCTTGTGGGAGTGGGGACAGAAACTGCAGAGTGCCAGACTTCCACCCTGAGGGTAGGCAGAAGAAAGCTTTGGCTGGCTTGTTGGGGGTGATTCCAAATACCAGGGTCCCTGTGCCTTCGACCACTATGCGCTCAGTGGACCCGCGACTGCTGGGACTGCAGACCTTGAACCTTCCTGCTCCGTCCAGACCTCTAGCTTGAGGGGCTTCTTCCAACATCCCCTTCTCTATAGTTCAAGCCCTGGCCACCCTGTCACTGCCCCGGGGGAAGAAACCGGTCCCTGGCTACTTAACAGCCTGCACCAGCCCCTGTGCTCGAAAGCTGACCCACTGCTCTGCAGACCTGAGGCTCCTTCAGCAAATGTCACTGGGCTTTCAGCAGGATGTCCCTGGGTGTTTTCACAGCACCGCCCTCCCCCAAAGGTACTCTTCCTGTGAGTCCTAAAGAAGGTCAAAGGCTACTCCCCAAGTGAGAAAGCAGGAATAAACATTGCCAAATTCTTAACAGTGAACCACTGCCAGAGTGAGGGCCTTCCGAATCTCAACTCCATGCAGTCTGTGCGTCTACATCTAGAAATCCTCCGGGTATTTTGTGCAGAGATTAACTTGGGGGCTTTCCAGGTAAAGGCAACAACAGTGCACATGCTAGAGAACCTTTCCTAGTACCCTGCCATGCCAGCCAGCTGAGTTCCAGGAAACAAGATAGAAGACTCGATTTGCTGGAAAAATCAAAAGGGAGCCTCTGGTCAGATGCCTATCCCAAAATGCTCCCTACCCTTGCTTACGTGCAAATTCAGTATCTGAGGGAGGCCAGAAAAGGTTAAGGAATCCATGCTCTAGAACTTTCTACCATCTGATGGCTGACCATCTGGTGTTCCCAGTCTGACTGAAAGAAGAAAATGTCCAGGACCAAGTATCTCTGCACTAGGCCTCGGGATTCCTGGGCCCAAACTCACTGGGTGTCTTTAAGGACCCAGACCAGCTGGTGTTAATCTGAATCACCTGGGAGCTAATTCTTGTCACCCAATCACCTGTCTTGTTTTACTCCCTCGGTCAAGCTTTTCACCACCACACACTGCACACGGAGCTGGGTGAGCCTGTAATACACATACTGCAGACCTGTGTTTTGGACCCACGGGGAGCTGACCAGGTAGGTGCTGCAGAACCCCGAGCGGGTTCCACTGCTCTGAGGGTCCCTCTTATGCTCCATAACTGCAAGGCTAAGAAGTACAAACGGTGGTCTCCAAGCACAGTCATCCCAAAGACAGTCAGAGCATGGGCCAGACACAGTGAGCTCGGCCAGGACAAAGTCTTTCCACACTGAGAGAATCTGAAAATCAGAGTGTTCTTACAGATCGGCCAGTCTAAGCATTCCTGGGTTTGGCCGAAGCAGACCTACCACCTCAGAAGATCCAGGGAGGCACGAGGGAATGTGTGCATTTAAGAGCAGCCCAGGAGAGTTTGATGACCTACCAGGTTTGGGAAACATGCTCCGGCCCACCCCACGTCCTAAAGATGGGAGAAGGAAGCCCAGAGCGGCAGGGGGCTCGTCTGCAGCCCTTTGGTGGCACAGCCAGGCCCGGAAGCCATGCCACTGGTCTCAATTCTGGGCACCCTGGGCTCCTGGCCCCAGGAGAGGATAGGCAAGTGAATGCTTAAATAGCAGCTGGGCAATGGGTTGGCTCTGAATTCATATTCGAATCTGAGTCCCACTGAAAAATGACCCTTGTCTGACCCCAACTGGGAATAAAGCAAAACATTCAATATAAAAAAACAAAAACTTTCTTCCAAGTGCAAGTGCTGTGTGGCAGCTTTTCGGTGCACCTCCACTGGCTTCGGACGGCCCCTTGGACATGCCCTCAGGGTTGGTACTTTTAACACAATGCCCCCAGAGCTTGGGGTGAAGATCTAACACAAAGACTTCACTTTTGGACAATATGGAGGGACGACTGATTTATGGGATTAAGGTGAGGCTTGGTGGCATCTGTGAACTTCGGCTACCCACACCCTCTCCCTTCAACTGGCACCTGGGAGAGAGAGGTGCCAGAGGACAGAGTGGGTGCTGGTACCCACATGTGGGGCCCACCGGGGACACTCATTCACTGCTGAGCGGGAAAACTCATGTCTTAGAAGCTAAGTCACTGCAGACACTGACTTTGACAGGAGACAACCCCGGCCCTCTTCTGTCCCGCACTGTCCTCGGATAATCACAACAGAAGGGAGCAAGTCATATTTTCATCTGCCTTCTGACCTCCCCGGGATTAGGGCTCCACGTCTCGCGTTTTCCCAATGGAACTCTCTAAAACACAACACTGTCCCCAAAAAGCATTTCAGAAGCCAAGAGTACACAACTCAAGTCTATTTGTGTTCTCTGATCAGATGGCAGCTGAGACCCTCTGTGCTGACTGAACATAAAAAGAAAGGAAACCAGCCTGCGAGGGACAGGCGTTTTCTGAAGCAGGGACTCCCAGAGCGAATCCTAGCTGGAGCCCCTGGGGTCTGGCTTTCAGTCTTTCAGACCTTGCAAGTGGTCTGCCACTGCTGCAGCCTGGACTGCACATCTGTCCTTCTGTAAGTCTTAAAACACATGCTGCAGGCAAAGCTGCTCACCTACCTGCCATCTGTGCACAGAACCAGATGTCTGATTACCGACCAACCAAGGTACTTCTAAACAATGACTATTTTTTTTAAAACAATGACTATTTTTTAACAATTGCTTTTATTCACCACCCACTGGCTGCACTTTCTAGGGGAAGGCAGCTGGTCAGGACGGGAGGCAGCCCAGGGCCACAGCCAGCCGACCGTGCAGCGTGCAGGCTCGTCCCACGTGCGGCTTCTGCCCTCACTACTGCCCGGGGGAGCCATCTCTCAGCCACAGGGAGGAAAGAGGAGACAAAGTGCACAGCTGCCTGTTCCGACCTTTAGAGCGAGTCCTTTTTTGGCCTAAGCATGTTCTCTTTATACAAACAAGCACGCTTCTGGTGCTCCCTGGTTATGGCTCTGATGGCCCAGTCCCCTGAGGTTCATCAGAGATTGCAAATGCATGAGGGTAGGCCCGCAAGCTTTGAGGCAGCCGATCTGAATGACCGAATTAGAGGGTCAGAGCTCCAGGAGCCTGGGGCCCTGCGATCCAGCCTCTCTGCATTCTGCACACTTTGTGCGTGTGGGGGGGGGACCTCCTGCAGTCACACAGGTGCTCATGGCAGAGCTGGGGCTAGAGTCCAGGCCTCGCCACTGCTCACAGGTGATCCGTGCTCCATGACTCACCGGGCCACCTCTCAGCCCAGGCAGGGGGTGGGGGTGGGGGTGGACACCGTCAGGGGGGTACATGAAGTCAGGTACACAGAGTGTGGCCTCGTCACAGACTGCATAAGAAGCTACAGAATAACTAATGTTATAGGGGGGTTCTTCAGTAACCATCTGTCATGTAACACATCAGAAGAGATGCCCAGCACATGTGAGGGATGGAAAGAGAGAGGAAGGAATGAGGACAAGAGTCAAATCTGGATGATCCAGCAGACAGACACGGGTTCCTGGCTAACAGGAAAAGGTACAAGTGTGGTGGGGGAGAGAAGACACTCTTTCAAGCAGCACAAGGTGTTAAGAACAGATTTAACCCAAAGGTTCTCAGATCTCACTGAGAGACTTCAGTGGGAGACAGGGGTATGATGACTCAACTCTGGAAAAAAATCCACAGGAGAATGAAAATAAAAGCAGTTATGGAAAGATAAGTGACTACGAAGGGCCATTTTCCCTAGACGAACATGAGACCCGAGCTTTCCTCTGGTGGCTGGAGTTCACCAAGTACACGGTGGCTCGTGACCCCATCACTGCTTAGAAACTGTTCCTCGAGCCAAGTGCCTGTCCTGGGAACAAGGAATTTCTGTGTCTAACTACCACTGCTGTGGAGTCCATTCTGACGCGCTCCAACGAGCCTCCCCCACGATAGATGCCTGTGGATATCTCCACTGGACTTCTGCCTTCTTAGACATGATGGTCCCCTGAACGCCTGCTGGCCCCAAGTCCCCACACCCCAACACAAGCAGGACGCTATGTGTTCCCTGCCTGGTGCCCACAGGTTCCCCCGGGCCGGTAGGCTTGCGTGCCACGCCTCCGGCATCCCTCAGCTTCCAGCTCCTCTGAAGGACTGGTCACAGCACTTATGATCACTTCCGGAATAAAACCCAGGGGGCTGCACTGCCTGACTGAGCAGCAGGTGACCCAGGGCACGAGTGAGCTGGCAGGCCAGGGCCCAGAGGCTCTCGCGGCAGGGTCTGTGAAGGCAGCACCGGACACATTTTCAATTGGTGTTAAGAACTGCAAGCATTTTCTTGTTGAAAGAAAATCAAATAAATAAACTAAAAAGGGAAAAAATAAAGAAAAAGAGTGACGGAATAATCAAAGAAAACCCTTCAGAGTGGAAGAGTTTCTTTTCTGTAATAAGCTGCTTTTACTTTGTTTCTTTGGCTCTCACTCCATTGTTGGAGCCTGATCCTCAAAAGATACCCTAGAGGACTCCCTGAAGTCGGGGTGTCTCAGGTCCATGAGAAATTTGGTGGGAGTGAGAATGTGAGTAGAACCTGTGGGAGAACAGAGTCCAGCTGACTGCTTGAACAACGGTACGTTATAGGAGCATGCCAACTCAGGCCTACGTTTTATGCAGCCGATGAGGTGCAAGAAAGCAAGACGCGAGCACCGCAAACGCACACGGGCCTCAAGGACAGCCGGCATGCACGGAGCAGGTGAGGCCACGCCGCGGACGTCAGCTGTCTGCGCAAGGCCTCTCCGCAGATCTGCAGGGGTAACTTTATCTCCCCAGGGTTCCACCCCCCACCAGGGAACCGCAAGTCAGGACCAAAGTCGAAGTGGGAGATCTACACCAAAGCCTGGCTGTGACAGCTTCTGTCCAGGGAAGCCGTGTTTGAGCTGAGAATTATTCAGCATATGCATGCAACACACACACGAGCAGGGGACCGAGAGAGCTTTGTCATGGGGTCCACGTAACAAAAAGGAGAAAACAACACAGGGAGAAACGGCAACCAGCTAGGGAAGTTCCAGGGAATGGGGAGGGGAAGGAGAGGATGTCCAATCTCCCCACTCAATGGTGGTCTCTAGAAAGGGGGTTGAGAGTGCCGGGTCCATCTTGACACACCCAGGAATGGCCATGCGGACTGGTATGCAGAACCTGTTCACTCTGAGAGCTTAGGGGGCACTGTGACTTGGTCACCCCAAAGCGGAGGTGTAAAACTGACACAGCTTCTAGAGATTGGGGCAAGGCCAGGGCAGTTGTGCCGACAGCCTTCTGTCAATGTCAAGAGGCAGCCCGGGCAGGTGCAATCCATTTCAGTAAGGGCAAGATGGGGCAAAAGGAAGGCATCTGGGGAAAGCACGATTTTTCTCAGCTCACTCTTCCCCATCCAGCCCTAGAAACTGTGGAAACTCCTGCAGGCATGAAAAAGGAATAAAGTCTTCCACTGCCTTAAGTCAGTTCTAAAGAGCAGCTTCCTTTCTTCTGGAAAGGAAATGTCAGAAAGGGTATGGCCGGCCTAGAAGTCGTAGGCCCCTTAGCAGAGTCCAGCAGTCAGGCCAGTAAGTTTCGGGCAATATCTGCTCGCATGCTGTCTATCTCCAACTGACAGATAAAGGAGGGGGCGATAATATACCTTCCATCCACTGAGCATCTTCTGGATAGGAGGCCCAATGCCAGGAATCTGACAAGTCCCACCTCAGGCCCAGTAACGAGGCTGTTAAGTGGGTGTTCTTAAACCCGGTTTGGTTGGGTAACAAAATCGCAGCATGGAGACGTGGGGCGCTTGCTCAAGGTGACCCACTTGGCAGTGGCCGAGCAGGGATGGGAGTGTGGGTGTGGTGGAGTCTGTGATCAGGTGCTTCCCACCGCTTGCAGCTGCCTCTCATCACGAGACACAGCGCAGACACGAGGAAAGAACCTTTTGCCCCTTAGCTGCTGCTGTCCACAAACTTGTCTAGAGACTAAGTTTTGCAAGGGCAATGGAGAATCGAAGACAGAATGAAACACCAAAGCACGGAATGGGTCAAAGTGCGACGAAGCAGCCCCTTCCCTCTAGAACACATGCCCCCACTCACCTATTAGCACTTCCCACTTTCCATTGGCTTGGGTCACCTCGTAAGCACAACGCATCTCGTTCAGGCTCACGCCCCCAAGGATGAAAATAATGAGGCGGGGACCACTGCGGTACTCCCCTGGGGCCTTATTCTTATGCCAGTGCCCATAGCGGGCGCTGGGGTCAGGGGAGAGAGGGAGAAGGGAGAGGAAGGGGAGAAGGGAGAGAGAGGAAAAGAGAGAGAGAGAGATTAATTATGTTTATCTGCACTTAAGTATTTAGCACTTCATACCTCGGTGACTTATTTACACATTCATTCTGTACACCAGTGACCAAAACAGAGTAGTAGTAAGTGTTGGTTGAGCTGAACCGCTGTGNNCATTATCAAGGGTTCTGGCCGCTCACGCTGTGAGCTTGTCACTCTCTTGGAAACAGGCAGGCTCAAGTTAGCTTTAAAGTTTGATGTGTTACATTCCACAGCTTCTCCCCTCACGGTGGCCGTCAGGCTTCTGCCCTCGAGCGTATGGGTTTCTAGGCTTGTCTGGAACACTCTGCTGGCAGTGAGTGGTGACGACGGAGTCAAGGCCCGTCTTCAGGCTGGCACGCTGATTCACGCACTGAGCACCTCACTGGGCCACGGTCTCCTCCAGCACCAAGGTGCCGACCCGAGGGAGAGTCAGCCGTGCCCACCAAGAGCTCTTGGTTTAACTGGGGTGGGTGGGGAGAAGGAAGCAGGTCAGAATCGTGCTACAGAGGAGCTCAGTGCTACTGGGACACACTCAGGGGAGGGCCTTCTAGCATCATCCGGGCATCACTGGAGAAGTCTTCCCAGGAGACGTGACACTGAGCTGCCCCTGAAAGACAGGCATTTCAGTGGTGGGATGGTTCCCAGAGGGGCCCCCCGTCCCTGGGCTTCTCTTAGTAAGTCTTCACCTTGTCCTCAGAAACAATGAGAAATGGGTTGCTCCCAGGTTAAGAAAATGGGGGAAACAAAACAAAAAGCAAAACAAGGAGAGCGAGTCTCTAGTGAAATCTCCACCCTTCTCCCTGACTAATGAAAGCAGTAAAGTCACTTTCCAATCCTGAAGGTGCCGGGGGCACATGTGGGTCAACACGGAGAGCATCCTTTGATAGTCTGCCATTGTCACACTGCCTGGCCGCGGCACTACTGGGGATTTTGAATTTTACTCCAATGTTGGCAATCAACATTTGGCCTCCACTGGCATCAGAGGGGATATGCAATGACACAGGGGCCACGTGGGCCTCCAGCCTTGGCCCAAGAGAAGGTCTAAAAGTGAGGGCAGCAGGCTGGGAGGCCAGAGAGAAGACAGGCAGGCAAAGTGCGAGCAGGGGGATAAGGCTGTAGAGCGTTCATCCCGCGAGCTGCGTGCTACTCCAGGGCCCAGCACACCCTCTTTGGAGCTAGCGATGCTCCTGTCCCAAGTTCTAATGTTCATTCAGCCTTGACTGTTCTCAGGAGTCACCCCAGGTTCTCGCAGTCAGAGAAAAACAGAGCTGCACCTGGCTTGGAGGCTGCCACCTCAGGAAAGGTAACAGATGCTGCTGTGGTCAGGGAACAGCCTGGGCCACATAGACGAGGGAGGCCAAGAAGACTCTGGAGGCAAAATGCCTTCAGACGTCATCGCAGAGCACAGCAGGGAAGGCTTCCCGATGCATGGCAGGGAGGAGAAAAAGAGGAAACGCTTTTGAAAACAGACCCCAGAAGATACCATGAGCGACCAAGAGAACACACAGTGTTGGAGAACCCAGGGACAGAAGGATGGATTGCGTCTACTCACATCTCCAAGCTGAGATATCTGAGCGTCACCAGGTACGTGGCAGAAACCCAACAAACCCAAGGCATCCACACTTGTCATCTACGTTTGCATCAGGAATGATTCTGAGAAACGCAGCTCTATGCAGACAGCACATTCATTCCCTTCAATTGATTAATCAAAAGCGAAAGCAGAATACACTGAGCACCTACTATGTGCCGGGCTCTGTTTTAGCAACTGAGGCTAAAACAGACACAAATCCCCACCCTCGTGAGGCTGACATTCTAGTCGGGGGAGACTGGCAGTAAAGCAAGAGAAACACAAATACTATACGATGTGCTGGTATAATCCACGGCGTGAACAAAAAGGGAAGAGGGAGAAGAGGGTTGGAGGAGGCTATCATTTTTTTCCCCTCTATTTTCTGTAACAGCTTTATTGAGAGATAACTCACATGTCATTCAATTCCCTCATTTAGTGTGTACAATTCAGTGGTCTTTAGTATAGTCACAGAACTGTGGACCATCACCAATTTTAGACCATTTTTATCACCCCAGAAAGTCCATACCCATTAGCAGTCACTCCCCATTCCCCCACCTCAACGCCCGCACCCCCCCCGCTCCCCATCCCCAGCAATTGCTCACCTACTTTCTGTCTCTACAGATCCGCCCACTCTGGACATTTAACACAAATGAAATCATACAAGGTGTGGACTTCTGTGACTGGCTTCTTACACTTAGTATAATGTTTCCAAGCTTCACCCGTGTTGTGGCATGCGTCAGTGCTTCATTCCTTTCTTTGGCTGGATAATATCCATTGTATGAATACACCATGTTTTGTTTACCCATTTATCAGTTGATGGAAATTTGGGTCATTTCCACTTTTGCGCTATTATGAATAGTGCACCTAGGAACACTGGTGTAGTGTAATGTTGAAAAAAGGTAGTCAGGGAAGGTGGAGATTAGGGGCAAGCCATATACTGTCCCCATACACTGGGGACAGATAATTGCAGGCAGAGGGGAAAGCAAGTGCAAAGGTCCTGAGGCAGAAGTAAGCCTGTCATGTGCAGAGACGGAAGGTAGGGTGGCAGAAGTGGAGAGAACAAAGGGAGGAGTAAGGAATGAGTCAGAGTGGAGTGGGAAGCCAGAGTGTGAAGGGCCTCGCAGGCCGCACCACGGACTGGGCCTGCACTCTGGCTGTGATGAAAAGCAGTGGGACGGTTCCTGTGGATACTGCCGCTTCATAACAGGACTACCGTGTGGCTGACAACCAACCAGAGATGGTCCCACTTCTCCCCTGGCTGGCTCAGGATTCTCACTCACCTGACCGCGGTGGTACTAAAGGAGGCAGAGGAGCGGGTGGAGATATAAGGGTAGTGCTTGGTATCAAGTTTGTCTTCAATAGTGTCCTGGAAAGAAAAGAGACAGATAGTGGGCTTTTGCCTTTTGTTTGAGAAGGGCCGACAGAACCAAGGCAAGATGATTCAAAGAACAAGTCACTTAGCAAAGTGACATGGCCAAGTCTGTAACAAGCAGAGCTGCCCTGCCCTGCTGCCCACTGCCGGTGCCTGGCCCAGTGTTCCACAGGGACCAGATCCTCTACAATCGGCTGGTGCACTGAGATCGGTTTGTAGGTCTGCTTCTTTAAGAGAAGTTAAAAAAAAAAAAACCCCAAAAAACTGCAATGGGGCGCCTGGCTGGCTCAGTTGGAAGAGCACGTGACTCTTGATCTTGGGGTCCTGAGTCCAAGCCCATGTTGGGTTACTAAAAAAAATAAACTTATACAAAACAAAACAAAACTGTATTAATTTTTCTTACTTCCCTTCTAATTTGTTTTTTTTTTCTTGTATATTCTATGTGAGTTCTTTGTGAGGTTATAAATGTTGCATTCTGTCCAATAAATTCCTGATACTTGCCATCAGTCTTGTAGAAGCTAGGCACAGGCAGGGTCTCTCATGCAAGACAAGACCTTACACTTCAGTTTTCCAAGGGTCTAATTATCCAGTGGGTGGATTCCAGCTATGCACCTCCTGCTGTCTAGAAATCTCCACCCCTCCTAACAGCTACCATGTGAAGCCTACACACGTCTCTTCACGGGGCTGGGGACAGGGGCAGGAAAAGAGTGAGGAGAACAAAGGAGCAAATGAAACAGAGAGGTGGACTTTGATTACATTACAAAGAAATGTAATTGGTTTCTAGATGTTCATGTTCACCCATCCTTTTGGTTTGTGGGTTTTAAATATAGGAAGTTGACTCACTATATATATTTAAAATATACTTATTTTAACATATAAGTCAGCAGGAACACAGACTGCTTGAATTGACAAAGGAATTCTGGGAAAGTCCCTTCATTGTCAGGACCCCAGTCTTGTCCACCTATGGGAGCAGGAGCTGGACAGGGTAGCTCCAAGACCCACCCCAAAGATCTAGTGGGGCAGGATTCTAAGCAGGGTTCCTTCGAGCTACAAGCAGAGAGCAGAGGGACACCTCACATTCACAAATACGAAACACCTACTATGTCCAAGGCACAGTGCCAGACGACACATGAGCTGAGGGCGGAGGCCAAGGTATAAACAGCTGACTCCAAGCACTGAACAGATACCTATATGTAAACAGCGTCCCTGACACACACTACAGGAGTCCAGGGCAGCCTCTGCGGTGCTGGGAGGTCGGACGGGGGAAGTGTATGGGAATGGTCAGACCTGAAGGGGACTTTGAAGGAAGGCAGGGCTCAGAAGTGGAAAGGGAAAGCACCACAGGCAAAGCATGGATGTGAACAGAAGAGCAGAGGCAGAAACATGCCTGGCAGGGTCCCTGACTGGCGGGGAATCTTAGGGAGGGACTGGTTCGGGTCGCATCCCGAAGGGCCCTCCACACCCCCACCCCCACAGTGGCACTGGTTACTCATCTGACCTGTAGATGCCGGGATGTGTTTGCTTCTTTGGATACAGCACCATCGAGGGGCTCTACTCTGGGGCTACGTCATATGGATCATGGGGTCTGCATCTGGTGGCCTCTGGGGATGGCTCTTTCTACACCCTCAGGACAAGGCTATGGGGCCTAAAAGAGCCCAGAGACTGGATACAAATCCTCCGGGACAGAGAACCCCAGGCCATCACCACCACCCCACAGCAGGTGAAGCTGGAGGCCTCTGGGCCTGTAAGTGAAGAGCCCCAGGCCCTGGCTGTCCCCACACACCCTCACAGCCCTCCCTCGCTGACCTCCATGATGTCTTTAATGATCGGGGTCCACCTCGAGAGCTGGTAGGTCTGCTCGCTGATGCGCTCCTTCCGCTCGGGCTTGCTCCTGCGGCGCAGCGTGGACTGAGTGCAAACACACGCGAGATTAGATGGAGTCAGGGGTCATCTGGGCCCTGTGACTTTGCTGGCCCTTGGAAATCGCTCCCGAGGACTCCCTTCAGAGAGTCAGCACTGGCAGAGTACGAAGTGGGAGGGGTTTTCCTGGAAAAGTTCAGCATGTGCCCCTTGGGCTTTTGCCCAAGAAACTAGAGCAAACGTGGTTCTTTAAAGCCACGAAAAATGGCAAATGTGGGTCAAACATATAAGCGCCATTCAAAAAAATCCTGGTAGTGGGGCACCTGGATGGCTGTCAGTCATTCAAGTTTCTGACTCGATTTTGGCTCAGGTCATGATCTCGGGGCCATAAGATGGAGCCCTGTTTTAGGCTCTGCACTCAGCACAGAGTCTACTTGAGATTCCCTCTCCCTCCCCCTGCCCCTCCCCCCACTGGCACATGCATTCTCTCTCTCTCTCTCCATCTCTCTAAAATAAATAAATAAAATCTTTAAAAAAAAATCCTGGTAGTTAAAATAAGTTTGCTTTCAGTTATAGGAGAAAAGACTGCTTTGGGTAGTACTTGGCCTTTGATCTTGCTTCGAGAGTCCGGGGTGCATGAGTAAACCATCTCCGTTTCCATTTGGGTGCCTCTTGTGAACAATGGTCTAACAACACCAAACTATCTCCAGCTCTGGGTCTCTGGTCTGGGCTCAGGGACACAGTTTTTGACTCTAAGACTCCAAAAGAAGCACATTTGCAACTCCAGCTTCAGAGCACCGTTGTGTGAACAACTCGGCGTAGGAAGAAGGTATACAGGGAGGTTCCCGGCAGAGAGCGCTGAACAGTGCTCGGGCCTCTTCCTCGAGCTCTGGAGCCACCTGACGCCCAGCCTCTTCTAGAGCGTGCCATGTGGTCGGGCTTCCTGGACACCCTGCCCTGGCCTGGCTCTGAACCATCACCAGTGAAGAACCAAGTGGAGAACCTGCTTGATGCTAAGCACTGTGCTCTCGCCCTCACAGAAGATGCTGGACCTGGGTGTGCAAAGGCAGAGTCGGACTGACCTCAAGACGCAGATGAAGCTCGCGTGACTCCTGTTTGGGGCTGGTTCAGACACAGCTCAGCTTTAATGACCCTGTGCAACTTCTTGACGTGCACACCTTGGTTCTGGGAGTTACACTTGTATTTTATTACATCTCTATACCTTTATTCCTCTGATTATAGTTTTCTCTTTCTCAATGTTGAGTGTATGTGTCACAAGGCACGTTAAGTAAGTAGGGGAGAAACGATAAGACATGCCAGCTTCCCTTTGCCTCTCCCTCCCCCTACGCAAGGCAGGCCCCTTACGTCAGTGACGATGGGCACCCCCAGGTGCGCCATGTTGGTGATGATCTCGCTGTCCTCTGGGGGGATCTGGGCATGCTGGATCAGTTTGTTCAGGTTCTCCTCAGTGATGCCTGCGAAAACAAGACCCCCGGTCACCACACCCAACCACCGTGCATCATACACTCAGAGGCAGAGCCAATCACCGGAAGGGGGACAGTGCCCCTTCTTCTCCTCAGGGTTAGTAGAAATGAATCTTCACATTAACTCCATGTAAGATGAGGACAAAATCAGCATTTTGATTCTACTCTGGCCACTCTGTCCCAGGCTATGACCATCAGCAACTGCCCCATTATGGTCTATATTTCCATCCGTCTCCCGCTTCCCAGCCATGCCTGCCCACCCCCACCCACCTCAAAGTCAAGAGTCTCAGTGTCCATCTTCTGCACAATGGACACTTATGGGCAACTATGGTGTGCGTGAAAATCAGTTATTTAAAGGCAGAGATTACAAATGTGATGCAAGGATCTGGCAGACACGCTCTCACAAATTGGCTTTGCAGTCAGTGGCCTCTCCCTGCTCCCACCCATCCTCTTCCATAGATGCCACACCTTTATCACCTCTAGAATTTATTGCCTCTAGTTGCAACTGATTTGCCTACATTTCCCCAAATGTAAAGAGCCCCTGGGATCTCTGTATTAAATATCCCTTTCCATGTCTCCTAAACTACTTTTCTGCTTTGTCTTCTCTCTCCTACCCGCCTCATTTGCCCAAGGGCCTATCCCCTCTTCTCTATCCCACCATTCCTACCATTCTTCAAAAAGATGTAGAGAAGGATGATGCGGATTTTGTCGTAAGTGCTGACATTTGCATCCAGCAGAATGGGGACGATGGCTCTCATGGGGTCCTTGATCTTCTCCCCTTCAGCATCTGTGCCCATGGCCAGGTCCTGCAGAAAACACACCATGTTGGCCCCATTCCTGGTGATAGTCTGGATGGATGGGAACTATGAGACAACTGATGGCCCATAAATGGGATTTGTTGCTTGGCTGGGGAAGGTCCTATGCAGGGGCTTCTGCTCTCGCAACGCCCCGTAATCAGCACTGCTGTCATGAGCACTGTTTTCTATGGCGTCAGTGAGAAGTGACGACAGCCCCAGGGTTCATTTTGCAAAAACAGAAACCACCATGATTTCTTAGCCATCTTGTTTGAAGGTAGGCAGCTCCCTCCGGGTGAGTGCCAGTGCACCTGCAGGGACTCCTCAGGTCAAGCCTCCGTCCTGGCGGGGCCCCTAGAGGTACAAAGCCCTGCTGAGGGATGGGGGCTGAAAGGGTTGCACCTCCCACACATGAAAAGCCCTGGCATTTTAAGGGGCCGCTGCCTGGCTAGACTCTCCCCATGTGCTCCCCGTTGGCACTGAAGGACACGCTTTTTGAGTTTTAGCTACTTCAGGTTTTCAACCTGTTTTTAATCTTCCAACTACTTTTAGGGCAAGGAGAAAAACAAGGGCTCCCGAAACTGCAAATCCAACCCAGGGAGATGAAGGAGGAGAGAGGGGCTGGCAAAAGGAGGATGAGAGAGAGCACAGTGAGAGCCCCCGCTTCATGACTCAGGCAAGAGTCAGATCCACTGTTGAGAGGCCAGAGAAAGCGGCACATCGGCCTCAGCAAACCAAGAACCGTTCACCAGTGGCTGCAACTCTCCCTGGAGCCCGGACAGGGCTGGCCTGAAGGTTCCCTCCTCAAATACCCCACCAGTCCATAACCATCAGTCTCGAGTTCATGGTCTGTCCAGGTCAAGGAAGGTGGGCATCCGCAGACCCCTTTACCTCTCAGAGCTACCACCAGCCTCAACAGACCTGAGTTGAATACTCTCTAAAGGTCCAATTAAACGTAACAAGTTCAACAAATACCATGGAGCACTTCTGAAAAGATGTACGCTTCCAAGGATTCATCCCGCCTGCATTTCTACTGATGGAGGGATGCCCTATTTTCCGGACAGTCCAGTTCTGTTGAAGAGGACGTCCTGTGCTTGCCGAGATCGCCATTGAAACTGATGGACTTTCGCAGAGGCCACTTCCCCTTGGAAGAACGTCAATGAATCAGGACAGGTCTGACAAACCCAAGCTGGCTTGTCACATCGTGCCAGAAGATGTAACTCTTAGCTTCACACTGAGAACCTGAGCTGTTCTTTCTCACTGAGGCTTCACACTTACTTAATGCCCTCCCTTGCCGTAGAAGCTGACCCTAGCTGAGAAACGTTCTCACACTAGAATGGACGGCCAGGATTAGTGACTCCACACAACGCTCCTGGAAAATGTGGCAGCATTGTTATTTCCCTTTGCAGATGAGGAAAATAAGGCAGAAATGGCACATCAAACAGATCGGTGACAGAACTCAAATCCCAAACTGCTGACTTTCAGTCCTAATCGTGATCAGGGAGGCTGTGGGCGAGTTTCTGACACGCTACTGCACTAGCTTTTCTCAGCCTCTAGGTCTCCAAAGCTGGTGTGGCCACGGCAGGGGAAAAACACACTCAGAAGATAAAATTCAGCCAGCCTTGTCAGTGTAGGGCTCAGAGATGCATAGATCTCTCTTCAGACATTCCAGGGAGCCAGTAGAACGTCAGACATGCAAAATCCAAAAGACACAGCATTCCAGACCAATCTAGTCCCTACCATTGAGAGTGGAAGTACACTGACTGGCTCCAGAGTTGAGACAACGTGATCTAGCAGACTTCCCCATCTCTATATTCTATGATTCTGCGGGATGTTCAAGGTCAGAAGTTATAATTCAGCTCGGTCAATGGGCACAGCAAAAAGAGAAGGAAAAGGTCCTACCTGCTCCACTCGGCAGAGTTTATCCACGGTGCCTTGGTAATGCTTCATGCAGTCCTCGGCCAGGTGCAGGTGAGTTGAATACTAGGAAAAAGCAGAGTCTGTGATCAAGAAATCACTCAGTGGGGCGCCTGGGTGGCACAGCGGTTAAGCGTCTGCCTTCGGCTCAGGGCGTGAGCCCGGTGTTATGGGATCGAGCCCCACATCAGGCTCCTCCGCTATGAGCCTGCTTCTTCCTCTCCCACTCCCCCTGCTTGTGTTCCCTCTCTCGCTGGCTGTCTCTATCTCTGTCAAATAAGCAAATAAAATCTTAAAAAAAAAAAAAAAAAGAAATCACTCAGTGACTCGCGCAACATCTACTGAGCTCCTACTACATAGGAACACTATGCAATGCACCAAGGAGACTCCGGCCTCATAAAGGAGATAAAACATGCATTCCAGCAGGAACACAAACATCATGACAGAAAATTCTATGTCAAGAGAGGGACAAACCACATTCTAAAGGAGGCAAGTGGAGGAGTTATCCTTTATGGGGGTAGGATGGTATGAGGGTTCTACAATGTGTCCACGAATTCTTTGACACCCCTCCTTCTAGGAGGTGGAGCTTAATTCCCCCCTCCTTGGGCGTCGGCTGGATTCAGTGATTCACTTCTAACAGAGAGTGTAGGATGGGATGTCGGACACTCCAGGTCAGGACGGAAAAAGCCCTGTGACTTCCTCCTGGCTCTCTCCCTCGGGTCACTCACTCTGGGGGATGCCAGCTGCCATGTCATAAGCGCACTGAAGCAGCCCAGGGGAGAGCCCCTGAGGTGAGGAACTGAAGGATAAAGAGAGAAAACGATGAAGAGGAGAAAAGAAAGTCATAGGAAATAAGCTATCCAGCCTTTCAGCTTTTCCTAATAAAACTGGAAGTTAATTAAAAATCTGTGGATTTCAATGTATCAGTTAGTACAGCAGGGTTCTGAGAGGTTTTACTACAACTGTTTATACTGAATATTCAAATCCGTCACTGGGATCGTCGTACCTTGCTGAGCTCTTTCTGGTACTGGGGCATCTTCTTCAGCATCTGGGACAGGTCCCGCATGGTGGTCTACAAGGGGAAGGAAAACAGGGTCTCACTGCAATGGCCCTGACCTAAGAGGCTGTGCAAGTGTGGTGGGCGCCAGGCAGGACAGCAGCCAGCACCAGACTTCCCAAATGCACGCTCAGAAACTCTCGAGATGAATCTGTTAAATCCAAGATCACCGTGGGTTTAGATTTCCAGGCCTCTGGTTCGAAAAATTATTGATCCAAATACCACAACTATCTTATAGGTGGGCAACTGAACTCCGAAGTGTAGCAATTATGTTTTACTTATTGGACTAGAAAGTTACTGAGAGCATAATTCTTGCCAGGAAAGAGCAATTTTTCTTTTTCGCGCTGCTCTTCAGCACACTCAGCTCAAGCAGTCTTGAAACTGAATTCACATTTCATCCCAGCAGAAAGGCTGTAGGCTCTACGGTTGTGTAGACAGGTAGAAAGAAGGAAGACCGTGGGAAATGGCTGGGATGTGCATCCTGTCAGGTGAAAGGGGTCTGTTTACTTGCTAACTGTGTGACCCACCTAATTCTACTCTTAGCCAACAAAAATGTATTGAGTTACTACTATATGCCAGGTTAGGTGCTGGAGACACAGGAGTAAAACGAACAAAAAAGAGACCTTCTTGCCTTTGTGGAGCTACCATCTAGCAGACGAGCCACTCCGACTGAGAGGGTTAGTGTTCTCCAGAAAATCCCGAGTGTGGGTGCGGAGGCGCAGAGAGGCACCTCACCAGTCTAGGGAGGAGTAGGGACGGTTTCCCGGAGAAAATGATGCCTGAGCCAAAGGACCAGGACTTCACAAGGCAAGGCCCAGGAACTGAGGCATGGCTGGAGCAAGGCGGTGGGTGCAAGAGGGTGGGGGGCAGACCTGAGAGTCTGGGGAGCCTGGTGGCCCAGTGCTGTAAGGTGTGTCCCTGGGTAAGACTTGACTCTACTGGAACAGAGTCACCAAATGGTTTTAAGCAAGGGACTGACACAATCAGAGCTGTATTTGCTTTGACCACGATGGGTAAAGCATGTCTGATCAACAGTGAGGATGAGGAGAGGACCAGGCAAGTTATGAGTTCTAATTCCACCACAAGCTAAAAAAGGTTCCATGGTTCTTAAGGCTTAAACTGAATTATGATCTAAAACAGTATATATTAATTCTCAGAGTAATAAAATGAAGATCTCTATAGACATCAAAAGATGTCTTGATCTCAATCTTGAATGCAAAAGTAAGACAAAAGGATATTAGATGAAGAGGGGACGATGATCTCCTAACTCACTAGTCCTGTGCCAAGGAGGTGCCCTGCCGGCGGCCCCCAGAAGGAAGACAGGGATTAGCCTAAAGGACACGGGCGCTCTAGCATGCATTTACCTTCTCTCCAGTATTCATTCTCTTGCTGGAAGAAAAATCTTTCAGAGAACGGGTGACCTCCCTAGAAGACAGAAGGAGGCAGCTAAGTTTCACAGCAACACATTGGGCCTCCACGTGGCTGCTACGGAAGTGGTGCTAGATTCTTCCTTTAGGAATACGTGGCAACTTTCCTGCCAGTAAGGTATGCATTTAAAGTGGTTTTTGAGGGAGAGAGAGGGGACATCATTTTCCTTACTAATATTCTAAACCAGGGTCTCTGGGGGGGGGGGGTACGGGATGATTCGAGAGAACAAATTGTTAGTACATCTATTTATGTTTATTTTACTCCATCCTTCTTAAATTTATGTTTTTGTATATACTATAAAACATACGTACTACAATCAATTACATAGTTAATTCATAAATAAACTTGCATATTGGAAAGTGAAGCAACATTTTCCTAAGGTTGAATGATCCAAAAAGTTTGGGGACCACTTTTCTGAACAACTGAACTATCCCAGACTGTGTTCTTTTCCCACTCTTCGTTGTGAATTTACTGAGGACATCACCAACTCAACATAGCAGAGAGAATGTCTTTCTGCAAAAGCAGAATTATTATCTATAGCTTAAACGTCTTACAAAAACATTCAGGTGTTAGGGGCACCTGAGTGGCTCAGATGGTTAAGCATCTGACTTTGGCTCAGGTCATGGTCTTGGGGTCCTGGGGTGGAGCCCCGTGCTGGTCTGGCAGGGCTCCCTGCTCAGCACAGAGTCTGCTTCTCCCTTGGCCTCTGCCCCCCCCCACCACTGTGCTCTGTCTCTCTCTCTCAAACAAAATCTACAAAAAAAAAATTTAGGTGTCAGGAACATTTTGAAACATTTTCAGAGCAAGGTACGGGTTCCGTATATACACGTCAGCTCTTGCTTGGAAATTTTAGGAATAACAATAGCGGAAGAAGATCACACAGCGGCTATACAAAAGAAAATCATGTAAAAGAAAATCAAACTGATACAGTGGAATCTGGATCTTTCAATGGAAGGACCTTCCTTCCTTCCTTCCCTCCCTCCCTCCTTCTCTTCATTCATTCATTCATTCATTCATTTATTCATTCATTCATTTATAAGTCGGCTCTATGTCCAACGTGGGCTTGAACTCACGACCCTTAGATCAAGAGTCGCATGTTCTACTGACTGAGCCAGCCAGACGCCCCAGGCATTGGCTTTAAACAATTAGTGTTTACAAAGCATTTCCTGAGAGTTATGGATATATTCTAAAACTACGAAGAGCCACCTAAACACAGAATAGATTTTCTCATTTGGTGAAACTGGCGTAGCTCAAGCTGAGATTAGAAGGGATTCATCATCGCTGGTTAGCATGTTGGTGAATTCATCCACTGAGCGGCTCCGGGCAAGTTGCCCAGTGTGTGCACATTAGCAACTGCCACCTGGAGAAAGGTCTCGCCCTGTACTCTGGGGTGAGCCCTGGAGCTGGGGTGGCAGGGCTGGCTGGGGTCCCTGGGGAGGGGCGGAGGCAAGGGGCTCTTACTGGGACACTTCTGCGATGTGCTTATGGCGCAATGCTATCCACAGGTCATCATCCTCGTCCAGGAGCACTTCCTTCACCCGTGCCTCTCCGATGCCACTCGTCTCGTACCTAGAGAGGAGACGTCCCCATGAAATTCATCCAACCCCCTCCGATTTACAACAGACAAGAGCTTACAGTCCTCAGCAGACAGACGTTCTCATGGATGATCCCACCACAGGCCTGCGACCATCTGATGGGGCACTGTCCCTAGCAGGTGTGCTGGATCAGCACCTGACACGGCAGCAGTTTCTCGGGCAGGGAGAGAGCCAGAGTCAGTGGACTTGAAGCTCTGTTTTAAAATCTGCGGGGTCACCTGGTATGTGCTCAAGCCAGGATACAGGTGGGTTCGGAGATACTTGTAAGGGAAAAGCAAAGATCACGCTTGCTCCTTCCTGGGAAGGACCGATCTCACCCTCAAATGTGTGGTACCTAAATTTTCAGTTTTAAAATCAGGTGCCTGCGACAGGTCCTCAGCATATTTTTACATGTGAAATCACGAACATCTAAGGGAAAGCAAGAATTACAGGTACCAAGAGGGAGAAAAACTGACATTCAGTCATATGTTTAGAAGCTTCATTTTGAAACCACTATCTTTATGATTAATGTTATAAAATAAATGACATGAGAACAATACAGTCTGTTTCCAAAAAAAGAAAAATTAGTTTTTAGAAACTGAGTTTTGGGTAATTGTTACCAAGAAAAATGTTGTTTATAATGAAAACAGCTCCTTTTTGCAAATAAAGTTCAGTAAGAAACTTCTGTTGATATATTTTATCATCATATTTCATGACCTATAATTAAGAAGTTTTACCTCTGAATAAGATACGCACGCACGTGCACGCGTAGACACACACACCCAACATATGAACCCCTCAAGCAGGCTCTGAGCTGAGGTGACATGAGCCGTGAACTAAAGATCTAAAGTTCTTGTTCTCCCCCAAAGGGGCACGAGCTCCCAGCTGCTAATGCCAAGTGGATTTGGGGACTCACAGAAAAGCGTGCAGGCTCATTAGCAAGACTACTTCAACGCACCGCTTTCCCTAGGATGAAAGATGTCCTTTCTCTTAGATTAGAGGCGCATTCCGTTTGTCTGCAAAGCCGCACCGGGTCCACATACTTACTTGTATACATCATTTTCGATGGGCAGCAGGTCATAACTCATAGCTTGAAAAGTCAGTTCATGAAGCACAGGGGAGCTGGGGTCGAAGCCGCGGTCCAGGATCAGGAGCTGGGAGCGCGCCTTGTCTGGGCCCTGGAAGGACAGACACAGGGAAGGCTTTCACAAGCCACCCATACAACTCCAGTCTCTCCCACTGGCGCAGCTGCCCCTCCTGTAAAAGCAGCCCCGGGAAGTGACGTCGGAGATAAAACCTACTAAAATAGCACTGACCAGTCCATTTGCTGCTTGACAGGAATACCAGTAAACACCGTGCAAAATCCAATGCGTCTATTTCCTAACAAGGGTCCTTTAAAGTAGATCCAAAACTGTGACTGGCGTCCAAAGTGAGCTTATGAAGGAGCACCGCCTGGGTTTGCTTATAAATAGCGTGACCCACTATCTAGTCTGCCTGGGACCGAGGGGGTTCCCAGGACCCGGGACTTTCAGTTTGAAAATTATGATAGTGATAGAATAGTTCTGTCCTGATTGTAGTGGGGGCTATATGAATCTCCACATGTGATGAAATCGCACAGAACCATCCACACATGCGAGCACACGTACAAACTAGTCCGATGTGATTAAGGGCTGGAGATTGTGCCAACATCAATTTTCTGGTTTTGATATTGTACTATTGAGGGGGTTCCCAGGACGCAGGACTTTCAGTGCTAACACTGGGAAAGTCCCAGCAAACAGAAACAGATGGGGCACCCTGACTACACTGAGCGGAATCTGATCCCCCCCACCCAAGGGCTCAAGCATCTCACTGGAGGCCAACAGGCAGGAACAGTGGCACCCATGCACACTCTGTAAGCAACAGAACCGAGCTGTCCCCAGGGCTGCCATACAAAACTGTGGTCACTTGGTGAGAGAGCCACGCGGACCAAGTCCAGACTTACCTCGCCCATTGTTGGGTCATCGGCTTTGTAGGCATCGAGCTTGTCTTGGATTAGCTGAGCCAGCAAAGCATTGTCCTTGTATTCCCTGACAAAGGAGGAGTGACACAGGGTGAACCGGCCATGCACTGACTGCCCGGAGGGTGGAAGGCAGGAAGTGCAGGAGGCTCAGGGGAGATGGGCTTCACCTGTATTGTTCTTCTACGCTGAGGATATATTCACGTATTACATATATGATTAAAAATGACAAATAAAATACTTCACTCAGTGCCTGGAACATAAATGATTTTCTAGTCCCTTTAAAAAAAAAATCCAAATGGATACAGAGGTAGTCTTCCCAACTGGCTTCAGAAAAGCAAGCACACTTCAGCAGAGGTTCCTGGCCATCCACCCTCCTCCGTGACCAGGTTGTCTGAGCCTCACCCACCCAATTCTCACTTTCCTCAATTCAAATCCCCTTGGGTCTTGTTCTGTGTTGTTGGCAGGTGATATTTCTGCTGCCAGAGCCAGAACGATATAAGTGAGACCCAGTGGACCTTTCCTCTTGGCCAGGCCTGACAGCACTTCCCAGGGCTCCTCCTGACGGTATAGAGTGTGTAGCTGCTGCCTGTCACCTGGCCAGGCTCAGTGCTAAAGCAGCTCCGTTCCCAGTCCCGCTTCCCCCACAAATGAACTCCGAGCTCCCCCCACCCCGTCAGGAGATATGGCCCATTTCTTAATTTCCACCGGGCTTTTGTCAGCGAATACCAATAACAGAGGGAGGGGTTTTTCCACGGCTGCACATTCCAGCAGACAAGGTGTCAGTACGGAGAGGCTGCCACGATGATCCTCGGCACCACCAGTTCAGGCCCTTCATTCCCCCTGCAGCGGCCACCCCTCTGGGTCTCCCTGCCTCACCGCTGCTCTCACTCCCAACGCGCTGCACTCACTCCCCCGTGCAAATCCCCCCAAAGGTCCCCACTGGTAACCACTGAGCGACAAAATCCCAAGCCTGGCCTCCAGGGCCCCCAAGAATGGCTTCAGAGTTGCTCTACTAAGTTGCTCCACAGCCCTCCACAGACACTGTGCCAGAATGCCAATCCTCCTCAAATTTGCCCTTTGTTTTCCCAACTTCAAACTTCCGTTCATCCCAATGGGAGAGCCAACTTGCCCAGGCCCTTGGCTTGTCCTGTCCTCAGGCACTGGTCTGGCAGGGCCTGTAGTTTTGGTGCGCACAGCTTACGCACATGTGGGTTGGTGTGCATGTTACCTACCCTTCACAGATCACAGGCTTCTACGTGCAGGGCCTGTGTCTTCAAGATAAGGACTGTCTCCCCAGCACTTAGCACACAGCAGATAAGTAATAAGTGAATGACTTTATAAAATCTGGGAATATGTCCTTTGGAGAATTATCCTTGTATTTTATCTTACTCTGGAACACCTTTTACAAAGACAGTATTTGTTTTAAAAGGTTAGAAAGAGCTAAAAAACTACAGGAAGCCTGGGTTGTGGTTATACGGGGTTCACATTTAGCTGTTCGTTAACTGAATATATATATTTCCTGCTCTTTTCTGGATGCATTATTACCTTTTACAATAAAATTTAGAGAATATCAAAAACGTTGGAAGAACGATTATAAATGCAAGATACTCAAATCTTGACCCTCTTGAGACAACTGCCAGAGGAACCTCAAGATGAAAGGAAGCTCCTCGCCCGGTGGACACATGGGAGGCCACTGAAGGCAGACTGGCGTGCGGCCTTACCCCCGATACCGCACAGCCGGGTACTCCTTCAGGGTGGCACACAGAGTTGCAATCTGCTCTGCCAGGCGCTCCAGTATAGGATTCTTCATCTGAGCCTTGTGGGGACTGTAGAAGCTCTGGAAAGAGTCCGCGGAATCCAAGGAATACACCTGAGAAGGAAAAGAAACAAGAAAAAAAATTTTATAATGTATATCATGTTTGCATCCAAAATGGTGAGCTGTTGGGAGTTTTCTCCAACCCTGGAGTGAGTCTATGGAACATGTTTTCATTTATTCTACAAATACGGGCTGGGTGTCTGCTGCGGGCCAGGCATTGTGCTAAACACTTAGGAACTATCAGTGACCAAAACACGACGGTCTTCGAGGAATGCGCAATCCTACACGAGAATAACATAACCAGAAACAATAAGCACAACGAAAAGTAAACTATATGATATGTGAGAAACGGGTTTAAGCGTGTGAGAACACAACAGAGCGGGGAAAAGAATGCCTGGAGGGCCGCAGGGAGGGAGGACAGCAGGCTTCCTTGAGAAGGTGATGTACGAGCAAGGTGAGGCGTTTCTCACCAGCAGGAGACTTCCACGTGGAGGTAAGAGCTAGTGCCAAGGCCCCGGGGCAGGCATGTGTTCAGAGTGTCTGATGAACAATGAGGAGGCCAGAAGAACAGGAGAGGAGGTTAGTGTAAAACCTTCTAGGCCATTCTAAGTTTAGTTTTTATAATTAAGGGACAGACTGGAAATCATCTGTGACTGGGGGCAAATAAAGGAGCTTTTTTATGGATTTAATAATTTCTTATCCTTAGTAATATGTTGTTTTATTCTAGAAGTTTAAAATTTCCTCTCAAATGACCTAGTCTATCGGCTATCAGTATTTTCTCAGAATCTCACTTATGTAAACTACCCTGATCTTCTAGAAAACCTGCGTTTTAAAAAAAAGTTTATTACTTTTTAAAAATATATGAAATGCAATCTGATTGAATATGTTAAAGTTGTGTTTTGTTTAATCCAGGTAGGCTCACACAGAGAAAAAAAATTCCTGCCTTCAAGCTGGAAACAGGCTTGACGTTCAGTGCTAAGGGAAAGACGCCGTCTTTAGATGTTCACACTGTATGTTCTCCATCCCTCCTTACCCAAGAACAGGTCACTCTCTGACGTCTAGAAGCTGATCTATAAAGATGCCGTAAGCCACGGTCAACTTTTACAAAATGCCTAAGCGTTCTGTTAGTTTTGTTTCTTGTTTGCCGGGAGAAGACATGTTAACCAGTCTTACAAAACGAAGATACAAATTTTGTACGCTCTCTCACAATCAGCGTCACCTTTACTGGCTTAACAACTTAGTTTTTCCCCAAGGGAAGAGGTTTGCCGCCGCGCTCCGGCATCGGAAGTGTTAACAGCCACTGACAAAGGCTACCATCTGCTCCCCCAGCAGAGCGTGAGGGAGGTGATCTCTGCACAATCCAGTCTCCTGTGCAGCAGATGGCTGTCGTCTGATCCCTTCCCCTGCTCTCCTTCCCTGCTCTTGTAGGACTGGCTACCTTCGGTTATTCAAGGAGTCAGCCAGTAGGAGTGAACACTGTGAGCAAGGATGAAATGCACACAAAGAAAGGCGTGAGGGCTTTAAAAAAAAAAGTCAGAAATAACCCGAGAGTCAGATGAGGGCCTCGGGCAGACGCGTAAGTAACTCTGTTTTCATTCCATCAATGCCCACTTACAGCAGGTCATTTGACAATTCAGACTATGATGTCTTCCTCCCCCACTCTGCTTACTGCACTCCCGTCAGGACTTGCCCAAGGATGCAGACTTTCTACGCACTCCCCACTCAGGCTCACCTGGGACTCGTAGGGGAGGAATGCAATGTTGATTTCCGTCAGAGTTTTGATGACTTTGGCTGCTCGAGATTTCACCAGCTCATTAAACAGGGCATCTGGACAAGCTGCAAGAAGGACAAAAGACAGCGGGTTTCCCCATCCACTTGCAGGTCCATTTCAACAGTTGCACACATCTGGAGGATTTTCTATTTTATTAGGATTTTAAGAAGGCAACTAGAAAGTTCGTCCCATCCTAGACTATCCCTTATCTCTAGGGTACAAAAGGAAGGGTAAAACCACCTAAATGGCCTTCAATATGTAACAGAGAAGCAAATGGCAAAAAAGACTATTGAGAGTTAACGAGCTAATAAAAACTACTTTCTGATACCAAGGAAAGGACAAAACCCAGGAGATTAAGAAGGGATAAGGAAAAGGCCTGTGATAGGAACAGACACCACACATCTGACACGTTTATGAAAAATGCAATGAGGAAAAACAAAACCACCGGCAAGACGGTGCAGGCATTTCTCCGGGACCCTCGAAGGAGCTCGGCTGCATGGGAGACCCACTTGGTGGGGAACCCGGGACTGCCAGGGGCTCTCCGGGGCCAAACAAATGGCTTCGCATTCTCAGAAATGCATTTTTGGTTTATTATTACTAATGTCACCTCTCTGCTTTTTTATGCATATTCGAACAGTATACAATTACTCTTTGCAAGAACCTTTCCCATTTTCTCAGTGGTGAGCTCTGTAGGGCTTTCCCTAAAGAGAAGAACGGTGGGTGCACTGTTATTGCTGAAGTTTTAAGCTAGCCAGCTCAACTCCTCTCTCCTTGCTATTAACAAATATTGACCAAGATGATTCTGCACTAGGCTCCATGCGCAAAACCTCCACAAAATAAGAAAGTGAACTCCAAGACAATGACGCAGTTTCCGTTGCTACCATCACCGCCGGACTGGACAATCTTAGTTGAAAAACTGATGGAAATTCACTACAGTTTATGGTGATACCTGGAAGTCTATACAGTGAAATATCAAAGCTAGCATTGGAAAATTCTTCTCGGCATTAAACCTCCTAGTCCTTAGAAGAGGTGCTATTTTTCATTAGGAAGGACTGCATGACCGAGTAGGTTTGTCTTTGCGTGTTTATTTTTGTCTCTTATGCAATTTATCTTCTGAAGGGAAAATAAAAGCTCAGGGGAAACATGGCAACAACCCATTTCTTCCCTATTGATCAGCCTTGCTGTGCAGAAACGCTAACCTGGAAGGACAGGGGTAGCAGCTGCCGGCAGTACTTACAGTCCGTGAAGAAGACGTGCGCAGCCCGGTACTTAGCGGTTGGTGGGTCCTTAAAGTCACCGATGAGAGAGTGGACAGACTGTAGAGAGGAAAAAAAGAGGGAATTGAAGAAGAAAATGGGAACTATATCTGAACTGGGTTAAATCTGAGCTGCTTGTACAAAATTGCAGGGGATTTTTTATGTATAATTCATGTTTGGCCATAATGGAATTCTGAAGACTTAAAATTAGGATTGTTTCAGAGTTTAGATGAACAAAAGCCTTCTTAGCTCACTCCAGAAGACAGCACAGTTCTTTGGAGCCACTATAACTTGGGTTCCTAAGAAGATATTCACAGAAGAGGAAACTGGTCCAAAACCTTCCAGGAAACTCATACTGATGAAGTTCTGGCAACTTCAGATGTAAACCAGTTTTCGAAAGTGAAAAGAAAGGGAATGGAAAACTGAAGGGAATTTATACAGATGAAGAGACCTAAGAACACTATCAACCAAATGCAAGGAGGTGTATCTTGTCTGGATACTGACTTGAACCAACCTCCCAAAATGTTGCAACAAGTAATTTTCAACACAATCTGGACATACACGACCTGGAGGAAACGGACCCAAAAGTATAAAATGCCAGAGTTCTGAAGGTGGGTCACTCATTAGACACAGTGGATCTCCTCCCTAGAGAAGGAGTGCAAGAGGGGGAAATTAGACTGACCCGGGCCTGGCCTTCTGGACAGCGGTGGTGTTTCAGAGAGCTTAACGCACTCTCGCTCCACACTGCACCCCTCCTTCCCTGTCTGTGGACTGCACGCTTCATCAGAGCAGTGTGTTAAATGCGCGCTTAACCTAGAAACGTCAGACACTCTGCGCCACAGATGCCACGCCAGCACGTGCAACCTTAGCCAAAGCTCTTCCGGGAGCGGGACTTGCCTTCTCGGACGGAGTGATGAGATACACAGCCTCCAGGCTGGGGAGCGGCTCTCTGCGCTTGTTGATGTCTTCCACGACTAGAAAACAAACAGCGGCTCACGGTCAGCAAGCAAACAGAACCAGGGGTCACAGAACTAAAACAACCTAAACAGACCACCTTCAGACAGCTGCAGGTGAAAACCTCCAGGGCGTGGGGTGGGAATCATTTGCCTTCTCCTTGGAGTTACCACATTCCACTGCCTCACAATGCTCAAGAGGTTAGAAAACCTGAAATTTTATCACACTAAATATTTCCCATTTCGGTTTAAGTAAACTCCTTGATCTCGTGATTAAAAACGGAAAAAACCTCATTCGGTCACAAACAGTCTTTTATCCCTTCTTTGGTTTTTTTCTCATGTGTCCTAAATAATTCCAATTCCTTTAGAATTTGCACGTTGAGTTTGTTTATCAACAGTTGGATAGTTTTTATCATTTTCTTCTGTATATCACGTGAAGATATTCCAAACATGCCCTCAATACAGTGCCGTCCTTCCCAATAGTTCAAAGACTAAACATTATATTTTGTTAACTACAAGCATTTGGTTTGCTTATTTCTTTTACAGTTATGTCAGCTACTTCAACTGGAAAGAAGAGCTTCTGGGATAATCCTCATCTTTCCAGCCACCTGATAAAGCTCAGGATGTGCTATCTATGCTGTACTGTCCTCTGGTACAGAGAGAACAGTAAAATCACTTGGTGCCATTCTTCTCATGCAGAGGATTTAAGCAAATAAAAGCATCACTTCAGGGGCGCCTGGGTGGCTCAGTCGTTAAGCATCTGCCTTCAGTTCAGCTCATGATCCCAGGGTCCTGGGATCGAGCCCCACATCAGGCTCCCTGCTCGGCGGGAAGCCTGCTTCTCCCTCTCCCCTCCCCCTGCTTGTGTTCCTTCTCTCTCTGTGTCTCAATCAAATAAATAAAATCTTTATTTAAAAAAAAAAAGCATCACTTTAGGATGATACCTTGTAACATTTAAAAGACTTTTTACCCCAAATAATGTTCAAATACCAAAGTCCTTCAATTATCTACTCTACCACTAGTTACAGATTTCTGAATTTCATAGGCCAACAATACTTCCCCCAAAATGTTTTGGGGGTTTCACATAGGATTGCTAACTTTTCAATTCTGCCAAGCAAAAACCTTTTTTAGAACCCACCTTTGGGAGTTGGGAAAAGTCTGTGTGCAGCAGTGGGAGAGCTGAGCCCTCATCTACCACAGGGAGCTAAAAGATAACATCTACCATCAATGAATCCAAAGATAACAGTCTAAGTATTTATCTAGAAACTGCAAAAGGATAACCAAGAAAGAGCAGACCCTGAGGGAGAAGGGAGTGGGCCAGGATGCTGCTGCTTCTTCATTAGAAGCTCCTTAGCTCCATTTGGCTCTTTCCCCCCTTAACTTTTGTGCATATTTGCTTTGAGAGAGGAAAAAAATAGCTTTAAAAATTCAATGAAGAGGGATGCCTGGGTGGCTCAGTCGGTTGAGTGACAACTGACTCTTGATTTCAGCTCAGGTTATGATCTCAGGGTCCTGGGATGGAGCCCAGCGTTGGGCTCCTCGCTCAACAGGGATTCTGTTTGGGATTGTCTCTCTCCCTTCCCCTCTGCCCCTCCCCCAGCTCTCTCTCTCTAAAATAAATAAATGAATCTTTAAAAAAAAAAAAAATTCAATGAAGAAAATAACTTTGTAAGCTCAAAACAGGGGCAAACCCAGTCTTCGATCCCTGAATGACAAGAAGTCACAGTAAAAGCTATGTACTCTCATTTATAGGACTAGGCTTCTGGTGACAGATACACTGGATTTGGAAAAGTATTTTTAAAAATGAAGGACTCACATCCAAGGTGTGATTATACCCCCCCCCAAAATCATGACATACATATTCATAGTATATATTTCACATAGAATTTAATAAGAAAATCCATGATATATTATTACCATAATTTCACAATTTAAAAACATTTAACACCAAATAATAAGAAAGACATAATCTTAGAATAAAGGACAAACCTTTGAATGAGATTCATTTAGGTTATTGAAATCTCAACCCTCCTAGTTCTTCCTCCAATAATTGTGGTTTGGTAGTAATTTTGACAAAGACCAGCAACAGTCTGCAAGCCACAAATCATATAAAGTCTCCAGGGGACAAAAATTAGGAAGTACATTGCAACAGGTATGTTCCACTCAACATTTTTTTCAGAGGAAAAACAAAGGTTAACTTCCTTGTTTGAAACAAGAGCTCAGAAGGTATTGCTTTTCAATCTTCTGAGATAAGCTCAGAAGAGAATGCTGTTTCAAAGATTAAAACACAGGATCCCTCTTGAAAGGAGCCCCTGAGTAAGACAAGGGCTACACACCAATGTGAATAAGAGCTCAAGGACAGGAGCCAGAGGTCTGAGTCTTAGTCTCAGGTGTGAGACACTGGCTAGGGACCTTGAGCAAGTGACTTACCTTTTTTAAAAAGCCTATTTGTTGTGAAATTATAACATGCATTCCAAAGAGTGAATAACACATAAACATACAAATAATTACAAAGTAAACACCTGCATAAGGGCCTCCCCAGTTGGGAAACAGAACTGGCCAGCACGAAGAGAAGTGCACTTGGCATACCCTCCCTCCCCTCCCTCCAGAGAGAACCACTGTCCTAAGGAATGGGATCACTTCTCTTCATGGTTTTACCACATACACCTGCATTAAACAACAGCATAGCTTAGTTCTGCTAGTTTTGAACTTTATAGAAATGAAAGCACACTCTAAGTACTCTTTTGTATCTTCTTTCTTTGGCTCAACATTATGTGTTGAGCTTGTTAGCCAGAGTTCCTTCATTTTCGTTGTCTATACTATTCTGCTATGTGACTCTACCATGATTTATTTAACCCTTGTACTCTTGATGGATGTTTGGTTGTTTCCAATTTGGGGCTACTATGAACAATGCTCCGTGAACATCCCTGCATGTGCATTCTGGGCACACATGCCTGAAGTTGTCTAGGACAACCGTCTAACCGTCTGGCTTATAGGGCACATACACCTTCAACTCTACCAGATACTGCCAGTGTTTTTCAAGGTAACTATACCAATGGACACTCTGTCATACAGGAGTTCCCATTTTTCTACATCCTATCTGTCACTTGGCATTATCAGAATTTAAATATTCCAATTTGATGAGTGTATAGCAAGATCTCATTCTGGTTTTAACCAACTAATGTAAGTGGGCAACGTTTCATGGATTTCTTGGCCATTGGGATTTTCTTCTTTGTTAAGTGCCTGTTCAGGTCTTTTGTGCACTGTTTCTATTGGTGGCCAGCCTTCTCCCCCTTGATTTAACCTGCCTTTTGGCACATTTACCAGATATTTAATGATCGTCTAGTCCTGCATCGGGTGCTAGGGATTTAGCGATGAACAAGCCTTGGGTCTCTCTCAAGAACTTACAGCCTGACCACCCAGGTTGTTGGAAGAATCTGAGGTCAAGTGAGATAGTAACGAATAGGGAGGGGGAAAGCTTGCCACAAAGAGGCCTGAGTTTCACTCAAGGGCAGAGAGAGAGCTGTGCTCACTTGTTATCCCCTCGGTCATGATGTCCGTCATCTTACAGCAAGAGGACAGCATCCTCATGCTCAGCTGATCGACCACCAGCACCTGGAAGCAAGAAGAACAGCTTACGGCCTGCATGGGATTTGCTACAATTCTCTCATCAGCTTACTGTGTCAGACTTCAAAAAGCGCCCCAGAAAAACAGAATATTGTTATAAATACTTCCCATGGGCCAGAAGTGTGCTAACATACATGCTACCTTCCCCCCCATGCCACACCCAAACCTGACCCTCTAGAAGTTAGAACTTGTTCTTGCTGACTTAATTTTATAAGCTTAAAAAATTAAAGTTTTTCCATGATGAAGAAAATGACTACTCATAAAAAAGGCAAAAAAAGAAAAAAAGAAAAAAGTCATCTACAGCACCCACACTCAGAGAAAACCATATTGGAGATTACTTTTTCAGAGCATAAGCTTTTTTTCTTTTTAATTTTACAAGAGAACGAATACCCGTGCCACACATATGGCATGGAAGATGAGGACTTTGCTGCCAACACCATGAGGCTGTACCAGCACACGTGTTGTCTGGGAGCATACTCGATCTCAGTCCAGACTGAAAGAACAACAACACGCCCGCCAGTCCTGGTCTAAAAGCTTCAGACCTGCAATTCTTCAGCGAACCACTCCTGTCTCCATTCAGCCCAGAGTGGAGAGAAGCCATTAGCTGAAACAAGGCTACTTCTCCTCCCCTTTAATGATATACACCGAGGTAACAGGAGCTAGACACCATGGGGACCGGAAAGCTCTATGAGCCGATTAGTTTCATTTTATGAGGCAACTTCCTCAAGATTAGTTTAAAATTCACAAGTCCTTAAGTCTATTACTGATGGGAAGGGTAAGAGAGAAAGAGGAGGACACGGATAAAGAGGAGGACGGACGTGCTGGCTAAAACAGAAGCTCACAAGGCTGAGGAGGAGACCAAAATCCACGCAGCAAAGTTGTTCCTGGACCAAGTGAACTTGAAAATGTATGGGCTCTTGACTGTAGGACAACTTAGGGGCAAGAATCATTGGTATAAACCCTCCAGTGACACATGGGGAAGTTCAAGTAAAACAGCGTGTTCTCCTGGCCCCAGACAACCAAGTGACTTTCTGAGTGGAGGACAGCACGCTTTCCCACTTGTATCACCCACTCCGGTAAGTGAGGACGTAATCAATCTGCCTGGCTTAAGGACTGCTTCCAGCATTGCTCTCAATGTTCTATAAATAAACAAGCTTCCTTCTTTGTCATAATACAGTCACAGATAAATGGGGCCGGACCAGACGAGGGCTTTCTAAACTGTTGTGTGGGCTCCTTGGAAATGTTCTCCGGAGGGACTTCTTTCTCTCCATAGCAAGCAGAATGATTTCACCTTCTTCTGCTTCATAGAAGAGGTTCTAGGCAATATTTTGTGTGAATAGAAAAGTTCCACTGCTAAAGTGTCCCACCAGGTGATCTTTAAGAGAAGCTTTATGACCAAGAGATTTCCTTACCAGGACTGCATAAAATGAGGCAGAATGGATTACCTTCTTTTGTACTTTCTGGACACAGCAAAAGTCTTGATTTCCTATTTATATACCTTTCCTCCAACCCTGTTTTCTTATATTTTCCACATGAACTCACCTGTTAAGACCATTAATTGTGCTCTTCTACTTACCTTCCACTCCCCCTTCTTCTTTACCTTCTTTATTACATCATGCATGATCTCTAAAAAAGGAGAGAGGAGAAAAAGAAAGGAAGGAGGAAAATTTAATGTAATGTTAACAACTTTCAACACCTGCTTATTATATTAGACTAGGTCATTTCCCCCCACAGACTTTGTTTTCTCTGTCATGCAATTCAACCAATCTGCTTACTGAGCCATAATCAAATTACCACAAACTTTGGTTCCTTTATTTTTTTTTCTTAATTTTTTTTTTAAAGTAAGCTCAAGGCCCAATGTGGGGCTTGAACTCATGACCCTAAGATCAAGAATTGCATGCTCTACTGACTGAGCCAGCCAGCTGCCCCTCTTCCTGTTCCTTTAATTTGGTGGTTCTCAAACTTTTTGGTCTCAGGACTTCTTTACACTCTTAAAAATTGAGGACTGCAAAGAATGTTTGTTAAGTGGGTAAATATCTACTGATATTTACCATATCAGAAATTAAACTGAGACGGGCACCTGGCTGGCTCAGTTGGAGTGTGCAACTCTTGATCTTGGTGTTGGGAGTTCAAGCCCAAGCTACCCACCTGGGTAGCTCAGTCAGTTAAGCATCCGACTCATAATTTTGGCTTGGGTCAAGATCTCAGGGTCCTGGGATCAAGCCGAATGCTAGGCACCCTGGTCAGCGGGGAGTCCGCTTGTCTCCCTCTGCCCCTCCCCCTGCTCATGCTCTGTCTCTCTCTCAAATAAATAAATCTTTTAAAAAAAATCTTTAAAAAATTAGACTGAGAAAATTTTTAAGTGATCATTAATTCACTTAAAATAATAAGAGTAGGGGCGCCTGGGTGGTTCAGTCGGTTAAGCATCTCACTTTTGATCTCAGCTCAGGTCTTGAGCTTTGAGCTTTGAAAAGGTGAAAAAAAAAAATAACAAGAGGGGTGCCTGGCTAGCTCAGTCGGTAGAGCATGCTGACACTTGATCTCCAGGACATGAGTTCAAGCCTCACATTGGGCATAGAGCTTACTTTATGAATAAATAAATAAATAAATAAATAAATACAAGAAACATTGTTATGTTAACATGTTATGTTAACATAAATAGCATTTTAATTAAATGTAATTATATTTTCTACAATAAAACAATTTTTAGTAAGAATATTGGCTTTTTTAAAAAAACATTTCTGCAACTCTCTTTAGCTTCATAAGACAGCTGGGTTCTATCTGCTTCTGCAATCTGTTATGAATCATACAGCATCTAGAAAACTCTACTGTGTACTTGTGAGAGAATAAGAGTGAAGAAGGCAAATAACATCTTAGTTTTATTATGAAGACAGATTTGCTCACGGACTCCCCACAGGATCTCGGGTTTTTTGAGATTTAAATCTCAAAATTAAGTGGGTAAGAGGCTATGACAATACCTCAGGCCACATGAGCCCCCTCAAGCTCCAAAAACAGATGTGAAGGGCAGTTGTGATGTCTTTCTAACCCTGAGCACATCTGTGGGATGCTCCCCCCCAAAATCACCATTTTGGTAAGCCACAGTTGCTAGAAATGACACAGCACACACAGGTCTACCAGCCATGGAGTCTTCACAGGAAATAAAACTTTTGCCACTCTTTCTAAATCCAGGTGATACAAAGGCCTGGAAAGACTCAAAGGTGAGCAGTTGCCGTCAGCAAGTGTGTCTCAAACATTTAGGTCATTCTCTAGAGTATGCTTCTGAATTCTGCTTTTGATCATGTTCAATCATCTGATGTGTCATAAGTTTCCTAAAATCTTTAAGAACTCTGGGGCGCCTCGGTGGCTCAGTCGGTTAAGCATCTGCTTTGGGCTCAGGGCAGGATCCCAGGGTTCTGGGATCAGTGTCCTGGGATGTGTCGGGCTTCCTAGGAGCCTGCTTCTCCCTCTTCCTCTGCCACTACCCCCTGCTTGTGCTCTCTCTGTCAAATAAATAAATAAAGTCTTTTTAAAAAAAATCTTTAAGAACGTTTTATTTGATTATAAAAAAACTACACACTGCAGTAAGCATGGAAAACACAAAAAAGTATAAAGAAAATATCACATACTACTTGTATACATAAAAAAAAATCAAGAAGAAAAATCACCTGTAATCCTGCCAACGTGAAGTACATAATTAACATTTTAGTTTATTTCCTGCTAGCTTTCTCCATGCAACTCTACATAGTTAAGATCATGCTGTATATGTAATTTTGTATTATGCTTTTTTCATGAATAAGCTCATTTTCCCCATGTTAATAAAAATGCTTCCTGATTTTAAATGCCTGCATAGCAGTCCCTAGTTTAGTCAACCACTTTCACAATAGCCATTTAGATTACTTCCCATATTTCAGTGTGGTGAAAAACTGGGAACAAATACATCCAATGATAGGGCAGCGCTTAAGTCAATTGGGTTATGTTAATATAATGGAATACAATGTACTCACTAGAAATAATGATACGGTAACATATCTATTCACTCATCCACTCTCTCATTCGATAACATTTGCTGAGTAACCACTGTTTACCAGTCAGTGGACCAGGCACCAGGAATGAAACACAGAAAACATGGCAGAGCTCCCACAGAGCTTACGGCCTAGTGGAGGGAGCAGACGTTGAATCAAGTGCAATCTCGGCTTCTCATAAGTGCTCTCCAAGGTGAATAAACAAAGGTTATGACAGGGGGGAAAAAAAAAAAGGTGTGGACGGCTACCTTAACGGGAGGACCAGCTACGGCCTCTCTGAGGAAGTGAACCTCCTAAGGAAGATGCCAGCCATGCGAAGGCTGGAAAGGATTAGGAGCGGGCACAAAGGCGTGGGCTGGAAAAAGAGTTTGACATCTTCTTGGAACTGGCGATCATTATAAGGTGAGTTGGAGGCCAGATCATTTCGGGCCTTGATAAGGAGTATGATTTTATCTGAAAGGCACTGGAATGCCACTGAAGGCAGGGACATGATCTGATGTGCCGTAGAGGGGAGACTGGAAGGGATGAGACCAGAAGCAGGGCGTAGAGCTAGGAGGCCTCTGCAATCAGGAAAAAAAAAAAATCAGCATGATTGGTGGCAGGGGTCATAGTGAGTAGTGGATGGACTTGATACATATTTTGGAAGTAAAACCAACAGGTCTGGCTGCTGAATTGGATGTGGAAGCCAGGGTGTGGGGAAGAGACATAGATAACTCCTGCGTTTTTGGCTCAAGCAAAGAAATTGATGTAAAGAAATTTGGAGATATAGAGAGAAAAGATTTAGAGGAAGAACTGACTTGTAGGAGAATACCAAGAGGTTTTTGGTGTTTTTAATTAAGATTGAGGCGGCTGAGAGACATCTGAGGGGAGATGGAGAGCAGGTAGCTGGAGGTAAAAATTTGGACTTCAACCCTTCCTGTCTAGGTACTCCCATTCCAAAATTCTCGGGAGATGCATCTGTCATGGGTATTGTTAACAGCCAATTCTAATGCTGCCCTACATTTTTCTAATCCAATACCGAAAAGGAAACAAGGATTAGAGCCCATTTTAGCATTAAGAATCAAGTAGCTGGGGCTACTTCCCCACAAATAATCCCCGGCAATCACACTTCATCTCTCTTGTAAGGCCTCTTTGTGTGGAAAGAAACAAAGCCTTCTGAGGCCGGTCCAGCCAGCAGTCTTATCTCTGCCCACCAAACTGTGTGTATAAACAGCCAAAACGTCCACCCCACCACCCAGCTAGACACCAGGGCAGCTTCAACTTCCCCATAATCACGAGGACCACAGCCCTGGTGGACTCTGCTTCCCTCATGCACGAGGAGGTAAACAAGAAGGTTCCCTCTCAGCCACATGCTCTAGGTCCTGGGTGACTCCCAAATTCCACAATTCCGCCCACGCCCTGAGAAAAACAGCAGGTAGCTAAGATTATCTGGGACATCTCCACATGCACCCAATATACCAAGTGGAGTCCTAAAGCACAGGCTCTAGGGATAGCTGCAAACCCTTCCCCCCTTGTGAAGCCCTGCCCTGACAGCCCCGGCACCCAGGACTGTCTTTCACAGTGCTGTGTGTCAGGACACCTAAGCCCATGGCACACCAAAACATCTGAAATAGCACGACTAATATTAGACAGGCTGGAAGCTTGGGAGAAATGTGAGCATCACCAAAGTCCTTAAAATCCCCCCTTAAGTGGGGGATTCAAATATGCTAATGCTCTGTCCAGACCAGGTGCATCATCTGAAGGAAAAGTGCCTCCATTCTACAAAGAGATTTAAGGAAGTCTAAACTCAGGCCACAAATGCCCTCCTCTTTACCAATCCAAAGCGCAGGGAAATTCCAGAGTCGTTCTGGCTTAATAGTGGGCAGTTCTTCTAAAAGACGCCCTCTTGAATATAAAGCTAGTCACTCAAGCAAAGGTCACCCCCATCCCTCATGATTTAAAAAAAAAAAAAAAAAAAGTCAGACCAGGGAAAATCCAGGTTCAGGCATTTGCTAACGGTGTGAACTTGGGCAAGTTTAAAATGTTTTAAAAGCCTGGGGCACCTGGGTGGCTCAGTCAGTTAAGCATCTAACAATACCCATGACAGATACATCTGGGGCACCTGGATGGCTCAGTCAGTTAAGCATCTGCCTTCATGATCCCAGGGTGCTGGGATCGAGCCCTGCATTGGGCTCCCTGCTCGCATTGGGCTCCCTGCTCGGTGGCGAGTGTGCTGCTCCCTTTGCCCCTGCCCCTGCTCTCTCTTTCTCAAATAAATAAATAAAATCTTAAAAAATTAAATGTTTTAAGCTTTAGTTTTCTTAGCTGCAAAATTAAAATTATAATACTCTAATGACCGGTTATAAAGATTAAAGAGGTACAACGCTTAGTCAGGGCCTGGCACTCCACAAGAGCACCGACTGTCTGTCACTATAAAATACGTTATTCGTACAGACAAGGAATTACTTCCTTATGAAAATTATGACACATCACTTCCACCAATCAAGATTTTTGCTATAATGTAAAAACCTATTAAGAAGAAATACATATTGAAAATACAGCTTTTAAATAATCACAAAAATATTAGATAGCAATCTCTACAGGTATTTTGCCCAAAACTTCAAAGCTTCTCTGACCTCCAACACACATGTAATACGTTTTGAACTAAAGGCACAAATGTGTCAATGTAGACAATATAAATCTTAAATGTAAATCTAAAATTGAACAGAAGATTCCTTCTACCCCTTCTGAGGAGAGAGAGAGAGAGAGAGAGACCTTTGTTTATCTCGGAAGAGATGCATTAAAACCGAAGCACACGTGGGGGCCCAACACAGACGCATAGGACTGTACTTTTAAATTGCTATTACTTAACATTCTGAAAATTCGCTTAGACAAGAACACAAAATGGTGTATGAAATTGGTAAGGAATATCGGCCTGCAGCAATCATGGGAATCACATTAAAACCCTTATGAAGCTGCCACATACAAAATAAATACATAAGAACCAAGAGCACTTTTACCGGGCAACCAGGAGGACAGCTCTGCTACTTACCACTGCATTCTGGGCTGCGACTCCCCCCTCTAGACTCTACCCAGGCAATTCTGCTCTGAAGCAACGACAAGTCTATTCCTCTNNCCCTGGCAGCACTTCAAATACCTGAAGATGGAAACCACACGTCTCTTTGTCTTGCTCTGGGCTGGAGGGTCTCCTTGCTAAACAACGGGACCTGCTAGGTGGAATGAGTTTAGGGCTAAACAACACATGAGAAAATGGTTCAAATACTTGGAAACATGACTTCCAAGTCCTGTCAAGGTCTTCCCTAGGGGGCGCCTGGGTGGTTCAGTCAGTTAAATGGCTGCCTTCAGCTCAGGTCATGATCCCAGAGTCCTGGGATCGAGCCCCCACATGGGGCTCCCTGCTCAGTGGAACTTCTTCCTTTCTCTCTCCCTCTGCCTTTCCCCCTGCTTGTGCTTGCGCGTGCTCTCTCTCTCTCTCAAATAAATAAATACAATCTTAAAAAAAATATATCTTCCCTTAGAAATATCTATTTATACACAGACTACTGGTAACCTAGTAACAAAGCATTTACCGGTTTGTCTTCATGTAGTTCTTCATAGTATAGAAGTAGCACATTTTTGTTGAAAAATTCAAATAGATGTATAAATACAAAATGAAATGTTCCTCCTTACTCCCACTCTTGAGGGGAAACAACCACGAACAAGTCTAGCAGGCACCCTTACAGAGCCTTTTCATGCATATACAAGTGTATATGGGAATGTATGCACGTACACTCATGGCTCCTTGGCTGAGGCCTGGGAACGTTCAATAACTTTCCATGATTCTCCTTCTTTGGTGCTTAAGAGCCCTTATGTTGGAAAGAACCTTAGAGATCATTTAAGACCAGAGTCTAGGTCCCTCATTTTGGGATTGAGATAAACCCCTTGCAAAACAGAGCCATCCGGAGTGCGCAAGGCCATTAAATGGTCATTCCAGAGTGAGCAGATATGGGTCTCTGGATCCCCATTCAAATGCGCTTCCCACTATACACACAGTCTCTTGGGCTCTAGCATGGACTGGACTTTGAAACTGAAGCTGGGTGTGCTTTTCTGTTTCATTTCTATGATCACCTTGACATGGTAAAGCTAACTGATTCAGATGGCTTTTGGAGCCAGATCCTCCACTTACCAGCTGTAACCTTGGGCAACTTATTAAATCTCTGTGTCAGTTTTCCCATCTACAAAATGGGATGACCACACATGCCCCATAGAGTTAGTGTGGAGATTAAATGAGTTCATGTGTGTAGCGCACTCAGCTCAGTACCTACCACTGTTGATTTCACCATCACCATCTATTTCAAGTGGTATTTGACCTCCCTAAGATGGAAGGAGCCAGTGATTTCCAATTGGTTTCTTACTGCTCCTCCATGGAGTTTGTGACGTTTCCTGTTCTCCAGTTTGTTTCTCTGCATACAGATTCTTTCATCCACTCGATACTGATGACTTACTGAACACCTGCTGTATGTCAGAACTCCTTCCCGACATTGCAAAGACCACAGTGAACAAGCTAAACAAGATTCCTGCTCTTAAGGTGCTTACACCAAATATGGAAGGCAGAGACAGCCAATAAACACAAGGAGGTAAACAAGATCATTCTAGAGAGTGACATGTGCTCAAAGGAAATTAAAAAGGTTAATCAACAAGAATGTGATGGGGGTTTGAGAGAAGGTCCTCTGAGGAGGTGACAAGGAGGACAAACACTGTGTTGTTCCAGGGGGAAGAGTTTTCTAGGCACAGGAAGAGCAGGTGCAAAATCCTCAAGTCAGGATCAAGAGTGGTAGAGTCCTTGGGGCGCCTGGGTGGCCCAGTCGACTGTTAAGCGTCTGCCTTCGGCTCAGGGTGTGATCCCGGCGTTCTGGGATCGAGCCCCACATCAGGCTCCTCCCCTGGGAGCCTGCTCCTTCCTCTCCTACTCTCCCTGCTTGAGTTCCCTCTCTCGCTGGCTGTCTCTCTCTCCGTCAAATAAATAAATAAAATCTTAAAAAAAAAAAAAGTGGTAGAGTCCAGGAACAAAGAGAAAGCAATTATGGGGAGACCCAGCAAGCTCAGTGAGGAAAAGAATGGGTCAGGATGCACTCTTGAGAGGTCGCCCCGGAGTCTCACCTGGTCTTTAAAGCAGTAACTCCTTACTGAGGACTCCACAAGTCACACATAGTATTTTGCTCCTGGAACACTAAGCCTCATTCATTCACCTTCAAACATGACAACTCCCTCCCATCCCTGAACCCTCAACTCCCACCCTATCTCTGGCATCCAGCATAAAATAATGATCTAGCAAATGCCTGTAGAATGAATGAATCCCCGAGTGGCATAACTGAGTAGAGCTTGCTGGGAGTGAAATGAGCGCTTCTGTTCCTAGTGTATCTCATGACCGAGTGAGGTGACTCCACCCAGTAGCTCGCTGCAACCACCTACACACCCCCTCCCAGGGCCGCCACTCCCTGACATCCCCCAAGATTCAGAACTCCCCGTTCAAAGATGACTGCCAGAGAAAAGCAGTCTCAGGGACTCTTTCCCAGGGACTGCTGGGGAGAGAGAACTCTTTATTCTTGAGGAACATGACGGGTAAACTATGGCTATAGTTTCTGGCTAGCCCCAAGTTTGCAAGCCAGAAAGATCTAGAAATGTTCTTCCCATAACTCTCCTCACTCAAATGCAGTGAGGAGTGTGGGTATTATGTGAATGTACAGATACAAATGCTCAAATCCAGAGTTTCTGCCATCTTAGCATTTCTCAATTAATTTTTAACCAGTGTCTGAGATAATCACAACCTAGCCAAAATACTTTCAAAACCTCATATTAAAGAAAAAGCACAATCAGGGGCGGCTCAGTTGGTTAAGTGTCTGCCTTCGGCTCAGGTCATGATCCTGGGGTCTTGGGATCGAACCCCACATTGGTCTCCCTGCTCAGCGGGGAGTCTGCTTCTCCCTCTCCCTCTGCACCCCTGCTTGTGCCCCCACCCCATCTGAAATAAATAAAATCTTAAATATATATACATGTGTGTGTGTGTGTGTGTGTGTGTGTATAGTCATCAGAAAAGGGCACCTGGGTGGCACAGTTGGTTAGGTGACAGAGTCTTGGCTTCTGCCAGGTCGTGATCTCAGAGTCTTGAGACTAAGCCCCGTACTGGGCTCTGAGCTCAGCGTGGAGTCTGCTTGGAATGTCTCTCTCCCTCTGCTCCTCCCCGCCCCATGCCATTTTGCTTAATATGGAATTGTTCCAGAGTGTCTTCATCTGAAGAGAGGCACCCCGGCTCACTCCTATAAAACATTACCTAAAATTATAATTTAATATAATTTTGTGTCTGAACTGTACTTTGTGAAAGTGAGAGACTAAAATAGAGATCACAAATCATCAGCCACAGGGCAAGGATGAGGTGCTGCTCCCTGTAACTGTTCAATGACAACTGCCTAACCTGGGAATGTTGTGTTTAGGTTAGCTTTTTAGGGAGTGGGGAGTGGGAGGGAAGGGAGAGGCCGACTGCTGGAGCGATCACAAGCTTTAGAACATTCAGAGGCTGGTGAACAATAACTTGATCACATTGCCCTTGCAAGCACACCCACAGATTACATAAGACTCCAGTGCCCAACGTCATGACATCCAACACTTGGGCTGCGGCCAGCATCTGAGAGGAGAGCATGATAAATAAATGCCTGACGTCCAAGAGCCCAAATCCTAACCTCAGGCCCATAAAGATGCCACATGGAGTTGCAGCAAGGACTGTTCACTGTCTCTTTTACAGAAGATTCTCATTTTCCATCTAATTGTCCCCACTCCGCTTCCTAAGGTTTAGAGCCAAAAGGTTAAGGAGCTAGAGAGTCTCTAAAGCAAAGCCTCACAGACCTTGGAATTTTGATTAGTAGAAAGGAAATCTCAAAGTAAGGACAAAACGAGATTAGAAACAGGAGCTCCCGGTAGCACTTTAGATGCAGTCACCCCACCTCAGCTCCAAAGAAGCATCTTCTTCCTAAGGTAGCTTTCCACATAATATCCTTGGATTAAAGGAGATGTGAAATCACCAAATACACACAAATAGAAAAATCAATTAAAAATGGAAACTGAAACAATTCCTATCTTCTTAAAATCAACAGCTTATAGTAGTAAATACTATTTAGTTGCATTAACGTTCTGCATAAAAAGACCAAAGACACCAAATGGTGAAATGGAGATTAATATTCTAGGACAGACAGCACTACGATTAGCTTGTAAGCACTACTGAATAAGACATTTTTAAAAGGACTCAAGAACGAGGGCCATTTTTATACGAGACAGTGATACTATCATGCAGTTATTTGGGAAGCATTTTGCATTGGCTAAAGAAAAAAAGGAAGGAAAAAAGAAAGAGAAAGAGAGAGAGAGGATGGGAGGGAGGGAGGAAACACACTGCCCATATACATCACCAACAGCAGCAGACCTCATCTGTTAATGTCCCCTTTGGTCTGCCAGCCTGTATTTGTTTTTCTGCAAAAAGCTTGTCCTCAGGACACCTGGGTGACAGTCAGTTAAGCGTCTGACTCTTGGTTTCAGCTCAGGTCCTGATCTCAAGGTCATGAGACTGAGCCCCACGTCAGGCTCCATGCTGAACTCGGAGTCGGCTAAAGCTTCTCTCCCTCTACCCCTCCCTGACTCTTTCTCTCAAATAAATAAATCTTAAAAAACAAAAAACAGCTTGTCCTCCTCCTAGTACAGACTATGATGCCTGCAGTAATTCCTCCTTGAACTGCAAGGACCTAGAACAGGTATCTAGCTTGATCTTGGCAGGAACATAAGATGTGGCCAGTATCTTAAATTTGTAAGTGTAGAATTTCAGGGCTTCAAATCACATTTCCTGACTTAAGTGGGAGTTTTCTCCCAGTAAGGACTAAGGATTAGAGAAAATATACTTTGGAAAGAGGGAGAAAGAATGGGATGTTTCATATAATCCCAGAAACCCAGAGCAGACAAAAGATCTAGCCCAGGGGTTTTTAGTAGAGGAGTGAGGATGCCCCCCCAGGGGCACTGAGCAATGTCTGGAGACATTTTTGGTGGCCACGGCTGCAGGACGCTATGGCATCTAGTGGGGAGGAGCCAGGGATGCTGCCAAACATCCTACAACACAGGCTCATAGAGCCCAAACGCCAATAGTGCTAAGGTTGAGAAACCCTGATCCAGTCCATTACATGGAACCCAAGAGAGATAAGTGACTTGTGACAGTGGTGGTAGGAATCATCTTATTTTCAAGTCCAAGATTCTCACTGGCCCAATCTGTTCTGTTCTAAGATTTAACCTGCTTCAGGTCATCAGGTCTGAGATGTGAAAAAATATTTAATCTTACACAGCATGGCAAGGCCATAAGCTCAAGCTCCTTCTGGAACCAACAATTCAGCTACTGTAGAGGCATCAAACTGCCAGAAGACAAAAGCCTCAGGGAGGCCTCCAGAAGGAGTAAATGCTCCCCCCTCACCACCACTCTCAGCCCCCAGCACATAAAAAGGTCTAATTCCAGGAAGGCTGCTTCCTTTTCCCAAATCCATGTAACTGGTTACAATTATATACCCGGAAAAGAAAACATCCTCCAGGGGTTTGGGCCCAGGATCAAGCACGGGGAAGAAGGTGGAGCTCTGGGGAGAAAGACTGAAAATCCAGAAGCAGCTGAGTTTGCACTTTCACCGGATACACAGGCTGGGTGCTTTCCTCTAGCCAGGCTTCCACACACTATAGAAAAGACGCTGCTGCTTACTACAACTGAGAGTTGGTTTGTTGTTGGCAAGAAAGGGGCGGGGGGGGGGGGAAGTGGCCCAAAGAGCCAGTCATTTTGTTATATTAAGAATCTAGGGTGTGGTGGTCCCCAGCTTCTGGTCGCTGGCCACTCCTCTCCTTCCTTCCTAGAATGCAGTTCTTATAAATGATAAAGTCTTATTTTCTACAGTAGATGTGTGGTAAGTGACTTAGCAAGCCTAGGAAAGCTGAACCCATCTGAAGTGGAATCCTAAGCCAGCAGTAGGGAACACGGAAAACCAACCAAAGGCATATCAACAGTTTTAGGAACTGGATGCACCAGGTACCCCTGGAACTTAAAAGAATGTGTGTGTGTCGGGGGGGGTGGAGGGGTGGCGAGTATAGGGCATGTTGGTAGAAAGGTGTTTGGGAAACAGTTATATCCTAGGTTCCTTCTACCACTTCCCATCACTGCATGACTGTCCTTCTCCCAGCATAGCAGAACACTGAAAGTTTCCTTTCCAGAGTATGTAGAGTGTACAGGGTCCCTGGACCATGAGACTCAAGGCACAGCTCAGAGCCTGAGTCTAATACTGAAAACAGAGGGACTAAATGACCATGTGTACAGATTGTTGAGAGCTACCCTCCATATCTCTGGCCCTCTTCATCCACTCAGCTCCCAGAATTCTGATAGCCAGACCTTTATCTCTCAAGCAGGAGACAGACTTCTCCGGGGAATGAAGCCCAAGAAGAAAAATCTAAAGACACTGACATTGGGGATTTCCCAACAAAGAGCCCACCTAATTCAGCCCGATCCTCAAGGTCAGAGCCCCAATAAACATTTAAGTCTCTCATCTCAATCACAAGCAGCCAGATAGGGTTTGCCACCCATCTAAAGAAAGTTCCTACATGGAAAATAGAGACCAAAACAACATCGAAACCTGGAGCAAATACTGGGGCATCCCCAGTGCTCAGTCGTTAAGCTTCTGCCTTCAGCTCAGGTCATGATCCCAGCGTTCTGGGATCGAGCCCTGCATCGGGCTCCCTGCTAAGTGGGAAGCCTGCTTCTCCCTCTCCCATTCCCCCTGCCTGTGTTCCCTCTCTCGCTGCCTCTCTGTCAAAAAAAAAAAAAAAACCTGGAGGAAATAATTATGCAGATAATTTTTTATTTGTTTATTTATTTTTAAAGAGACATATAGGAAGATACCACATCCATGAAACAATAAGAGGCTATAAAAAAATTAAAACGAGCTATTAGAAATTTTTAAAGAACATGACAGCAGAAATTTAAAATTAAATAGAAGGGTTGGAAGATAAAGATGAGGAAATCTAGAAAACACAGCAGAATCAAAGAGGTAAATAATTGAAAAGATAAGAAAATTGGAGGACCAGTCCAAGAGGTTCTGCATCTCAAGAGTACTAATTCCATAAAAAGAAAACTCAGGAGAGGAAATCATTGTGAAATTTTTTTTTAAAGATTTTATTTATTTATTTTATTTTAGAGAAGGAGAGAGAGAGCAGGGTGGGGAGGAACAGAGCGAGAGGGAGAGAGAATCTTCAGCAGACTCCACACTGAGCACAGAGCCCAACTCAGGGCTCGATCTCACGACCCTGAGATCACAACCTGAGCTGAAACCAAGAATTGGATGCTTAACCAACTAAGCCACCCAGGTGCCCCTGTGAAATTATTTTTAAAATGTTCCCAGTAATAAATGGCATAAGTTGCCAGGTGGAAACGCCCACTGAATGTCTAGCACAGGGGTCAGCAAACTATGGCCTGCGGGCCAAATTCAGTCTGCAGTCTGTTTTTGTACAGACCTTAAGCTAAGAATGGCTTTTACACTTTTAAAGGGGTGGGGGAAAAGGAAGAAGATGTGGTAGAGATCATATATGGACCACAAAAACCAAAGTATTTACTACGTGACCTTTTAAAGAAAAAGTTTTCTGACCCTTGCCCAGCACAATGGATAAGGACAGACATATACCATGGCAAATGACTGCGAAAGTCCAGAACATTGAGGACAGAGTAGAAGTTTCAGAGGGGAAGATATAAAACATATACTAAAGGATCAGAAATCAAATGCCTTCAAACTTCTCAAAGGCAGCACTGGAAACAAGACAACAATGGAACAGTCTTCAAAATTCTGAAGGAAACCAATTTCCAACATAAAATTCTATGCTCCTCCGAACTATCAATTAAGTATGAGAGTAAAATAAAGATGTTTTCTGACATGTAAGGTCTCCAAAGAACTACCTCCCCTTTTCCAGAAGCTCCTGGGAGGTGAGCTCCACCAAAACAGGAAAGAGTAAACCAAGAAAGGAAGATAAGAAATACAGAAGACGGGATGATTCAAAAAACGTGGCGGGGGGGGCGGGGGGCGCCTGGGAGGCGCAGTCAGTAGAGCATGAGACTCTTGCTCACCGGGTGCAGAGATTACTTTAATTAGTTAATTAATTAATCAATCAATTAAAAAACAAGTGAGGTGAAAAAATCCCAGGAGGATGGTGAAGAGACGAAGGTCCAGAGTCACAGTGGTGCACAGAGGGAAGCCAACCGGTGTCAGCACAGCGTGGCTTTACATTTCCCCACGGGCATCGTGTCTGGTGCCCTGCACGGTTCCCTGCGGTATCATCTCACCCGGTGCAGCTCTGCTGCGATGAATTCTTTCAACCTTTTTTTTTTTTTTAATGTCTGAAAAGTGTTTATTTTGCTTTGTTACTGAAGGATACAGTATATTCTCCGGGGTTTAGCATTCTAGGTTAGTATTTTGTATCTCGCAGTCCTTCATAGTTACTGCTCTACTGACTTTCAGCTTACATTGCTCCTGGCAAGAAATCTGCACCATCTTTATCTCTGCTCAGTATATAGTGTGTCTTTTCTCTCTGGGTAATTAAAAATTTTCTTTTTATAGCTGCTTTTAAGCAATTTGGTTATGATGTGTCTTGGTGTAGAGTTCCTCATGTTGCCTATGCTTGGGGCTCACTGAATTTCTTGGATCTAAGAGTTTATAGTTATCAAAAAATTTGGAAGAAGTTCAGCCAATATTTCTTCAAATACTGTTTCTGCACACCGCCCCCCCCCCCCATTCTTCTCTCCTTTCGGGACTCCAATTATATGTACGGTACTCTTTGAAGTTGTCCTACAGCTCACTGATGCTTTTTGTTTTCTTCTTCAGTCTTTTTTCTGTGTTTCACTTTGGATAGTTTTTATTGCTATATCTTCAAGTTCACTATTTTTTTCTTCCACAATGTCTAACCTAACTCTTCAGTAAAAAGAGAAATAAAAACAAAGATAGCAAGAGGTTAACAATTGCTAAATCTATGTAGAAAGTAAGTAGGTGTATTATACTGTTCTTTCAACTTTTCAGTAGGTTGGACATTTTTTTTTTAAGATTTTATTTATTTATGTGACAGAGAGACAGCCAGCAAGAGAGGGAACACAAGCAGGGGGAGTGGGAGAGGAAGAGGCAGGCTCCCAGCGGAGGAGCCCGATGTGGGACTCGATCCCAGAACGCCGGGATCACGGCCTGAGCCGAAGGCAGACGCTTAACGACTGCGCTACCCAGGCGCCCCGGTTGGACATTTTTAATAAGATTGGGGGCAGGGAAAGAATGGGTATTACCACTGTATGAGAAACTGACCAAATCTTTCAGTTTCGGTTAAAGCGTGAAAAAAAGTTATTACTTTAACTTGACTTTCAAAGTTCCTTAAAGGATAAATAGGAAGGGTGAGGTGACACAGAGGGAGAAACACCCCACTACATAACCAAAACAGTAAAGTTCAAGGTAACTCACCCAGGATTATCTGAGGGAAAGCAAACTGGAAACTCTCAGCAACCCCATGATTGCCTCATCTTCAAATCCTGAAGAACTTTTACCCAAAACATGACTAGGTCTGCAGGCTGAGTAATTTTTAAGGGGTCTGCCTCACAGTAGTCTACTGTGGAAAGCCTAGAGTGTGCAATGAACAGAGCAGAGGGCAACCCTAGCTCAGCTGCAATGTTTTACTTTCCTCAAATCCCTAGCAACTAGTCCCGACAATACTGATGTGTCCGGAGACCAGCGAGAGGCCTCTCTCCTTCCTCTCCTAGCACACCGGTGCTCAAGAAGATGGGTGAAAAGGAAGTATGAGAGAAGGGGCCAAGGTCTGCATCGCCGTGTCACTCTCAGTATGGGGGCTCTGAAAACTATCTAAGCCTAAAAGGTCTTCCTTTTCCCCCTCAGCTGCCAAACAGAAGCAGCTTTGTTCCTACTGCCATTAAAGGAAGTTCATGAGGATCATCTGTGACTGGATTAGAATCAACTGGAAAGTCCAGAGCTACATCTAAGCACGATATAAGTGGCCTTTCCTCCCTCACTATTGTAACACTGCTAGTGGCTTATACTTGTCACTGCGAAAATCTACAGTGGCACAGACATGAAAATAGTACTCTGTCCCCAATAGCCACAGAGAAGGGGAAAAAAAACCTCCCACGGTGTTTCATCCAACAGACTAGTACAATCTGACTTCCTGCTCTGGGTGGGAGTCTGGACTAGACGCTTCTAAGATTGTTCCCAGAGCCAAGATTCTACACTTTGATGCCACCTTGACATAGTATAAATCCCAAATCCTCAGAGCTTTACAACTATATCCTCATTTCCACCTCAAAACAATCCTGAACAATGAAGTTCATACAGACACAGATTGACTTTCAGATACAGAGAGAAAAACTCCGGAAAAGTACCCAAGTGCCAAGCCTCGGAGCTTGGAGAGCAAAGACTCACCCTTTCCCGAGGAGTCCTGGTTGCCGGCTCAAGCTCGCTTTCAGACAGTCTGACGATGGGCCATGTGAGTCACAAAATCATAGACACTGCTCTGCTAGATTCACCTTCCTGTCTCTGACTCTCGAGGCTGCTGGCTACTCTTCCTATGCCCATCCGAAATGTTGGCGTCCCTTGGGGGAAAACCCAGGCCCTCTTCTGGCCTATACCCTCTCCTCTGTGATCTGACCCGATCCCACAGCTTCAATGACCTGATGACGCCCCAATCCAAGTCTCCAGCCCAGACCTTCTGGGCACATCTGCCCACGGCATACTGGCCATCTCCCCTTACACAATCCATAGGCACCTGAAAAACAATGCCTATAAAAGCACACCTCCCCTGGCAAAACTGTTTCTTCTCCTTTCATATCTCAGTGAATGCCATGACCTTCCAATTGTCTGCCCAAGCCGCCCAACTCCTTTTCCTCAACCTGCTCATCAAATATTCACGACGCCCTGACCCTTCTACCTCCACAGACTCCTTCATGTCGATCTTCTTTTCAGCCACTGCTACTTCTCCATCCCCGGCAGAGCTCACCATGCCCACCTCAACAGTCTCCAGCCTGAGCCACCACAGGAGCTTCCTAATGGGATCCTCTGCCCTCAGTCTCCCTCCCTCCCACCAGCCTCCACGCAGCAACCAGAGATCTTCCTAAAGTAAATTCTTGTTCTTTCTTTTTCTTAGTAGGCTGCACACCCAATGTGGGGCCTGAACTCATGACCCTGAGATCAAGAGTCAAATGCTCTACCGACTGAGCCAGCCACCCCCTAAATTCTAACCATGTCTCCCCCTGACTTAAAACCTTCAGTGGTGTTCTGTTGCTGGAATAAAGATAGAAGTCCTTCACAAGGGGCGCCTGGGTGGCACAGCGGTTAAGCGTCTGCCTTCGGCTTAGGGCGTGATCCCGGCGTTCTGGGATCGAGCCCCACATCAGGCTCTTCCGCTGTGAGCCTGCTTCTTCCTCTCCCACTCCCCCTGCTTGTGTTCCCTCTCTCGCTGGCTGTCTCTATCTCTGTCAAATAAATAAATAAAATCTTTAAAAAAAAAAAAAAAAAAAAGAAGTCCTTCACAAGGGTAAGAAAGCCCCAAGCACCTCTCCAACTTCTCTCTGCACACTCCCTCACCCCATAGCTCCAGCCACATTGAACTTTTCTTTCTCATTCTCTTGCCATGCTGGGACATTCATCTACTTGACTGACTCTCCCCCGGGCCCCACCAACACCATTCTTCTCCCGCCTAGCTCCTCTCATCCTCCAAGTCTCCCTCATTCCCCAGGCCTTGTTGGAGGCTCCCCCAGGTGCTCCAATATCATCACACTATTGTGCCCCTCTCAGGGCACTGACCCCGATGGGCTACCATTGCCTGTCTGAATCCCACTAGGACCAGATCTACTTATACACCGTTATATCAGCTGCCCTTAGCACAGCTTCTGACACAGGAGACTGTATAAATACTGGTTGAATGAATGAAAACACTTGGTCCCAGAACCCTCTGAGGCATGCCGAAAAGGAAACAAGCTGTGATATATGGTTGGGGTTTCTCTGACATCTCAGAGATCCTCCAAACAAGGAGTGACTGCTGGAAAGTCTGATTCAAATCTGTATCTTCACAGCTGGGTTCCAGGAATTTTTTTGTTTGTTTTTCTCTACTTTTCTCCATCTCTAATTTCGTTGTTGTTGTTCCCAAGAATGAAATAGGTTTTGCTAGTGTAATAAATACTTAATATCTCATTCACTTCCTACAAGGTCAGCTTTTAGGACAGATAATTAGTAGAGATTTAAAATGAAACATCACGGGATGCCTGGGTGGCTCAGCCGGTAGAGCATGAGACTCCCGATCTAGTCCCAACAATATCGTTGTGAGTTTGAGCCCCACACTGGAGGTAGAGTTCACTTAAAAATAAATAAATAATAAATAAATAAATAAAGTGAAATATCAGTGGCATATGAGAACCAGGAAAAAAAGAATACTGGAAATCTGCCCTCCGAGAGCTTGCAATTTGAGCCATTAGTAGTTACTCCTGCTTCAGGGCCTCAGAGACACAGATCGAGAGCAGATTGGTGTATATCAGAAGCAAATTGCTTTGTTTTAAGCAATACAAATTCTCCCAAAGAGCATCAGAATGGACATCCGCTAGCTGTTGTCTAGTGATTATTAGATCCCGTGTCTATGAAAAGCATAGTAATTCATTTCCTTGACTCTTCTAATAACTTATTCACTAACCTTAAGCAGTAAACTAATCTCTATAATTATACCCGTAAAGTAGTAATAACCCCTTATAGTGACTCTTTATTGTCTTCCAAGCAATTTTTTTGTTTATTATTTAATGTGAGCCTTAAAAGAACTGTGTGATGCTGAGAGCAGCATTCCTAATTTTAAAAGAGGTTTAATAAGATGTCCAGGTCACCTAGCCACTAAGTGTGAGAACCGGGACTATCAGCTAGATGTTCTGACTTCTGGTCCAGAATTTTTTCCACTTACCCAATACTGCTTCTCATGGATAAAATACATATAATACCAAAAAACTGCGTGGAGGGAAAAAGGTAAGGAAAACTCTTACTTGCTGATATTCAGATGAAGTCTTGGACACCTCACCCTGACTTTAGGGCCAGGGACAGCCCTGCACACTAGCAACTAACTGGTTGAAGCAAGCAAAAAGACCAAGCTAGGGATTCTCCAACATTTCTCATGTAGGTGAGCCATGGGACTAGCGTTCACATTTTATAGCTGTTGAATTGCTAGTGATGACTATAAAATTTGGCCTGAATGCTCCACTAAAGAAAAGATACTTCATTAGCTGCCAAACACCTGTTTGTCTAAGAGGTGCTGCATGCCAAAAAAGCCAGAGGGAAAATCTTTCAGCGCACATTCAATAGGCCCTTTTTGGATCCTGTGGCAGATAATATGCTCTTTTACATCTGATGGGTAACACACATGTTACCTGAGTCCCAAACCACCTGTTATGGGAATTTTGCCCCAATTTAAACTGCTAAAAAAGGTGAGGGGGGAGAGCACGCCTGGATGGTTCAGTCAGTTAAGCCTCTGACTCTTGATTTCAGCTCAGGTCATGATCTCAGGGTGGTGATCTCAAGGAGCCTCGTATCAGGCTCCGTGCTGGACGTGGAGCTTGCTTAAGATTCTCGCTCTCCCTCTGCCCTCCCCACCTCTTGCATGCTCTAAAAAAAACAGATTAATTAAAAACTGTCAATCCATGGGGCGCCTGGGTGCCTCAGTCGTTAAGCATCTGCCTTCAGCCCAGGGCGTAGTCCCAGGGTCCTGGGATCAAGCCCCGCATCGGGCTCCCTGCTCCACTGGGAGCCTCCTTCTTCCTCTCCCACTCCCCTGCTTGTGTTACCTCTCTCACTGGCTCTCTCTCTCTCTGTCAAATAAATAAATAATGGCAAGACAAAGCTGTACTCAGATGAAAATTCATATCCTTTGATACTTTATGAGGAAAAAAATTAACCAATCATTTGATTCAAGAAATTAGAATAAGAGGGGAGCCTGGGTGGCTCAGTTGGTTAAGCGTCTGCCTTCAGCTCAGGTCATAATCCCAGGGTCCTGGGATCAAGCCCCACATTGGGCTCCCTGCTCAGCGGGAAGTCTGCTTCTCCCTCTCCCCCTGCCCCTACCCTGTTCATGCTCTCTCTCTCTCTCAAATAGATAAATAAAAATAAAAAGACAATTAAAATAGACAAGTCTCTAGCACATATTTCCATGAAAATAATAACACAAACAGGGTAAAATGAGAGAGAGGATCATAACAATTAATACAGGAGATATTTTTTAAATTAACAAATTTAATTTAAAGTCAACAAATTTAAAATTTTCAAGTTGAAAGGCCTATTTTATAGGGAAATACAAATTGCCAAAATTAACTAAAGAAGTAGACAATTGGACAAACAGATGAATCAAATACTTATCCTCTCTCCTCAAAAAGCAACAAACGCAAATACCTTTATGGATAAATCATTTCTGACATTCAAGGAAGGGAATTCTTATGTTATTTCATCTATTCTGAAACATACAAAAAGATGGGGAACTTTCCATTTCATTTAATGAGAGAGAAATTCAGATATAGAAGATCTAAAAAAGATTTAAAAGAGAGAAAAAATACACATACATAAAATATGGTGCTCAACTGTTCATTCCAAATACGTACTGAGTGCCTACTATGTACCAGTACTATTCTAGGTGCTAGGGATACAACAGTGAACAAAATAGTCTATGCTCTCGTACGAATTACATTTGGCTGGTGGAAGCACGGATAAACGAGTAAGTACGAAATGTCAGATAGTGACAGTTCAGCACAGTAAGGAGGGGACAGGAAATTCTGGAGGAAAGTTTTCATTTTATATAAAGTAGTCAAGGAAGATCTCACTAGTAAGGTGGCATTTGACCAGAGACTTAAAGGAATTAAGGGAACAAGCATATTTCAAACATAGGGAACAATAAATACAAAGCCCCGAGATGGGAATATAATTGAAATGATCAAAGAACAACCAGAGGGCTCCAATATTAAAAAATACATATGTAAAAATAATAAGTAGAATTTAACAATACAGAAAAAGGATAATACATGACAACAAAGTAAAGCTGTTTCAGAAATGCAATGATATCCAATATTACAATTAGATTATACTAATAGATTAAGAAAAACTACATGATCATTTCAAAAGAAACTGAAAAAGTAGATAATACTGATTTAAAAAACAAACTCTTAGTAAGCTGGAACTAAACAGAAGTAGTTCAAATATCACTTTCTCAGGGAAGCTTTCTCTAACCTTCCCTAACTTAGGCCAGGCCTCCCTGTTACACGTGCTCATAGTGTCCTATACCATTTCTCTGTAATTCTTATCACAATTGTAGCTAATCATTTTTTGTACTATCTGTAAGACAACAACGTTAAAATCCTTTAAAAAAGTGAGGAGTTTAGGGGCGCCTGGCTGGCTCAGTCATTATAGCATATGACTCTTAGAGTCGTGAGTTCAAGCCCCATGTTGGGGATGGGGCCAACTAAAAATATAATATAATATAATATAATATAATATAATATAATATAATATAATATAACGTAAATAAGGAGAGTTTTTAAAAAATATATTTATTTATTTATTCATTTTAGAGAAGGGGGAGAGGCAGAGGGAGAGAGAACCTTAAGCAGATTCCATGCTGAGGGTGGAGCCCTTTGCAGGCCTCCATCCCACAACCCTGAGATCGTGACCTGACCTGAAACAAAGAGGTAGACGCTTAACCTTTGTGCCACTCAGGCACACCAGGAAGTTTTTTTTTTTTAAAGATTTTATTTATGTATTTATTTGAGAGAGAAAGCATGCACCGTACGTGCAGGTGATGGGAGGCGCAGGGAGGAGGCAGAGGGATAAAACCTCAAGCAGACTTCATGCTGAGCCGGAAGCCCCACTCAGGCTCAATCCCAGAACCCTGAGATCATGACCTGAGCCGAAATCAAGAGTCAGGTGCTCAACAGCTGAGCCACCTAAGTGCCCCTAAATAAGGAGTTTAAAAAATATGATACTTTTGAGATGCCTGAGCAGCTCAGTGAGTTAAGTGTTTGCCTTCAGCTCAGGTCATGAGCCCAGGGTCCTGGGATGAGTGCTTTTCCCTCTGCCTACGGCTTCCCCTGCTTGTGCTCACGTCCTCTGTCTCTCTCTGATAAATAAATAAAATCTTTAAAAAAAAGAAAAATATTATACTTTTAATTAATAAACTGGGAATGAAGACACAATGAGACCACTCAGCAAAAGTAACTTCTAAATTTTAAATGAATTGTGTAAAAGGACAGAATCACAACCACTACAAGAAAAAGTAGGGGTTTTATTGTTGTTGTTTTTTAAGGCTTTATTTATTTGAAAAAGAGAGAGTGCACTTGCCCACAAGCAGGGGAGGGGAAGAGGGAGAGGGAGAAACAGATTCCCTGCTGAGCAGGGAGCCCCCTGCAGGGCCAATCCCAAGACCCTGAGATCATGACCTGAGCTGAAGTCAGACACTTAACCAACTGAGCCACCCATGTACCCCCCAAAAATTTGTTTTTAATCAAAAGTATACAGAAAGAGGGGCACCAGTCATTAAGCGTCTGCCTTCGGCTCAGGGCGTGATCCCAGGGCCCTGGGATAGAGCCCCACATCAGGCTCCCTGCTCTGCTGGGAGCCTGCTTCTTCCTCTCCCACTCCCTCTGCTTGTATTCCCTCTCTCGTTGGCTGTCTCTCTCTGTGTCAAATAAATAAAGTCTTAAAATTACACAGAAAGATAAAAGGTAGAAGATTAATGAAATAAACTGGTCAGATTTATTTACATACTTATCATTTATTGAAGATTTCCACTTTTACATTTAAAAGACAGTAAAAATGGTAACTTCAAATGAAAATAATATGTAGATTAGAAATGTAATTTTAACAATCTAATTTAAAAATTGGCAAAGGAGGGGGTACCTGGGTGGCTCAGTCAGTTAAGCATCTGACTCTTGATTTCGGCTCAGGTCATGGTCTCAGGATTGTGAGACTGAGCCCTGTGTGGGGTTCCACACTGTGTGTGGAATCTGCTTAATATTCTCTTCTTCTCCCTCTGCCCCTTTCCCCTCCCTCTCTAAATAATAAAAATAATAATAAATAAATAAAAATGGGTAAAGGATCTGCGTAGACATCTTTCAAAGAAGATCTACAAATGGCCCAATAAGTAGATGAAAAAAAATGCTTATCTCTAGCCATCAGGGAAATGCAAATCAAAACCACAATGGAATAGCCCTTCATATCTACAAAGATGGCTATAACAAAAAAGACAGATAATAACAAGTGTTGACAAGGATATTATGAAATTGGAAACCTTATATACTGTTGGTGGGAATGTGTAGCCACTTGGGGAAAGGAAATGGTAACTCTTTCCTCAAAGAGTTAAATATAGCTACCATATGACCCAGCAATTCTATTCCTATGTATCTGCCCAAGAGAATTGAAAAGACATGTTAAAAAAAAATAAAAATAAGATAGAAATAAATGTAACATGTATTATTCTATTCCATGAAAATGGTATATCACTCCACTTACTTAAGCCTTCTTTGATTTCTTTCATCAGTGTTTTATAGCTTTCAGCATATAGACCTAGAACATATTCCACTAGATTTATACAAATATCTCATTTTCTTTTTCATTCTACTATAAATGGTACTATTTTAAATTTCAATTTCTATATGGATTTTTGTAAACTGACTTTGTATTCTGCAACTTTGCCAAACTATATGTAATCCTCTTCATAGGGTTGCTCCCTTATTTGTGAAGCTAAGAATTATGATTTTCACATTGCAATAAAGCTAAGACACTAAAATATTAAAAGTAAATTTGTTAAAATGTCGATTCTTCCCAAACTGATCTATAGATTTAACACAATTCCAATCAAAATACCAGAAAATGTTTTTAAATAGAAATAGATATGCTGATTCTATAATTTATACAGAAAAGCAAATGAACCAAAAAAACCAAAACAATTATGGAAAAGAAGAACAAAGTTGGAGAACTCACAATACCTGGTTTCCAGTCTTACTTCAAAGCTACAGTAATTGGCACAGAGTGGATGTTGGTGAAAGCATACATACAGATCAATGACACAGAAGTGAGTCCAGAAATGGACCCACTCATATATGGCCAACTAATTTTCAACAAAGAACAAAGACAATTCAATGGAAAAAAGGACAGTCTTTTCAACAAATGGGGCTAGAACTGGACACTTACATACAAAAAAAATTGACACACACACACAAATGAACCTCCTAACTCACACGATACACAAAAATTAACTCAAAATGGATCAAAAATTAAATATAAGGCCTAAAACTATAAAACTTCTAGAAGAAAAGACAGAAAATTTATAAAACACAAAATATTTGTGAATTTGGGCTGAGCAAGGATTTCTGAGATAGGACACCAAAAACACAATCCATAAAAGAAGAAATTTATAAATTAGAACTTTTCTGAAAAATACTGTTCATAGAATGAAAAGACAAGACACAAACTGTGGGAGGAAAGATTTGTAAATCATGTAACTGATAAAAGACTTCCACCCAGGATATACAGACCTCTCAAAACTTAATTGTAAGGAAATAACCCAATAAAAAATATGCAAACCATTTGGACATTTCAGCAAAGACATACAGATGACACTAAATGCATAAAAAAAAATGCTTCTCATCATCATCAGTCATCAGCAAAATGCAAATCAAAACCATCATACGGGGGTGACTGGGTGGGTTAAGCGTCTGCCTTCAGCTCAGGTCATGATCCCAGGCTCCTGGGATGGAGCCCTGCATCAGGGCTCCCTGCTCAGTGGGGAGTCTTCTCTCTCTCCCTGTGCCCCTCCCTACCACTCATTCTCTCTACCTCAAATAAATAAATCTTTTAAAAAGATTAAAATAAAACCATCATACCAATACCTATCAGAATGGCTAAAGATTGATCGATTGATTGATTGATTTTTAAGTAGGCTCCATGCGAGGCAGGCGTGGAGGCCAACATGGGGCTTGAGCTCACGACCTTGAGATCAAGCAAGACCTGAGCTGAGATCAGGAGTCAGATGCTTAACCAACCGAGCCACCCAGGCGCCCCAGAATGGCTAAAATTTTAAAAACATATAATACCATGTACTTACAAAGATGCTGGTAGGAACGTATATGGTATACCTACTTTGGAAAACAATTTGGCAGTTTCTTATAAAGTTAAACATACACTTACCACATGACCCATTAATTCCACTCCTAGGTATTTACATATCCGAGTGATCTGTTCACATAGAACCTGTGTGTGAATGCTTGTAAAAGCATATGCAAGTATCCAAATGCAAATAACTAAGATGTCCTTCAGCTGGCAAAGTGATAAACCAAGTGCACCCACACAAAAGAACAGCAGTCAGCAATGAGAAGGGACAAACTACAGACACAGGCAACGTGATGAGTCTCAAGCGCATTGTACTAAAGTTAAAGAGGTCATATTCAAAAAGCCACATACTGTATGATTCCATCGATGTGACATTCTGGAAGAGGCAAAACTATAGGGACAGAAAAGTGTTCAGAGTTTGCCCAGGGCTGGGGTGGAAGGAGAGGTTGACTAGAAAGGGCAGCACATGGGAATTTGAGGGGGTAATGACATTGTTCTGTATTTTGGGTATGGTGGTGGTTACATGACTGTATGTAATGGCTGAAATGTGAAGAACTATTCACTGAAAAGGGTGAATTTTACTGTATGCAAATTATACCTAGATTTTAAAACTGGAAAAAATACAATATGTATGTATTTCAAAAAATACTTGCTATTTGTATGCTAACCAAAGTTTCTACAGAAAAAAGAGGAGTGTAAGAATGAATGGAGATTGCTTCTATCTAGGTGCCCTCTCAATTTCTGACACATCCTATGAATCATGGCCTGGTCTGAAAAAGGTATGTACTTAATGTGCAAATCGAAACTGCATTCTTTTCTAGAGGAATGTGATTCTTACAAACAAACATGAGAAGAAATTGCTAGCAGCTAGAAAACAACAAGAAAGACAAATAGAACTCCCTGCATCGTTGTAACACACTGACAAAAAACTTCAGGGAACAGAAATAAACTGTGGATCACAACATGGATTTATATATCGAAACGTCATCTATTAACAAAGAATAGATATAAAATGCCACAGAAAATGAAATCCTCCTTTCCCTTACAATCTCTTTGTAGAGAGCAGAAAACAAGTACATTTTACAGAAAGAAAATGAAGAAAAAAGGGCAAAGATACAAGTAGAACTGGAAACAAGTTGGGTCAGATTACAACTTGTCCATAGGTTCTTCAGGCTGATTCTCCCATATTCCAGTTCATTTGCACCTCTGTCAAGAAAATTTTTTTAAAGATTTTACTTCTTTATTTGAGACAGATAGAGAGGGCCTAAGCAGGGAGGAGGGGCAGGGGGAGAGGGAGAAGCTGACTCCCCACTAAGCAGGGAGCCTGATGCGGCGCTCGATCCCAGAACCCTGGGATCATGACCTGAGCCAAAGGCAGACACTTAACCGCCTGAGCCACCCAGGTGCTCCTTTCAAGAAATTTATCTTAGACTCCCTTCTCCCCCAAAACTTTGGCCCCACAGGACATAGCTAGTTTATCTTGTGCTCAAAATCCTCTAACACTTACTGACCCTTTTTGTGGATCTTTTCATGATGATAATATTTACTGAATTCACTGTGTGCTAAGAACTGTGCTAAGTGCTGCACTACGTCATATAACACTCATAGAACCCCCACAAGGTAGGTGCTATTATAACTCATTTTATAGTTTAAGAAATTGAGGCACAAAAATGGTCCCTTATTTGCCAAAGTCACATGGCTAATATGCGGTGAGCCAGAATATTATGCCAGGTAATCTAATTCCAAGAGCCCATTCTCTGAATTGCTATACATAAAGATTAAGTCATTCATTCAGCATCTACTGAGTCCCAAGCACTAATTCACACACTACGGATAGATAAAAGAATAAGACAAGCTTTACTCTCCCCTGAAGGAACTTCCGGTCTAGCTGGGCAAGACTAACACAACGACATGTAATACACTGAGTATATCCTGTGTAGGGGAAGCAGAAGAGGGGGTGACAGGGAAAACTTGGAAGTAACAGAGAAAGTTCCTCAGGATTGTCTATGTCTGTCACAACAGTATGAGTGTCCCATATTTCAGTCTCCCATAGTTCCTAGCAGGCTGTGATCGAACAAACATTGTTGAATGAACAGCTTAAAGTTGACCTACCTCCTCTACTTCTGTTGTGCCTGTACCTACTGCCACTCTAAAACTCAACTCAGAAAGATGTGACAAGTAGCCAAAAACTACATTTATCTTGTCCTCCATTGTATGCTTCATTCATTGACATTGCACAGAGTCAGCCACCGTTCTTAGCATGGAGTCAGTGGTGAACATGCCAGATAAAAACCCTGCTCTCATTCAAGTGGATCAAACAATCAAAGAAAAAAAAAAAAAAACCCACAAAAAAACACAAAACAACTCCCCCCAAAAAACAAACAGAAAAAAACTGAACAAGATCATTTCAGTTAATGTGAAGTGCTACAAAGAGTATAAAATGAGGAAATACAATCAATAGTGACTATCAGGTGTTAATTTAGTTTGGGAAGACCAGGCTGCATAGGGAACATTTAAACTGCATGTTGGTTAAAAAAATTATTTATTTTACTTTTATTTTTAGAGAAAGAAAGGAAAAACTAGAAAAGCCCATCCAAAATTAGGTGCCAGAATTAACCTGTGTCACTGACAAATAATTGCAATATTTTTTCCCAAAATTTATACATAACTCAAATGTTATCAGAACAGATGCTGTTCACGCATTCACCAATTTTATGTAAAACTGATTTGCTTTTCATAAACAGTGGTCTTGCTTTATTTCAGAAAAGAAATTTTGGCCATATTGCATTACTGATTTTTTTTTAACCTTTATGCTGGCTTCTAAAAATGTGGCGGGGGGGGGGGGGTACTAAGGAGCTACAGCATGAACAAGGGTCCTGGCAAAAGGATGCAAAAATTTATTTCTATAACACTTAAGGTTTTTATTTTAAAAGCACAGTATTCAAATAAAACATCTGAAAGAAAGTAACATGTAACACAACATTGCATATTTCAAAACCCTTTAAAAGGCTACTGGGAGAAAATGGTATATATAGAAAAATGAAAAGAGTTATTTTTTAACTAATGTTGCAAGGAAATGGACATTAGGTTTTAAAAAATTAATTAACACTGATTTTGGCAAGTCATTTAACTGCTACGAGCCTCCATTTCTTTCCCACAGGCAAAACGACATTAAAGGATCCCTCATGGGTCCTTCCAGCCCTAAACGCCTTGATTCTCCTAAGAAAATAGAAGGTAGATGATTCAGAAACTTTACTGCATGAGGAAGGCAGGTGTTACTGCGGGCACTTTTTAAAACTTGCTCATTTGGGTTTCAGTTTTTAAGACAATTTTCTTCTGATGCAATAGGTCAGGAAAGGCTGTACAACAAGTGGGAATATCTCCTATATATCAACGGAAAAACTAGGGAAGAAAAACAGTTGTGATGCTCAAAAGAAACGCTACACACATCTAAAAACGTCTGATGAGAGAGCGCTGTAATAATAGAATCACTGGAAAGGAAACGGTCATTTCCACCACTTTTATTCTATTTCCTTTCTTATCCTCTCCTGCAGAGAAAAGCCCAGTTTTAATTTTTTCCTAAATCCGAAAGAGGTAGCAAAAGCCACAGAAATCCTTACACGTTTTTTATTAAAGAAATCGCCAAAATATTGAAGAGGCATTATGTGTCTACACCTATCATCAATCTTACTTAGCACCGAGGACGCCGTTTCCAAATATTATCACCAACAGCCCTCACTCCGCTGCAGCCGACACTCACCACCATCCATTTTTAAAAATCCATTTACGCCGAGCCTTTCATCCAAACCCATCAACAACCATTTCCTCCCTGCAACAGTGGTTTGGACTGCCCGAAACGTCCAGCCAAGCCAGGGCTGGGTCCTGCCAGCAGGGAGACTGCAGACTGCGGTGCTGGGCAGAGCAGGGCAGCTCCTGCCGCCGCACGCTAAAGCTTTCCGCCTCCTCCCGAGTGATTTAAGAGGGTTCGGGACCCAGATAAGACCCCGCCCTTGCAGCCACGACCCCAAAACGGGAGGAGGAGAGAGGCGGCCTCAGCTTAGCAGAGCCAAGCCTTTGGATAAACAGGCTGCTCCTCCCCAGCGGCCAGCAGCGGCCGGGGCTGGGCGAGCGGCGCGTAGCGGCCGGTGCGCGCCGAGCCGCTCCCAGGTGGGTCTCCGCAGCTGGGGACCGCGGCTCTGGCTCCCGGAGGGGGTGGGGGTGGCGGCGCGGGCCGCGATCTCGCTCGTCACGATTCACCAAGCAGAGTGGGAAAGAGGGAGGGACTGGAGGCAGAAAACGGAACGGAATCAGGGAGCTCGGGGAATAAAGAAGGCAAGGAAGGGGAGAGGGAAGGGGGGAGAAGATGATGGGAGTGAAGAATGGGGGGGGGGCAGGGGAGGGTGATAGGTGCAGAAGGGGAGGGTAATGGGCTGCAGGGGGTAAAGGCGAGGTGAAAGGGAGGGATAGGGTGCTGGGGGTTCGGGAAGGGGGAGGAAGAAGGAATGGCGTGAAGGGGGGGATGGGGTGAGGGGGAGAAAAATGGGGGTGAGGAGGGAGCGGTGGGGTGGTAAAGAGGGAAGAGCGGGATGGGGATGCAGGGGCGGGATGGGTGAAGGAGGACGGGGTGAAGAGGGGAAGGGTGGGCTGCAGGGGGAGGAATGCGGGAAGGGGAGAGCGGGGGAAGCAGGGAAGCGGGCGCCGGCCGCAGGAGGCCGGGAGGGACTTCCCTGAGAGGAGGGCGGCGCCGGAATAACGGGACCCTCCCAGCCCCGAGCCCCCAGCCGGGCGGGGCGAGCAGCCGGCGCCGAGGCCGGGGCGCCGCGGGCAGGTACGGTGCCCCGCTCCTGCCGGGCAACCGCAGCCCTCGCCCGCGGGAGGACCCCGATTCCACTTACTCTCTCCGACCACGGCTTTGAGGCCAATGGGGGCCATCGCGCTGCGCGAGTCTCCGGGTTTCGAGTCTCCTCAGGCGACGCCCGCGGACACGGCTACCTCCCCGGGTCCGCGCGCTCTGCCGGCCGCAGCCCTCTGCTCCGCAGCCGCGCTCGGGCTCGACTGACGCGCGGACTCGCCGCGGAGGCGCGGCGCGAACCAGAGCGAGGCTGCCGACCGGCCGGCGCGCGCGCGCGGGCGGGGCTGGCCGGGGGCGGGGCCTTGTGCCAGCCGTCAGCGTCACCCGCGCGCCTCCGCCAATCGCACTGCGGCCCGGGAGCCCGGCCCCGCCCTCCGAGATGCGGCTGGACGCGAGGCGGTCCCTGGCTGGCGCGAAAGCCGCGCCCTCCCCCTCACCTCACGCGCCGCGCGCACTCTGGCAGTCGCGCGCTCCTGGGGCGCAGGGTCCTAAAGTCCCGTGCGCCGCCTCCGCACCTGGCCACAGGCTCCTGACAAGCTCCCTCTTCCTGAAACCGCGTTATGTCCTGTCTTTCCTCTTCCTGGGAACCCTCCATTTTCGCCTGCCCACATGAGGAACTCAGAGACTCCTAACCACAACATAACTGGAGGTTTATCGGCATCATCTCTCTCTGGGTACCTATAGCCACATACCCACCATTCACTGAGCTCTCATGTGTCAGACTCCACGCTAAGCGCTTTACTGCATCATCTCAATAAATCCTCACAGTAATTAAGAATTGTTTTTAATCTCTATTTTTAGATGAAAACAAAACAAACAAAAAAAACCCGAGGCTCAGAGAATTGAGCACTAGAGTTGCTCTCAGGCTGTGTAACATTCATTAGCAAATATTGAGTGGTCTCCCACTACTCTATGCAAGCTACTATTCCGGGTGTTGGAGCTACAGCCATGTACAAGGCACACTCGGATCCGAGTCTTTGGGCACTCAAAAGGCTAGAAATCTCGAAGTCCCAAGTCTGATAGGAATATGCTGTATTCCAACTCAGGTCTCAGCATCTCCTTACAGGAGTCCACATTACCAAAGTGGTCCCAAGCCAGTTTTTGATGGACTTTTTTTTTTTTTAAGATTTTATGTATTTATTTGATAGAGGGCGAGAAACAGAGAGCACAAGCAGGGGGAGTGGTAGGCAGAGGGAGAAGCAGGCTCCTGGATGAGCAAGGAACGCGATGCAGCACTTGATCCCAGGACCCTGGGATCATGACCTGAGCTGAAGGCAGATGCTTAGCCGACTGAGCCACCCAGGTGCCCCTTTGTGGACTTTCTTTATTGATGAGGAAGGTTATTTTTGAAATATGGCACTGGACTCACCTCTGGCTTCAAAGAAAAGCAAATGAGTTGAGCCAATTAAAAATCAAAAAGGACAGGAGAGCTAGAAATCATAAAATCAGTGAATACTCATTAAAATCTTGGAACAACTCTGTGAGTTAAGTCCTCTTTTCTTAATATTATTAAGAAATGTAATAATATTTACAGATGAAAAAAATTGAGATTCAGAGAAGCTAGGAGCTTTGCTAGTAAGTGACAAAGGAAAGATCTAATTCCAAAATCTGAATTCTGAATCATTATTTTACACCAAGCAGTTAAAGAAGCTGAGGCCCATAGGAGGACTTTCCAAAGGCCACACACAATGAAGAATGGCAGAGCCAGGACAAGAGGCCACATGTCCTAGTTCAGCGACCAGCCCCAGGGCAGGAAGATTTGACCATCTTCTTGTCCCCACCCCAATCTACCCCAACAGAACTTTCACATGCTTTCACAGGGAGAGTAAGTGCTTGCCTATCATTTCGTCTGGGCTCTGCCTGTTACCCGAGGAAGGTATTGATAGTCTCAGGGTGCATTTGGGGAAGGGGGAGATAATTTGTAAATGTGAGGGAGCCTAGGATGCACTTGTAAGGCTGCATGCTCCCCCCTTAGCCAGCAGAGATTGCCCTCAAGGAGCCAGTATTCTAGCTGAGGAGACAGACAGGAATCAAGGAGTCAGACACAGCATTGAGTTACTGTCCTAATAAGTGATGAAACAGGACAGGGGCTGTGAGAGTGAGTAACAGAGCACGTGACCCGGTGGACCTGGTGAGGTACAGTCAGGGCAGGCTTCCTGAGATGAGTAAAAGGTAGCAAGAGGGGTCTGGGACAGTGTCCCAGGCAGATCTACAGAAAATGCAAAGACCAAGTGTCAGAAAGGACTCTGGCTTTTCCAGGAACAGAGAGGGGACCAGTGTGGCTGGAGGAGAGTCTGAGGGGCAGGATAGAGAGGAAAACCCCGAGGGGTAGGCCTCACTGCAAGGCTCCAGGACATTTTGGTAGCCTGGAATCTGTGTGGGGACTTCCTCAAAGGTCACAGACAATAAAATATAGCAGCTTGTTATTTTCTGCAGAGGGAAGGACAAAAAAAGAAATCTTTTCCTGTGGATGTGTACCTGAGATGTTCACTAGGGATGGCAAAAATCAGAACGGATGCTATTCTAAATAGGCTGGTTGAAAAAGCAAGTGGGGTGACAGACTGTGAACTCACTCAGGAACCCCTGACTCTGGACTGGAAGATTGGAATCTTTCCGTATGTGAAATCCAAGACCTGTCTCGAGACCTCCTGACATCGCTGAGCCTTGGTTTCAACATCTGTGAAACAAGGACAATAGAACTTCCTGGCCTCAGAGGAGGCAGCGAGATGACCTACACGTTAAGGTAAAATCCTCCATCAGTCATCATGCCTATTGCCCTTTGCTTTGTATTCTTTATTTGCATATACGTTTGATACACCCCAGGCACCACGCAAAGGGCCCTCATGAATTTTCATTGAATTCTCACTACAGCCCCACGAGGTCAGTGCTATTATTATTTATTTTTCCTGGTGCGCAGGGAGGTCAAGTCACTTGCCCAAGGTCACATGGCCCTAAGCGCAGACCGGGGACTCGCGCTCTGACTTTCTGGTGCCCAGGGGAGAACATCCAACGTCCAGGCGCAGCCCCAGTGCCCTGACCCTCTCCTTAGAGAGGTCTGGCTGTGTGGACTGCTTGCTGGGAGCATATCAACAACCAGAACCTGGACCTCTTGGGAATTCGTACCCAGGCTAGCCCTCAGCGCGGCTCCCCAGCCCAGCGCCCCAGCCCAGCCAGAGCGCGGGGCGGGGCTGCGGCCGCAGGATGCGCTGGGCTAGTCCGAGGCCCGGCAGGTGCGCTTGCAGCTGCGCATGCGCGGCCTGCAGCCTCTGCAGAGCCCTGGTGCGGACTAGCCGCTGGGGGTAGGAAGAGTCCTGTGATTTACGCACGGGTCATGTGACGGCAGGGAGCCTGCTTGTGGGTTGGCCGCTGCACCTCCAGGAGACAGGCAGGTGGGGGGATGGATGCAGAGTGGAACAGGAAGAAACTGGAGGTCTGAGCATAAGGGTGGTGAGCAGCGTGGAGGGACTAAGAGACAGGAGAGAGGGACAGACGAGCCAGAAGTGGCAATGGGGCTGACCAAGTTGAGCCAGAAGCAACCAGCGTAGTTGTTGCCACCAAACCTACTGATACTGTGGACCCAGTGGCTTGGGTCCCCTGCACACCCAGGGCCTGTTGGAGAGCCCTTCTTTCACAGTCTCGGGCTTGCACCTAACCCCCTCTGCTTTAAAGCCTCATCATCAACTGCATTTGTCCACGTTCACCTCCACCCCTTCCCATGGCCACTGGACATTTAGATTCCACTACATTCTTTTAGTAGCAGATTCTAAAGACTTCAACAAGATAATATTTGTAAGATTCTTTTTTTTTTTTTTAAAGATTTTATTTATTTATTTGACAGAGATAGACAGCCAGCGAGAGAGGGAACACAAGCAGGGGGAGTGGGAGAGGAAGAAGCAGGCTCATAGCGGAGGAGCCTGATGTGGGGCTCGACCCCGGAGCACCGGGATCACGCCCTGAGCCGAAGGCAGACGCTTTAACCGCTGTGCCACCCAGGCGCCCCAATATTTGTAAGATTCTTTACCTAGTACTGGGTACCTAGTAAGGACCCAATGAATGTTAGCTATTAATATCATTAACAATAACATGAAGCTGTGTCCTGCCTTTGTTGCAGCTGTAGATTCGTGGCAGAGAATGAAAAAGTAATTGTCTCCATCACAGCCACCCACAGTCCTCAAACCTACAAAAAGCTGCTGGGCCTAGAGTCCTTAAGTTTGGTACATCCTTGGCCCCTAGAGTGAGTTAACAGATTTTTGTATTTGAGTTCAGAATATAATATCGAAAGGGCTTTTTTTCAAAGTCTAGGCCAGGGTCTCAAATTCAAAGGACTGTAGAGGCCATGTGGAAGGGAGTAACCACCCAGAGGTGGCCAACTGCCGACTACATGCCTTGCCCAGAGGGGCAGTCCTTACTCAGCTCCAGTCAATAGTTTTTCATGCAGCAGCCAAGGGTCTTGATGGTAAGAATTGTGACATCTCCCAATGGTTAAGTATTGCTATGGACTAAAAATATTTTTTTAGTAACACCACCATTGGCCAAACAAAAAACATCTGAGGACCGCATCCAGCCCCCAAGGCACCTGCATGCAAAACTCTGGGGAACCAAAGGGAAAGGTTGGAGTCCTCCATTTGGCAGGTTCCCAGAGAAGCCCTGACTTTTACTCCCCTCACATAGAGCCCCATTGTGGGCAGGGCTCTGGACAGGCATAGTGATAGTGTGAATGCCTGACATCAACCACCAAAACCTTTCCCACTCAGCCTTGAGAGGCAGGAAAGAGTCCCTTTGCTCAGCCTGGCTCTGGGGCAGAGATTAGGGCCAGCCACTTTTCAAATGGACTAGTGAACACTGTAGTGGAAACCTCTACAGATGGCTGATGTGGACAGTTCAGACTTGCCTGGACTGTGAGAATCCCAGGAATAAGGAAAGAGCTATCCCCGAATGCCAGATACTAGAAGTCTCAGTGACCTCAGCCAGTGGGGGCTTAAAGCTATTTGTTTTGTTTTGTTTTTTTGTTTGTTTGTTTTAAAGATTTTTATTTATTTGACAGCATGAGAGCGAGCACAAGCAGGGGGAGCGGCAGGCAGAGGGAGAGGGAGAAGCAGGGGCCCTGCCGAGCAGGGAGCCCAACATGGGGCTCGATCGCAGGACCCTGGGATCAGGACCAGAGCTGAAGGCACATGCTCAACTGAACGAGCCACCCAGGTAACCCCTTAAAGCTGGTTTTATTTGATTTAGAAAAATAAAGAAATATGGCATTTTTTACACCGTGGGTATCAAAGAGCAATTTGTGTCTTTTACACTTTACATTAAATTGTTATAGGATCTCAGAGGAAGGAATTTTCATTCCAACTGGGGAAATAGTTTTGTTTAGATGTGTTTTGCTTCTGGCCAGTTTGACTAGAGAGATTCATGAAAGAAGTAGCAGTTTAGCTGAGCCCAGAAGATGAAGAGAGAGGTCAAATCCAATCAAGAAAAGAGGATGCGGCGCCTGGGTGGCTCAGTTGGTTAAGCATCTGCCTTCTGCTTAGGTCATGATCTCGGGGGGGCCTGGGATTGAGTCCCGTGCTGGCCTCCCTTCTCAACGGGAGCCTGCTTCTCCATCTCCCTCTGCTGTTCCCCCTACTTGTGCTCTCTGGCTCGCACTCTCTCTCTCTCTGTCAAATAAATAAATAAAATCTTAAAAAAAAAAAAAAAAGGGAGCATAGACCCGTGGTTCCCAAAGTGTGTGCTGAGGCACCCTGAGGTGCCACAGCAAATTAACAGAAGCATAGTAAAATATTTTAAATTTTGGAGAGAAACAATGATATCATCTGTTGGACACTGAAAACTAGTAGCTGGAGTAGTTCATAGTTTCAACATCAGACTTTCCTACATTCCTTTCTGTGACATTTTATCTTTGTAAAGCTGGGTTTTCATCAATTGATGTGACACGAAGCACATAACCCATGCAAATCAATGCGGAGCATGAAATGAGAGAGTCAATGTCTGATGTGATTCCAAGTTCTGAGAAGATGCACATATACTTTTCGTAAGTAATGGTGGTTACTTAAGAATTCTGTTTAAATATCTTTTCTTTCAATTTATGGGTATTATTTTTTCTTTCCTTTTTTCTTTTTAAAGATTTTATTTATTTATTTGAGAGAGAGAGAGAGAGTGAGAGAGAGAGAGAGATCATGATAGGGAGAGAGACAGAGAGAGGGGGAAGCAGACTCCCCACTGAGCTTCGAGCCCGTCCTGGAGCTTGATCCCAGGACCCTGGGATCATGACCCAAGCCGAAGGCAGAGCCCAACCAACAGAGCCACCCAGCCACCCCTCTTTCCTTTTTTTTTTTTTTTAAGATTTATTTATTTATTTAAGTCATCTCTACACCCAGTGTGGGCCTCGAACTCATGACCCTGAGATCAAGAGTTGCATGCTGATGTGGACAGCATGTGACCCTGAGATCAAGAGTTGCATGCTCTCCCAACTCAGCCAGCCAGGCTCCCCCCCTTTTTTTTTTCAAATGCCCATTAAGTTGTTAGGACAAGTTGTTCGGTCCTAACTACTTACTAAACAAAGCTGATAGGTATTTGTTTTGGTCTGGGATGCTATGAGAAAAATGACAGACACAGAGGCTACTGTCCTTGGGAACCTCTGGCATAGGCCAAGTGTGGTGGTATTCAGCAATGCAGCAGTATTTACTGAGCACCTACTATGCGCCAGACAGCATCCTAGACACTGGGGATGCAGCAGTGACCAGGAAAGAAAATTCCCATTGGTCATGAAGCTGACATCGTAGAGGGAGAAACATAATAAATAAGTAAATGATAAAATTATATAGTGTGTTAAAAGGTGATAAGTGCTATGATAAAAATAGTAAGGTGATCAGGAGTAGGCCTGGGAAAGGGCAGAGGATAGTTTTACTTTATTTACTTTATTTTATTATTATTATTTTCTAAGTAGGTGGAGCCCAATGCAGGGTGAAATTCACAACCATGAGATCAAGGCCTGAGCTGAGACCAAGAGCTGAATACTTAACTGACTGAGCCACCCTGAGCCCCTAGTTTTGCATTTCAAAGAGGAGAGACAGGCAAGCTGGGCTTCAATGAGAAGGCTTTGGATATGAGTTCAAAAGTCAGAAGGCAGGGACACCTTCGTGGCTCAGTTGGTTAAGCCTCTGCCTTTGGCTCAGGTCATGATCCCAGGGTCCTGGGATAAAGGGCTCCAGGCTCAGCGGGGAGTCTGCTTCTCCCTCTGCCTGCTGCTCCCCCTGCTCCTGCACTCACTCTCTCTCTCAAATAAATACATAAAAATCTTTAAAATTAAAAAAAAAAAAGGAAGAAAGGTCAGAAGCCAGATACGGTGTCCCTGTCAGAACATAGGCTATGGATGACACCAGCAAGAGTGACTGGGATGACCCAGCTTAGGGTTGGTTATGTGAAGGACACTGGGAAACACTCAGTTTAAGGCTGAGCAGAAGGAGGGGACACCAGAAGGAGGCAGGAGGGAAATGGCTGGAGAAGTCTAGGGGAGCTGGGGGTGCACAGAGATGGGTTGGCAGAAGAACAGCTGGGTGAACCACAGATCAGGATCAAGGGCACTTTTTTGAATGGGGGAGAACCTCTCTTTTTTAAAACAAAACATTTTAAAAACACAGCAAAACAATAAAGCACATTCCCATGTGTCCCCTCCCCCAAATAAAGAAGAGTTAATGGTTTGCTTTAGAATGTTGTTGTTGATAGAAAAATAGATCTGGTTATATAATGTGGAATCCCTTTCCTCCCGAAACCCTGCTAAAGAAATAGCAGGGGAATTATAAAAAGTTTAAATCCGTAAGGACGCAAAGAACGGGGCATCGACTGGCTCAGTCGGTAGAGCATGTGACTGTTGATCTCAGGGACCTGAGTTTGAATCCCACGTTGGGCATGGAGCCTATTTAAAAAAAAAATTGCAAAAACAAAAAAAGGACACAAAGAACAGAAAAAGGAGGGAATGGAAGATGAGAGACAGTGACAAAACTCTGGAAGATGGACATGTAGCTAAGGGTTAACGACTGCATAGAGAAGAGGAGGTGGAAACATGAATCTTCACAAAGAGACCAGACTCAGCCACAGAACCGCGGAGGAAGCTCTGGATTCACTGGTACCAGGTACTCGGAAGGTGGGAGTGAGGGGTAGGGCTGAGTAAACAAAGGACTGGTAAAGACATGGGCAGTCCTGCCACCAGGTCCCTGCCCTCACCCTGCAGAGCCGGGTGACCCCCCTCCCCCAGCAGAATCGTGAGGAGGTGGAACAGGAGGAAGAGGAGGACGTCAAGGACAACAGCAAGCCTGTGGGGGACCTACTATGTGTCAATCACTATTCCAAGATCTTTACATACATCGATCCATTTAACCCTAACAGTCGCCTGTGAGTTATTTACTATTATTATCCCCATTTTACAGAAGAGGAAACCAAGCCATTTGTCCAAGGGCTCACAGCCAACAAGAGAAAGGCCAGGATCCATACCGTGCCATGTGGGAGGTGAGGATGGACAGGAGAACACGGTGCTCTGTGGTTTGGACTTCATTTCTCTCTCCATGAAAAGCCATGGAAGGTTTTCAAGTATGGAAGTGACATTTATTTATTTATCCATTTAACATTTAATAAATATTCATCAGGTGTCTGCGGTGTGCTGGGCACTCTGCCAGGTGCTGAGGACTCTAGGGTAAGCATATAGACACAATGCAGGGCTGAGCCAGGGCAGGAACAGGGAGCCAGTGAGGCCTGAGGAGGGCCACCCAGTCCAGCCACGGATCTGGAAAGGACTCTTGGGAAAGGTGAAGGTGAGATTTTGAGGCTAAGCTGAGTTTGAGTGGGAAAGAGGGGTAGGGATGACGGGGTGTATCCTGAAGAGAAGCAACAGCAGGGCAGAAGGCCCAGTAACCCATCCGTGGCCGTGTTGGCACAGCCCACGTCGCAGCCGAGCGGAGGCTGGATCAGAGGGGAAGGCACCAAGGGAGGCGAGGCTCAAGTCAGAGCTCTAGAGTCTCTGGGAATCTTCTGGGGTGGGCATGGGAGGGGCTGAACATAATTGAGGTGAATCAAAATAACACTTGCCATTTCCTGGGTGCCCTTGTTTACCAAATGCTTCAAGCACAAGATCTCATTTAACCCACCTTGAAATGCTGTCAAGGAGATATGATGATTTATATACTTTGCAGATACAGACACTGAGATACAGCACATCCTGGAGCACATAGCAAATTCCTGGCTGAACCAGGATTTGAACCAGGCACGTCTGAGCCCAAAGCCTGAACTCTTAACCACACGGTTCTTTTTTTTTTTTTTTTAAGGTATTATTTGTTTGAGAGAGAGAGAGAGTGCACGTGCAAGCGAGCATGAGAGCAGGGAGGGGCAGAGGGGGAGAGAGAGGGAGAAAATATCTGAAGCAGACTCTGCCCTGAGCACAGAGCTCAACGTGGGGCTCAGTCCCACAACCCTGAGATCATGACCGGAGCTGAAACCAAGAAACCAAGAGTTGGACGCACAACCGATTGAGCCACCCAGGTGCCCCTTAACCACACAGTTCTGTTGCACCTTCAGATTTCAGAGCTTCTTTGAGCCAGGCACAGAAAGGTACACTGTGATTCCATGCGTTAGAAAGCTTCAAGAACCATCTAATCTATGATGATAGAGCTATCACATGGGGGCGGAGGGCAAGGAGACTGACTGTGAAGAGAGATGAGAGGGCACTTGGGGCTCTGGAAATGTTGTATCTTGTGTCTTGACCTGGCTGGTGGTAACATGGGTGCATATTTGTATAAAAGTTCACCAGGCTGCTCACTGAATTAGGTACTTTGTTGGATGTATGTTATACTGCAATTTTTATTGTTTTAAGATTTTAAAAAATATATTTTATTTATTTATTTGAGAGAGAGAGTGAGAGCACGTACAAGCCAGGGGAGGGAGAGGGACAAGCCGACTCCACGCTCAGCATGGAGCCCAACGTAGGGGCCCGATCCCATGACCCTGAGATCATGACCTGAGCTGAAATCAAGAGTCAGATGCCCAACCGACTGAGTCACCCAGACACCCCACTTCAATTTCAAAAAATTTGTTAAGGTAATCTTTGCCCAATGTGGGGCTCAAACTCATGACCCTGAGATCAAGAGCCACATACTGGGGGCACCTGGGTGGCTCAGTGAGTTAAGTGTCTGCCTTCAGCTCAGGTCATGATCCCAGGGTCCCAGGATGGAGCCCCGCATCAGACTCCCTGCTCAGAGGCGAGTCTGCTTCTCCCTCTGCCCCTCCCCACATACATGCTTGCTTTCTCTCTCTCTCAAATAAATAAAATCTTTAAAAAAAAAAAAAAGAGCTACATTCTCTTCCAACTGGAAGGCACCCCATGTTATACTTCAATTTTCTTAAAACAGGGCTTTCTGGAAGAAGTGCCGTTTGAAGTGAAATGGAATCATTCTTATGATTATTATATTATAACCATAAACCAAATACTTGTGGCATACCAGACATACCATTTGTTGAGTGCTTATGATATGTCAGGCACTGAGCTAACTGCTCTACATGTAATTATTTTGTTTAATCTTTACTGTGGTCCTGAGTAGAGAAGTATTATCCTGCCCATTTTACAGATAGAAAATTGAGGTTTTAAGAATGAAGTGACTTGTCTGGGTCACACAGGAAGTGACTTAGCTGGAATTCCGGCCCAGGTTTGTCTGACCTCCCCAAGTCTGTGCTCTTGGCACCACCTGCTCCCCCCACCCCCTCGGGGAGGGGAGGGGTGGGCCTTGGTTTACAGAGGATGAGGCAGGAGAAACCAGAGAAGGCTCTGAGCACATTGGAGATGCTATGAGGCATGACCGCTTTCGAGGCTCCATACCTAATTTCGCTTTCGTAATTGTGTTTTCCCTTTCTTAAAGACAGCACCCACCACCCCTTATTGTGGATGCTTTAGGGTTCTACCTGCAGAACCTGCATCTGCCCTGGCTCTGACAGTGGCTGGGAGGATGGCTGCTCCATCAGGAGAATCTCCATCAGGAGAATCTAGAGTGTTACTTAGCAATACCTTAACCCCTGCTCCAGCTCATGGCAGGGCACCCTGGGATGTCATCACACGCCAACCCCCCCAACACCAGTGTCTTGTAAAGCGGACCCTGAAAATCTCAGAGCCTAAAAAAAGCAGGGATGCCCGCCCCTCCCAACTCAGATTAAACACAGGCTGTCTTTCCGGCCCCTCCAGCTTCCTGCCTCCTCTCCACGCCCCTCCTCCCTCCCTCTCCTCTCTTTGTCTACTGTCTTCCCACCTCCGCTTTTCCCTACTCACCCCTCTCCCTGACAGCAGCCTCCTTCCCACCTTAGCCCACAGAGAGTCAGAGGCCCAGAGCCCTCCCCACCCTGCTTCAGACCCAGCAGGACTCTCAGCGCTCAAAGTCTGGTCCTGCCTTGATGAGTGGCCCAGGCCCGGCACTTTTTCCCTCCGGGTATCAGTTTCCCTCCCTCCCATTTATGCATAACCTGGGCCCTGGGCTCCTTGTCTTGAGTCACACTGGGTGTCTCCCACTCTCTTCTGAGTCAGGAAGCATGTAGACAAGGGGGTCCATCTGGGGGACCTGGCTTCCCTCCTCACCAGCTGGCCACTCAGGGCCCTGACATTAGGCAAGCAGGGAAGGCAGGCTTTGGGTCCTGGGTCTGATTGTCCACAAGCTCAGGGCTCACTGCCCAGATCTTCGGGGCATCCCTGTTGGGGTCCCTGGTGGGGTCTTCTTGACCCCCAACTCCCTCCCTCTCTTCCTTCTGGGTAGTGACCCTTCCCCTAGCTGTGGATAAGCCCCCCCCTCCCTTAAACACATCACAGCCACACCCTGTATACGGCAGGAGCTGTTTGAGCAGATGTTTAATATACAAAACAAAAATAACAGTTATTTTGTTGAATGGATCCCCGAGACATTGAAGCATCTGTTTTCGACATCCCACCCCAGGGCCTAAAAATGCCTGCCGCCTTCCATGGCAAAACCACGACCACCCAAGAGCTGTTTGAGTATATTTATAAGTAGTTCTCTGCCCGGATTCACTGGAAGGCTACAAATAGTCCCCCACACCCCCAACCTTGCCTCTGATGGGGCCTCATGAAGGAGGAGACAGAACCTGGCATTCTGCGTTATGGGCTATGGCTTACTTTTGTTCCCCCTTGGTGTTTTCTTTGCTATGAACAAACCAACCAACCTATTTTACTCTAGAGATAAATCTCTTGGATTTACAGTTTTACTATGAGACCCATATCTTGCTACCCACCCCCCTACTGCTGGCCCAACTTTGGAAGCTCGCGTTGATAGAGTGCCTGTCTCCAAATTCTCTGCCAGGGCTGTGTCCATCACCGTTCCCCATCCCTGCATTTTCCCCTCTGACTGCAGCAGAGAGATCCTGGAATGATGTCATCAGACTGCGTGTATTCGGGTTTTGTGTATTTTTTTTTCTCACTTTTCATTACGCAAGTAAGACGGTACACCTCTGTTAAAAATATCTCAAAAATAGGGGCACCTGGGTGGCACAGTGGTTAAGCGTCTGCCTTCGGCTCAGGGCATGATCCCGGCGTTACGGGATCGAGCCCCACATCAGGCTCTTCTGCTATGAGCCTGCTTCCTTCTCTCCCACTCCCCCTGCTTGTGTTCCCTCTCTCGCTGGCTGTCTCTATCTCTGTCCAATAAATAAATAAAATCTTTAAAAAAAAAATCTCAAAAATAAAATAAAAAGAATTTTTTACACTAAAAACCCCATGGGACACAGTTAAAGTTGTACTCAGGTGAACATTAGCAGTCTTAATGCTTTTATTTATGAAAGACTCAAAAGTAAGTGAACCAAGGATTCAACCTAGGAAATTAGAAAATCGAGTAAAATAAAAGAAGAAAGAAAAATAAGATGAAAGTGGACATTAATGAAATGGGAAAAACATGCTAAGAGAATAAATAAAACTTGTTTGAAAAGAAAAAAGATCAGTTTAAAGAGACCGATAAAATGAGAGAAATCTTAACTAAAGGAAAGTCCGAAGAAAGAAAGCAAAGAGAGAAGGTAAAAATATGCAACATTAGGAATGAGGAAGGCAATACAAACACAGATATGGATGTTATTATTTTTAAATATTATAGTAATAAATTGGAATAACAAAAGGAAATAGATTATTTTTTTTTTAGCAATACATAAACTTTCAAAATTTACCTAAGAAGTAGAAATAACAGACTAAGAACCATGGAAGGGTTTAGAAAGACAATTAAAGAGATTACATCCCAAAAGACTCTGGGGACAATAATAGGACAAACAGAGGCACCTGGCTGGCTCAGTTGGTAGAGCATGTGACTTTTGATTTCTGGGTTGTGAGTTCAAGCCCCATATTGGATGTAGAGATTACTTAAAAATAAAATCTTTAAAAAAAATAGGACAGGGCACCCGGGTGGCTCAGTTGGTTAAGCATCTGCCTTCAGCTCAGGTCATGATCCCAGGGTCCTGGGATAGAGCCCCACATAGGCTCTCTGCTCAGCCGGGAGCCTGCTTCTCCCTCTCCCTCAGCTTGCCACTCCCCCTGTTTGTGCTCTCGCTCTCTATCAAATAAATAAAATCTTTAAAAAAAAAATCAAAGCCATGAAAGAGAGGGGAAAAGAGACAGAACTATTCCAGATTCAAAAATTAAAGAAATATTGGGGCACCTGGGTGGCTCATTCAGTTAAGGATCTGACTCTTGGTTTCAGCTCAGGTCATGATCTCAGGGTTGTGAGATCAAGCCCCGAGTTGGGCTCTGCGTTCAGTGTGGTGCCTACTTCAGATTCTCTAAATCTCCTTCTGCCCCTCCCCCTCTCTAAAATAAATGAATAAATCCTTTTAAAAATTTAAAGAAATATGACAGCCAAATGCACTGGAAGCTACTTGATTAGATTCTGGAGTTAAAAAGAAAAAAAAACACAGCTATAAAGACATTAGGACAGAGATTCTGAATACAGACAGTGCGCTAGGGGCCCCTGGGTGGCTCAGTCTGTTAAGCGTCTGCCTTCGGTTCAGGTCATGATCCCGGGGTCCTGGGAACAAGCCCCGCATCGGGCTCCCTGCGTGGCCAGGAGCCTGCTCCTCCCTCTCCCTCTACCCCTCCCCCCTGCTTGTGCTCTCTCGCTCACATGCTGTCTCTCTCTCTCAAATAAATAAATAAAATCTTTGAAAAAAAAAAAAGACAGTGTGCTAGATACTATTATTACCTTCAGTTCCTGCTGGATGGGTAATGGAATTTTCTTGGTTGGGATAATGGGATTTTGTTTATGTAGAAGAATGTCTTAAATCTTAGGAGATACTTTTTAAAAAATGTGCTAAAGAATAGTGTTTGATGTTCGCATTTCACCTTTCAAGTAGTTGAGCAAAAAAATTTTAAGTGTGTGTGTGTGTGTGTGTGTGTGTGTGTGTGTGTGTGTGTGTGAAGAGCAACGCCGCTATGAGTGATGTGGGATAAGAGACTTCATGCAGTGTGGGTGCTGGTGGAATAGACTGTGCAAGGCCTCTATACCTGTTGGTAGTTGGAGAGATGGAAGTGGCATGCTTGAGGGCAAGGACACAGTAGAGCCCACATCTTATCTCTCACCCTCTTCAGCCTCAATGACACAGGTGACCTGCAGGAGTACTGGTGTCCTTTGCCATGGCTGCACACCTACCTGATCCCAGTACTCAGACAAGTTGAAGGAGAAGACCTGGCAGGAACCAGGGAGGCTACAGGCCCAGGATGCCCAGAATGCCCAGAACCGACAAGGCGAGTTAGCAGATCAGCGATAGCCACGTGTCAGCTACAGCAAGAGCCTGAGGCCTTCCGTCAAACCTCAGCGCATGAAAAATGGCTGCTCCTTCCACATCTTGAGCAAATTGATTCTGTGGCCAACCCAACTTGGAACCACACAGGGGAGAGAATTCTAGGAAACTTGGTTCCAGCTAAGTTGACACAGGACAAAGTAGAGCATTAGTGTGTGTGTGTGTATGTGTGTGTGTGTGTGTGAGAGAGAGAGAGCACAAATGTGACAAAATGTTAACAATCGGTGAATCTAGGTGAAGAGTGCTTAACCTTTCTATAAATTTGGAATTTTTAATAAAAAGTTAGAGGTGGGAAAAGGCACCAGGCCCAGATGGTTTTGCAACTGAGTTTTATCTAACCTTTAAAGATCAGATTATTCTTAGGTTATATAAACTATTCTAAACCACAGGAAAAATATGGAGAGTTTGTAATCCATTTTACTAACATTACCTTAGTACTAAAACACAATTTAAAAAAAAAGAAGAGGGATGCCTGGGTGGCCCAGTTGGTTAAGCATCTGCCTTCTGCTCAGGTCCTCATCTCAGGGTCCTGAGATGGAGCCCCACGTCAGGCTCCCTGCTCAGCGGGGAGTCTCCTTCTCCCTCTGCCTCTGCCCCCTCCCTGCTTGTGCTCTCTCTCTCTCTCAAATAAATAAACAAATAAAATCTTTAAAAAACAAACAAAACAGAAGCAGAAGAGAAGAAAACTATAGATCATTTTCACTTTTGGGTCCCAACCTCCACCCTTGAGAATAAGAGGTTTTTGTCACTAGGAACATAGTCGATTTATTACATAAATAAACTAAAGAAGGAAAAACACAAATAACTTTCTAACCAGAAAACCATGTTATTTCAGCATTGCCTGAGCTCCCGTACCACGCTCTACACTGGGAAAGCTATAATGGTTTGTACAGTGGAGTTTCCGCCCTTTTGAAAAATCACAGGTTTCCTGTAGTTGAGCCTTCAGTCAACCAGAGGAAGATTAAAGAGAGACCACAATTGGGTTCTAAATCGGAAACAATGACATTCCAAATGGCATTGGAAGAAGAGTGAGGGTGAACGAGAACCCAGGGCTGAGAAGTGTGAGCTGGAAATGAAGTTTGAGCTCCTAGCCCTTTACAGATAGGAAAACGGAGCTCCGGAGAGGGGAAGGGACTTACCCAGTTTCATAGGACGCCCACCCAGCCAGGTTAGCATGGACTTTAAGCACCCGTTCCACAGCTCCAGAAAGCAAAAGCCAAGCAAAGACTATTTTCTAAAACGAAGCCGACCCTACCACCTGCAGGTCGGCGGGAGGCACAGCAGGATCCTGGGGGCCAGAACGAGGGGAGTGGGATTGGTACTTTCCCTCTTGCCTCAGGTCCTAGTTTTGTTTAAATGTTCGATATTTTATTCATCATGGAATTTTTGGCATTAATTTTTAATTAAAAATACTTCATTAGGGATGCCTCAGTGGCTCACTTGGCTAAGTGTCTGCCTTCAGCTCAGGTCATGATCTCCAGGTCCTGGGATCGAGTCCCGCATCAGGCTCCCTGCTCAGTGGGGAGACTGCATCTCCCTCCGCCTGCCACACCCCTGCTTGTGCTCTCTCTCTCTCTTCGTCAAATAAATAAATAAAATCTTCCGAAAAATACTTCATTAATGGGGTGCCTGGGTGGCTCAGTCACTTAGTTGTCTTTGGCTCAGGTCATGATCTCAGGGTCCTGGGATGGAGCCCCATGTCAGACTCCCCAGTCAGCATGGATTCTGCTTCTCCCTCTCCCTTCCCTTCTGCCCCTCTCCCTGCTTGTGCTCTCTCTGTCTCTCTCTCACATAAGTAAATAAAACATTGGGGTGCTTGGGTGGCTCAGTTAGTTAAGCGTCTGGCTCTGGGTTTTGGCTCAAGTCATGATCTCAGGTTCGTGAGATCAAGCCCCACATCGGGCTCCGTGCTCAGCAGGGAGTCTGCTTGAGGATTCTCTCCCTCTCCCCTCTATCCCTACCCCCACTCACCTCTCTCTCTCTCAAATAAATAAATCTTAAATAAAATCTTAAAAAATACTTCATCAAACTATTATTTACCTTGATTATTGAGATTTTTGGCACATACCCCCCATCCTTAAATTTTGCACCCTAGACTAGTACCTCACTTGTTTCCCATTCTCATTGCCTTATACTCCTAAAACCTGGAATCTTCATTCCTATTCTCATTTCCTCCCCCAACCCAGCACTGACATCTCATCAGAGGATCTCATCTCTTTTGTAGTAAGAACACAGGCAAAAATCCTCCCTCCCTCCCTCCCTCCCTCCCTCCCCCTCTATGCCAGGTGCTGTATTAAGTAGACAGAGGGTCTCTGCCCTTAGGCAGTTATCAAGTAAGGAGGCATCCAGAAAATGCAGTGAAGTGTTACAAGAGATTTAAATGGCCGAGAGAAGAAGGACTGCATCTGGGATCATGGGAAGAAGAGTCTAGATGGGTTCCGTCCTATTTCCCATCCATACCTGCTGCTTCATCTATGTCTGAACCACAAATAACAAGTTATTAAGCACTTCCTATGTGCCCAGCAGTAGTCTACAAGCATTAGCTCATCAGATCAATGGCCCCTTGTGGTAGAGATAACGCTTTTACCTTCATGTACAAATGAGGAAACGGAAGCTCAGAGATGAAAGTCTTCACTCAGAGTTCCACAATTGGTAAGGGGCAGAACACTGATTCAGTCTGAGGTCTGCCTGACTCAAAGCTGATTCTTGTAATCATTATTTGTCATATTTGTCGTTCAGCAAAATTGGTGCATGCCTACTATGTGATAGGACCTGTTTTAGGGGTGGGGGATACAGCCATGAAGAAAATGGTTAAAAATTCCTGCCCCCATGTGGCGTTCACTCTGGTGAAGGACTGGCAATAAACATGTAATTAAATCAAGAAGATAATTTCAGATAATAATAAGTGTCATGAAAAAACCCAAGCAGGGTTATGGGATAAAGAATCTGTATGCCAGGCAGCCTCTGCGAAGATGGAGCATTTGAGATGAGACTTGAATCTAAGGAATCTACCATGTGGATATTGGGAAAAGGAAACAAGAAGTGCAGAGGTCCTGGGGTAGGGCTAACCTAGGCACATTTATGGAACAGACCAATTGGTGTGGCTGGAACACAGGGAACAAGGAAGAGGGAGGGAGGCTATGAGGTCTGGGGCCATGTCACACAGTTGACCGTAATAAAGAGCTTGGATTTTATTCCGAGAGCAATGGAAAGCCTCTGGAGGGATTTAAGCCGGAAGGAGATGCGATGTAATCCATGTTTTTAAAGGATCACTCTAGTATGTGGTTTGACAACCTATTGCTATTTTAGGCCAGATGATTCCTTGTTGTAGGGGGGCTGTCCTGTGCCTTGTAGAATGTTTATCCCACCCCTGCCCTCTACCCACTAGATGCCAGTAGTACACTCCCAATCGTGACTACCCAAAGTGTCTCCAGACATTGTCAAATGTCCCCTGGAGGGCAAAAGTTGTTCCCAATTGGGAATGACTGCTGTAGTCATAAAAGCAAAGAAGGGTCCTGGAATGTTCCCTTGAAAGAGCTTGCAGAACCTGACAGCTAAGTGCAGTGCCTCATCTCAGACTGGACCCTGCATGGCGACGGGAGAATGCAAGGTGCTACTGAGTCAACTAACACAGCAAGAACATGAGTGTTTGGGGCACCTGAGGGGGGTGGCGCAGTCGGTTGAGGGTGTGACTCTTTGTTTTGGCTCAGGTCGTGATCTCAGGGTCGTGGGATCAAGCCCTGTGTCAGGCTCTGTGATCAGTGTAGAGTCCGCTTGAGGTTCTCTCTCCCTCGGCCCCTCCTGCTGTGCACTCTCTCTCTAAAAGAAATACGTAAATCTTAAAAAAAAAGAATGTGAGTGGAAGATTAAATAGAAGTATTGAATCAACAGTAATTCCACCAAAGTTGCTAACTGTGCTACAGTTACGTAGGAGAGTATCCCTATGCTTAGGAAATACACACTGCAGTCTTTAGGTATAAAGAACCATAATGTAGGGGCATGTGGGTGGCTCAGTGGTTAAGCGTCTGCCTTTGGCTCAGGTCATGATCCCAGGGTCCTGGGATCGAGCCCTGCATTGGGCTCCCTGCTTGGTGGGAAGCCTGCTTCTCCCTCTCCCGCTCCCCCTGCTTGTGTTCCCTCTCTCGCTGTGTCTCTCTGTCAAAATAAATAAAATCTTTAAAAAAAAGAACCATAATGTATAAAGTCTATGCTTAAATAATTCAGAACAAGTTATAAACAAGCATAAATACATACACATGCATGTGTGAATGTTAAATAACACACATACATGTATAATCCTACAATATATGTTTATATCTATACATTCTTATGACATGCATGCAAATGAGTATGTATATATAGGTATATATATCTCCCCAGGTTAGGAAATAATAATTTTATCTGAGCAAAGGGTGTACAAGTGTGTTGCTTGTACTATTTTCATTCTTGCAACTCTTCTGTGAGTTTGAAATTATTTCCAAAGAAAAAGTTCAAAAAATTGCTCTAGTTTCCTACGTGACAAGTGGACTGGGACTTGGTGGGTCCTTCGGCTTCCCGAAACTCTGGGTGAACCTCTGCCTACCCGGCGACCCAGCAGCTCCGCCTCCGCGCATGTACCTAACTGGTATGAGTGTTTATGTCACCTGAGACTTGTACCGGGAGGTGCGTGACAGTGTATTCTTACTAGCCTCAAATGGGAACAACCCAAAAGCTCCTCAACAGTAGAAGGGATAAATGAGTGGTAGCTCCGTAACACGATGGAACAAATACACACAACACCACAGTTAAACCTCAAAGATGTAACACTGAGCGTAACAAGCAGACACAGAAGAGTGCCCGTTATATGGCGACGCCCTTTCTTTGCAGTTTGACCCCAGGCCAAATGGATCTGTAGTGGTCGGGATTGGAATATAGGTTACCTGTGGGTGGGGAGAGGGACCAGGCTGGTTTCTGGGGCTGGAAATGTTCTGTTTCTTGATCTGGGTGGGTGTCACCTGCCTGATTACACACATAAAATTTGATCAAGCTATGCACTTAGGATTTGTACAATTTATTGTCCAAAACTTTTATTTAATAATAATAATAATAAAGACCACTGCGGCTTCTGTATAGAGACTAGAGTAGGGGTGACTGGGGGAGCCACAGGGGGGAGAAGAGCAAAGAGGAAGTGAAGTGAGAGAAAGAGAGGGCTCAAGAGTGAACCCCAGATGAACAACTGGCGGGGGTGGGGGGTGCTGCTGACTTAAGATGGGAGGTCTGGGGGAGGAGTGGGACCACTGCACCCCTCCCCGTCCTCCCTTTCCCCAGGCCCTGTAGAAGTTAGATTTCCCTCCACAGCCGTGTCCCAGTCACCGCCAGGGGGCAATAGGGCCCTTCCTGACTGACAAGGCAACCGGAAGCCCGCAGTGGGAGCTTCTGCTGCTGGGGACAGCTGTGGGGCATGGTGCCTGGGTGGCCTCCAAGTCACCGGCACACTGTATTCCTTGCAGAAGAATCTTGTAGAATGGGGATGGAAGGAAATTAAAACCTAGAGCCCTGGAATCTGAAAATCGCGACTCCGGCCCTTTATGTTTAGGATGGGGCCAGGCTCCTCAAGGTGGCCATGAGGTCTTGCTGCTGGCATTCTCCACCTCTACCTGCCTCCACTCAATTCTCCCCCCACCTCTGGGAAGAGATGGGCTCCCTGCAGGTGCACCCTCTCACACGTGTGCTGTTTCTGCAGCCCGAGCCTCTCCTGTGGGCATCCAGCACATGCCTCAGGAGTCACTCCAGGATCCTTTCTTGACCACAAATGTGGGTCAGACTGGCCCCCTCTCCATCTTCCATCATACCCCTTTCTCCCTAAATTATATTAGTCAATCTACCTGATTCTTCAGCTCATCTGTGGCTCTGAGAGACAAGGGAGTGCCTGGCATGGGCTCTAAGAATATTTGTTGGATGAATAAAAAGACAAATAAATGAGTGCGTGAACCTAAGGTTGGAAGAAGATAGCATCTCAGTTAATCCACTTGGGGTTTTGAAGTTAAAGACCTGGGTTCAAGTACAGACAATGCCACTTATGAGCTGTGTGACCTTGGCAACTGTCCTAACCTCTCTGGGCCCCAGTCCCCTTTTCCAATTATCATAGTTACTATACAGTTTCAGTGATATGACGCATGTCAGTCCCTTAGCCTAAAATCTGCATATAGCATATGCTCAATAAAATGAGAATTTTTTTTTGGTGTGTGTGTTGTTTAAAAATGTAAGGGTGTGTGTGTGTGTATACAATTGTATCTGTTTCTGTAGGCTATATAATAAACTGTTTGCTTATGTCAGGGAGTGAAATTGGGAGAATAAGGTAAAATTTTCTTTTTGTGCTTTACATACTTCTGTGGCTGAATGTCTTAGGTTAAGCATATTTCGTAATCACACGGCCTTTAAATGAACAATGAAATCCAATATCACATGAAAGAATCCCCAACATCATTAGTCATAAGAGAAATGCAAAACAAAACCACCATGAGATACCACCCGTCACCAGTTGAAAGGCTAAAATCAAAAGGCTTGGGGCGCCTGGGTGGCTCAGTCGGTTAAGCAACTGCCTTCAGCTCCGGTCATGATCCCAGAGTCCGGGGATGAAGCCCCAAGTTGGGGCTCCCTGCTCAGCAGGGAGTCTGCTTCTCCCTCTGCCTCTACCCCTCCCCCCACTCATGCTCGGTCATACATGTGCGCCCACGCGCGCTCTCTCTCAAATAAATAAAAATCTTAAAAAAAAATCAAATCAAAAGGCTTACCAATACCAAATGTTGGCAAGAAGGTGGAGCAACTGGAGCTCTCTCACACTGTTGGTGGGGGTAGGAAATGGGACAACTATTTTGAAAAAATGTTTGGCAGTTTCTAGTAATAAGCATACTTCCCCCATAACCAGAAATTCCACTCCTAGCTATGACTCAGGCACCAGGAAGAAAGAGAATATGTGGCTGCAAAAAGACTGTATGCAAATGTCCACAGCATCTTTATTTATAATAGCCAAAGCCTGGGAGTAGCCCAAACGTCCATCAACGGGAGGATGTGATAAACTCTTTATGGTGTGTCTACACAGCGGATGCTACACAGCAGAAAAAGGGGATGAACTGCGGCTAGAGGGGACAACACGGGTGAATCTCAGAAACATGATGTTAAGCGAAAGAAACCAGACACGAAAGAAAATGTACTGCATTGCTGTTTCATTCCATTTATATGAAGCCCTAGGACAAACAACGGATTTACAGTGAGAGTCAGAACAGCGATCACCTTTGGAGGAGGATGGCCTGGCGTAAGAGAACTTCTGGGGTGCTGGAAAGGTTTCACAGCTTGATCTGGGTGATAGTTTCACACATGCATATGTAGACGAAAGTGGGGCACCCGTAGACCAAGTGGGGCGCCCGGGTGGCTCAGTCAGTTAAGCGTCCACCTCTTGGTTTCGGCTCTGGTCGTGATCTCGGCGTCCTGGGATCGAGCCCCGCTGTGGGCTCCACACTCAGTGGAGATTCTCTCCTTCTCTCTCTCCTCTCTCTCAAATAAATAAATCTTTAAGAAACCCCAAAACCTCATCAATCCATGCACACTGGTTCACAGCAGCTTTATCTATGACACCTCAAAGCTAAAACAACTCAGATGGCCATCAGTAGGCAAGTGGATGAAGACAGTGTGGTACAATCTTACTGCACAGGGTAAGCCAGCCATAAAAAGGAGTAAACTACTAATACAACACCATGGATGAATCTCAAAATTATGATACCGAGTTTTAAGGGGCGTCGGTGGCATGCACAACTCTGATCTCAGGGTTGTGAGTTCGAGCCCCACGTTGGGTGTAGAGATTCCTTAAAAATAAAATCTTTTAAATTATGATATGAGTTTTAAAAAAAGCCAGACAAAAAAGAATAGTAGGGTATGATTCTGTTTATATAAAATTCTAGAGAACGTAAACTCTTCTGTAGTGATGGGAATTAAATCAGTGGCTGCCTCCCCGCTAGGTGGGTGGGAGAGAGGACAGAGAATTACAAAGGGCCAGGAGGAAACACTGGGGGGTCAGGGGTGTGTTTCATACCTTTATCGTGCTGCTGGTTCTGCAGATGTGTTCCTATGCCCCAAATCATCAAATCTAGACTTTATTTTTTAAATTTTTTAAACCATTTTTTAATTATTTACTTATTTGAGAGAGCAAGCGAGAGAGAACACAAGCAGAGGCAGAAGGAGAGGGAGAAGCAGACTCCCCACTGAGCAGGGAGCCCGATGAAGGGCTCGATCCCAGGACCCCGGGATCCTGACCTGAGCCGAAGGCAGACGCTTAACTGACTGAGCCACCAAGCACCCCAAATCTAGACTTTAAATATGTGCAGTTTATTATATGCCAATTATACTTCTATAAAGCAGCAAAAACATTTTAAAAAACTCATTGTGCATTTGATGTATGTAAATTAGGCTTCAAAAATAAAAGAAAAAGGAAAGAAAGAAACTCTTGTCCTGACCCTGTTTCCCAGATCGATACTTCCAGCCTCGTCCATGTCCCACGGGGTCCTTTCTTCTCACCTGGAGCACCCCAAGAGAATTTCTACAAATCATCGCTCAGCTGGTGCACCTGGGACCCGAGGCTTCTTTACAACAACCCTACTCCATCTCTCCTAGCCCTGCTTGGGTTCCACCTCCGAAGAAGCCACCTGGCTTTGTGCCACACCCTCCCGGCTCAGGGCTCCTGGGATCCTTGCCTCAAACCTCTATCCTGACATCTTCCGCTGTCCACCTTGTACTATCCGTGTAGACCCACCTGTCTTCCACACTCGATACTGACAGTCATCGTGAGAACAGCTGCTATTCAACGGCGCCGGGCCAAGCGCTGTACGTGGTTGATTTCATTGTCTCTCTACATCAACTAGGAGGACAGGGATTATTAGCTTCCTTTTGCCAAAGCCGAGGCCCAGGGTGGGAACAGCCCATGGGACCTAGTCCCTACAGCCATAGGAAGGTTAAAGAACATTCCAACACTACTCTTGCTCACCTTGATAGCAGCTGGGGCCCTTTCTGGTGGGCGGAGAGGAAGGATTTAGCATCTTTGGAATTCTTCAGAGTTACAGGAAGATACCTTATAGGGAGAAAGGTGAGTCACTTTAGGTAAAAGGAATTGCCTTCAAGTTCCCAGAGCAGGAAGAACGTGGAGGAAGTAGGCAGCATGGGTAGAGGACAGGCTCGAGGACGGTCTCTCCTTGGGGTTTTTTATTCTTATTAAATGTCTCCACATTTGCAGATGGGGCCCTTGGCACAGGGGTGGAGAGGGAAGACTCCCGATTAGCGGGTTCAGAGACCTTGGTTCTGGGTTTGCCAGTAGCTAGGTGGGGAGCCGTGAAAACATCTGTGTGTCCGTTTCCCCGTCTGTCCTACCGGCAGGGGTAGGCTATGTAGTGAAGTAAACCCGGGTTGAAAAACTGGCTTCCCGACTTCCCACCCGTGTGACTGACCTTGCCTCTCTGAGCTCGCGTTTCCTCATCTGCAAAATGGGGATAATAACAGTGCGGCCCTCGTGGGACCATCAGGAAGATAACAGGTCCAAGGGCCTGGCCCTGTGCCCAGCACGTGCCATACCCGTGTCCTTCCCATCATTATTCCTAGATGACGAATAAGAGCATCGGGGTAGTCCCTGCCCGGGCAAGGTGCAAGCCCAGGGACACAGTGGATCTCAAAACCACGTCCAACATTGGAAGAACTTCTCCATTTGGCACGATCCTCTCCACAAGGGAACGGGGCAGCAGAGGGGTCTCAGCCCTGGGTTTCGGGGTGGGGGGAGGATTTTGTGCCTGGCCAGCTCGGCAGAATGCTTAGCATTCGCTGACCTTCAGCCACTAGTTGCCAGAAGCACCTCCTCCCCCACCCCACAGACAGCAGACGTGGTGATAATTAAGAACACCCCCGTACACACATTTCCAAAGGCCCCCCTGGAAGGGGGTACCAGCCCAGCAGCTGTCTCCTCGCTCGGGGCTCCCTGCACTCGTGCACAGGTCAAATCCTCTCTGAGGGTGTCCGGGGGGCTGGGTGACTGGGGTCGAATCCAGTCCATGCTGCACTTGCCAAGCCAGCGGGGGACCTCGTGCGAGACTGCCCCAGCCTGCTGTCACTGACTTGGCTATTTCTCATGGAGCCACTGTATATGGGGTAGGACAGCACCGTCCTTGCAAGCTCCCTGCTCCTGGGTCCCTACCTGGTCCTTGTGGTCCTCACACAGTGGCCCTTGCCCACCCTGATGCCCAGCTCTGGACTATCTCCCCACCGCCTCTCTTCCTCTCCACCACCCCCTTTCTCTTGGGCCTCTTCTCTGTTCCTCTCCATGCCATGGCTTCTGCCCTCCAGGCTGGGCCCCTTGAGGGTGTGGGAACCAGGTCTCAGTCACCCTGGCCCACTCAGGGACTCAGAACCCAGGATTATTCTCATTCTATTCAGAAGGACCGCAGGACAGAAAGCAGTAAGACTTAAGGGAGAGAGGAAGGAGGGCCAGGCTGGGGAGGAGGTGGCCCCACCTCGAGAGGCCCAGCCCGGCCTTACCGCAAGCTTAGTCACACGGAGGGCTGGGTAGACCCGGCCAGCGCTGCCATCCTGGCCAGGCGCTGAGTCACCAGCTGGTGAGGGGCAGCTGCAGCCCAGCGGGAAAGCACGCCTGACATGGCAGTGGCCCACGTGGGTTGGTGAGGCCTGAAACCCCTCCTGGCTGGCTCTGGAGGAACTGGGAGTGACTAGCAACACTGGCTGGGCAAACACATCTCTCCGGGACTTGCCAGGAAGTCAGGAACCCAGCGAGGCTTGAGGTCTCTGCTCTTGGTGTGTGTGTGTGTGTGTGTGTGTGTGTGTGTAGGGCGTGGGAGACCGTCTCTCACTCTGGGGGGGGGGTGAGGTGAGAGGTAAGACTTAGTGCATACATCACCACGATGCACAGGCTTCTTGACAAGGGACCTGGGACGGGCACCAGGCCAGGGCCGGGGCTGAGTGCCTGCTGTAATCCTTTCATCGGGGCAATTTGTCACCATGTATCAAGAGCAGCAAAAGATGGTTTCTACCAGCCATTCTTCTTCTGGAAATTGATCCTCGTCAAATAATTGAGAAAATAAGCATCCGGTCATAGGCAAGTAGTTTAATGGAGCCATGCAAAGGAATATCACACAGCCGTGAAAAATCAAAACAAAGAAAAAGTCAGCAGCATGGAAAGATGTTCATAGCATATTGCTAAGTGAAAATCAAAACTGGGTGAGCAGACAGTGGGCATAGCAGAGAATCCCTTTTCATGTTTGAAAACTAGATGAGGGGCGCCTCGGTGGCTCAGTCGTTAAGCGTCTGCCTTCGGCTCACGGCATGATCTCGGCGTTATGGGATCAAGCCCCACATCGGGCTCCTCCACTGGGAGCCTGCTTCTTCCTCTCCCACTCCCCCTGCTGTGTCCCCTCTCTCGCTGGCTGTCTTTCTGTCAAATAAACAAATGAATGAATAAATAAATCTTTAAAAAAAAATGAAAACTAGATGAACCCATGAGTTTGGGTCCGGAAGGATGGTGGTGTGTTGCAGTATGTTGCAGCTTGGTGTACGGCTCTTACCTTCAGCTCTTCCTTGCTGTGTGACCTTGGATGGGTCACTTAACCTCACTGAGCCTCAGTTTTCTCTCCTATAATATGAATGTCCCCGAAAAGGGCCTCTTTCACAGAGCTGTGGGGAAGATTGATTAAGGGAGAGGATGTAAAGCCCACAGCTGAGAACACCAATGTTGATTCTATTTTTCACTCCCTGCCTGTTTGCTGGCACCCGGATACTCCCTTGTCTCACTTTGTTTTTGTTTTAGTTTTAAAGATTTTATTTATTTATTTGACAGAGACAGCCAGCGAGAGAGGGGACACAAACAGGGGGAGTGGGAGAGGAAGAAGCAGGCTCCCAGCAGAAGAGCCCAACGTGGGGCTCGATCCCAGAACGCCAGGATCACGCCCTGAGCCGAAGGCAGACGCTTAACGACTGAGCCACCCAGGCGCCCCCCCTTGTCTCACTTTGGTGCTTTGGGGCCCAATATGGAATCATGACCTGTAGAGGTGGTGAGCACCCCCTTCCTGGAGGTATGCAAGCAGAGGCTCCGAATGGCAGGGACTTTGCAGAACAGACTTTGCTATCAGGCGGGGATTGAGGTGGGTGTGGCCGCCGCAGGCAGGAGCATAGGCAGGTCTAGGAACAAGGTCCTTGAGTCCCAGGGATCAGGTGGGTGTCCCTGTCACGTTCCTCTCCAGTGCCCTGGGCAGCGTTCTGCACATGACCCAAGCTCCCATCACGTCGACGCTAGGGATGTCATGTTGAATGAAGACAGCCCTGTCATCAGAGAGGAAAATCTATTTCAACAAATATCTGCACACGAAATACAGTAATTATGCATGAGCTGATTGCGATGGAGGAGGGGGATAAGGCACTAGGAGAAGAGGCGGACAGGAAAGGCTTCTCTGACAAAAGGTCGTTTTAGCTGAGGTCTGGAGGATGGACGGTGCTCGGTGCAGCAAAATCAGGAAAGGGAATCAGCATGTGTGTGAGCCCTCATGTAGACAGATCAAGGCTCGTTTGAGGGTATGAAGGGTCAGTGTGGCTAGAGAAGGGCCAGGGGAAGAGGGGCAAAGGGGAGGCTGGCAGGAGCCTTTGACGCCCTGTTTGGAGTCTGGGTCTGACTTTGTCCTGAGGACAGTGGGAGCCACAGCAGGTTTGAAGAAGGGGATGACACGGTCGTATTTGTGTTTTACAGCAACCCAGCTGGCTGTCCACTGAGGAACAAAGGGCGGCAGGAGGTGGGGAGGCCACTAAAGGGCTGGGCCATCAATGGAACGGGGTGTGGGGGGGCAATTATGGGGCCTGGACTTGGGTGTGGTGGTGGAGCTGGCCACAAGAGGAGCAAGAAGGGGACTGGGCAGCCAGAGTCCAGGTGGCAGGTGGAGTGGCTGTGAGCTGTGTCTCCTTCCACTACCCAACAGTTAATAAAGAGGGGAGGTCCAGGCAGGGTGCCAGGGTCTCTTCCGCACCAGGGGCCATGCCAACTGGGTAAACAGCAGTGGACACATGATATTCCTTAAAAACAAAATCCTGATTCATTCACATTCCCTGTTGTTTACCCAAGGTGTTTGTTTTTTTTTCTCCTGGGCTATTTCAGGTCTGACAGGTTTGTGGGGAGAGCAGAGCTAGGACTCAGAGCCAACTGGGAGGGAGAAGGACCAGTGGGGCAAGGAAGGGCCCCTCCTCCTTCTTACAAAGCCAGGAAGGATCCTGGCCTGGGCCCCTACTGTATGTTCTGGGGCAAATCCCTTCCTTTCTGTGGGCTGCTGTCCAAGCTCTGGACCCTTCTGGACCCTTCCTTTCAAAGTAAAGTATAGGCTTTACCTTTGGGTCCTAGTTTCTAAATGTGCCTTAGGGTGGGGTGGGGTGGGGTAGGGCAGCCCTGCCGGGAGGCAGTTTAACAGAAGCCACTTCCTGACAAAGGACGGATGAATTAGGGGCTGTAGGTGGCATATCTGCCTGAGAGGGGGTAAGGCCCAGCAAGTGCGCGTGGGTAGTCTTCCGTCTCTGCTCGAGATCTGGACCATTCCTCTTCTTTGTCCACATGTCTGGTATCTTCCACCAGGCTCTAGGGCCTGGGCCAAGGGAGGGGTATGGGAGAGCTGGTGGATAGATATGATATCCAGAGCCCTAGAAAAAAAGCAGAGACACCCCCCCACACACACCTTGCACTGTTGAGAAGTTCCTTTTTTTTTTTTCTTAAAGATTTTATGTATTTATTTGAGAAAGAGAGAGAGAGAGAGAGAGAAAAATCATGAGCAGGGTGGGGGGGAACAGAGGAAAAGGGAGAAGCAGGCTCCCAGCTGAGCAGGGAGCCTGAGCAGGGCTTGATCCCTGGGATCATGACCTGAGCAGAAGGCAGACGCTTAACAGACTGAGCCACCCAGGTGCCCCAAGAAATTCTTCCTTATAGAAAGAGCTCTTAAAAACCAATAAGAAAAAAGATATACATTCTTACACAAAAGCAAGCAGAAGATATGAATAGTAAAAATCCACAAAGAGCCAAGAAATGTATGAAAACATGCTTTAATTTATTCAAAACTAAAACTGAACAGTAAAACAGCCTCAAGTGTAGGGGTAGGGGTTCCCAGCTTTTCAGAGTTGAGAAATTCTCCTGATGTCTAATTTCCTGAAATCCTTTCCTCTTCCTCATATAGTACTGATGACTGTATTCATTTTTCTTTCCTTAAAAAAAAATAAGTTATTCTTCCTCCACCCAAAGATCATAACTGGCCTGATTTATTAACATAAAGTAGTGGAGAACTGAGAACTTTTTTTTTTTTAAGATTTACTTATTTATTTGAGAGAGAGCAGAGGGAGGGGCAAAGGGAGAGAGAGAATCTCAAGCCTGCAGAGCCCAACATGGGGCTTGATTCCACCACCCTGAGATTACGACCTGAGCTGAAAGCAAGAGTCGAACACCTAACCGACTGAGCCACACAGGCGCCCCAAGAGCTGAGAAATTTTTTTTTTAAGATTTATTTATGAGAGAGAGAGAGTGCACAAGCAGGCGGAGGTGCAGGGGGGGGGGAGCAGACTTCCCACTGAGCAAGGAGACTGATTTGGGACTCCATGTCAGGACCCTGAGATCATGACCTGAGCTGAAACCAAGAGTTGGATGCTTAACTGACTGAGCCACCCAGGCACCCAGAGAGTTGAGAACTTTTAAAGATGTTTACAATCGTCTCAGAATAAAGTAAAAAACCCTATGTTCTGGACACTCAAGGAGCCTCCCATCCGGTCCCACCTATCCATGGCAGGGGCCCCTCTCTCCTCTTCCTTTGGAATAGCCTCTGGGCCAGTAATGACTGATCTCCCTTGCCTTTGCTCATACTGACACCTTTACCTGGTGTGCCCTCGTCAGGCCTACCTACGTAGCATTTAAGTAAGTGTTGCTATGTGCATCGATGGAATATTATCTTTTGAAAATCCTTATAATTGGTAATTCTTCCAATAGAGTAGTTGTGAGGGCTGTCGGATGAGGTAGGGAAAGCCTTTGGCATGATACCTGGCAGGTGGCACGAGGTCCATGAATGGTGGCTATCCCTGGGTCTTCATCGACTAGGCTTCTTCTCGCCAATCAGGTCTCCGAGTGTCATCTCCCAGACTGCTTTCCGAGGTGGCACCCCCACTCCTGTCAGTTTAATCCTTTGTCCTATTTTATCTTAATGCTTCTCCTTTCTGAATCATCTTGTTTACTACTGTCTTTCTCCCTCCAGCAGGAGAACAGGGCTCTGCAAGGGCATGGATCCTGACTACCAGGTATACTGATGTATCCCCAACACCTACGACAGTGCCTGACACACAGCCAGAGCTCTGGATAGTCATTTATCATTTTAAAATCAACTTTATTGGGGCGCCCGGGTGGCTCAGTGGGTTCGGCATCTGCCTTCGGCTCAGGTCATGATCCCAGGGTCCTGAGTCAGGCTCCCTTTTCAGCAGGGAGTCCGCTTCTCCCTCTCTCTTTGCCCCTCCCCCATCCTTGTGCAAGAGCGCTCTCTCAAATAAATAAATAAAATCTTTAAAAAAACTCAACTTTATTGAAGTATAATTTACATACAACAAAATGCTTCCATTTAAAGTTTTATAGTTTGGTGAGTTTTTTGTTTTTGTTTTGTTCTGTTTTTAAGTTTTATTGAATCCAGTTGATTTTTTTTTTAAGTGAGCTCTATGCCCATCGTGGAGCTTGAACTCAGGACCCCAAGATTAAGAATTGCATGCTTTACCGACTGAGCCAGCCAGGCGCCCCTAGTTTGGTGAGTTCTGACAAACACGTACTCCTACATTACCAGCAGCCCAGTCAAGGCGTAGACCATTTCCAACCTCCTTCAAAGTTCCCCTCTGACTTTTTTTGTGGTCAATTCCCCTCCACTCCAACCCTAGGTAAAATTGTGAATGAATTTTGAATTGGGACTGGCCCCAAGGTCTGGAGAGAGCTATTCACATATGCACACAGCATTGTATAGTTTATAATGCCTTTCTACTTTCATAATCTTATTTGCTTTTCACATATGAGGCCATGGATGCTCAGAGAGACTAGGTGACATGTGACAGAGGGTCTCCAAAGCCAAGAAGTGGGGGGGGGGCTGCGCTAGGGGCCTGGCATTTTGGGCAGTTTGTGGGTACTCCAGGCTGACAGTCCCAGGTATACCAAAACGGGTGTCAAAAGGCTGCTTGTGGTCCCACCTCCAACCCCAACTGGTCCAGGCCTCCAGTCTGACTGAGGAGATGCCCTGGGGTGTCCGGATGCCAGGTGGCTCCAGCTATACACCCAGGGCTATAGTTTCCAGTCCCTATAGTTTGGGCTGTGGAGAAAAATGCAACGAGGCTAGCAGCCTCTCTTGCTTCTGATTACTTCTGTCCAGTTGCTCAAAGAGAACAGACAGACACTGGGTGTCAGGAGACATGACTTCTGGCTGGGTTCTGCCTCTGCCCTGCTGTGTGACTTTGGCAAGTCACTTTCCTTCTCTGAGCTTCAGTCTCCATCTCTGTAGAGGAAACCCTGGCAGCTTGACTTCAACTCCACCTGATGAGTCTCTGTTGCATGAATCCATCCTGCCCTTCAAAGCCTGGCCTCAGCCTGTGCTCTCTCCTCTCCCTGGAATGCTGCTCTCCAACGTCTGCTGTCAAAATTCTGGTTTTTCTTCTTGTAGCTCGGGTGCTCGTCCCTCTGTGATTTTCCTCAAAATGGAGTGTTCTGCTCCCTCAAGTTTCTATATGCTCTCGAGGGCAGGGACTGTGATGAATGACGAGAGAATGGTAGGTTCTATTTATGGAGGTGACCAGTCCTGTGCCAGGCACGGTGCCAGTCACTTGTGAAGTGCTTTAATCCTCACAACAAAGTGTCATTATTCTCACTCGATAGATAAGGAAACTGAGGTTCAGAATAATGCCACTTGTCCTGGGTCACAGAGCAGGTAGGACAGCTTGGACAACTTCTCTTCCCCCAACCCCAGCATTTTTTTTTTTAAAGTTTTCTTTAAGTACTCTACACCCCATATGGGGCTCAAACCCACCACCCCCAGATTAAGAGTCCTCGCTCCTGGGACTGAGCCAGCCACCCCTCCCCCCACCCCACATCTTGCAGAGGGCCTAGCAAGCAGGTATTTATCACCTACCCATATGCTGAATGACTGGTAAGCCACTGACTGCATCAGTGAGTGCCAGTATCACATCAATCAACTTCAAAACCAAGTACCTGTGCTCAGTAACGCTAACTTTTATTACCACCATTCTCTGCCTTTGTCACAGCTACATTAAGAACTGCCCAATTACAGGGTGGGATACATGGGTGGTGAGTACTCAGTCACCAGGGTAAGCAAGCAGAAACCGGATGACCTTTGGGATGCAGTAAGGGGAAGTCTGAGCATCAGCAGCCAAGGACGGCCTCTGCCACCCCAATCCTTGATTTGGGGGATCCCAGTTGTTAACCTGTTTTCCCTCCTGGCTTGGGGAGGTGGCGAGGGGTAGGACTGAAACGCATTCCTGTGGTATCCTGGACCCACCCATGCCCAGCCCTGCAGGCCTGATTGATATCCACAGGCCATGCAGGTTCGTGGGTTTTGAGTCTTTTATAAACTGGCAAGTTCTATTGTTTTTTCCATTCCTGCCCTGCCCTGTCTCACAAGCCACCTCCCGAGTGAAATACCCATATGCTGAGCCTGAGGAATGTCCGCCTGGCACTGGCACCGGGGGTGCCTTCTGGGCTCCGAGTCCTCCCTGCCACCTTCCCTTTCCCTGCACTATTGTGCAAGACAGGCGGGCACACCTTCTGGGGCAGGTCGGATCAAGGCCAGGAACTTCCTGAGAGCGGGAGGCAGCGGGCGGGGCTGGGGGCGGGGGCGGGAGGAGTGGGGTGCGAACGCCGAGTTCCCGCACCTCGGCCTCGGCGTCCCCTACCAGGTCCCCACGACCTGCTTGGCGTGATTCTCTTCCCGCGCAGATAGGGGAGGAGGTGACCCCAGGCTGGAGCCCCCCCAGGGCACTCCCCGTTCTTTCAGATGCCCCCACCGGCTCCATCTCCATCTCTTTCTTGGGTTCGGTCTGGGTCCGGTGCGCCCCCCAGCGCGTCACTGCTCGCTCTCCCTCTCTCGGACTGGTCTTTGTCCGGGTCTCGCCGTCTCGGCTCCTTCGCCCCCGCCGCGGCCGCGGCGGGGGCGGGGCTCGGCTCGGGGGCGGGGCCGGAGGCGGAGCGAGGCGCGGCGCGGCGGGCTTGCCGCGCCGCGGGCTGGGGCGCGGGGCGGAGGCGGCCGGCGGGACCGACGCGGCCGGGGCTGGAGCGCGGACAGAGCGGAGGCCGCAGCGAGGGGCGGCGGGAGCGGGCCGGGGCCGAGCTGCATGGCGCCTGCGGCGTCCTCCTGAGCGACGCGGGCAGCGACGGGCGGCGCGCGGATCGGGCCGCGGCTCTTCCTCGCCATGGGGGACGTGCTGTCCACGCACCTGGACGACGCCCGGCGCCAGCACATCGCAGGTGAGTCCCGCACCGTGCAGCGCGCTGGGGGTCCCGCGGGGAGCCCCCGGGCCACGCCCCCAACCCGGTCGCCCGGCGGCGCGGGAGCCGGGTCTCGGGGGGAATCAGGCCCCGGGCGAGGCGGGAGTGGCTGGACACCAAGTCCCGCGTCCGAGCTTGTTGCCTCCACGTTTGGGCGCTCCTTCCTGCCCCCTTATGAGCTCGCCCTTCCCCCGCCCGAGGGAAGTCGAACCTCCCCCTCCTCCACTGGAGCCCCTTACGAGCCGGTCCCTTCGAATCCCCCCAGCACACTACCCTGATGGAGCTATGGCCCACTCGGCCAGCGTGTCCTGATCTTTCTCCCTCGCTGTCCGGGTCCCCACCTCGTCCTGGCCCCAGCTCTAGTACACGTGGCTGAGGCTTCTAGGGACAGGCCCATCCATGCCTAGTCTGAGCCTGGGGAGTAGGGCTAGGGATAGATGGGGTGCACAGGAGGGGTAGGTCAGAACCCCTGCCTTTGACTCAGGCTCAAGCAGGGTGCTCCTGCTGGCAGGCGTGTCCAGGGGGCTGGTCAGGGCTGGAGCCCAGCCTCCTCAGCCCCCTCCTTGAGCTAACCCTGCTCCCAGCCTGTCACTGCACGGTGGCCACTTCTCAGAAGGGCGACTGACCCCAGGCTTCCCTGGGGAAGCCCCAAGATTGCGGCAGGGCCCGGGGTCCCTCCTCCCCCAACCCTGGAGAATGGAGAGGTGGGGTGAGAATCTCAGACTGCCTGGGAAACTTCAGTTTTGTGGTTCACCTCTCCCGCCCTGGGTGAGGCTGTCTGGGTGGAATCCCAGCATCTGTTTCCCAGCCGTGAGGTCTTAGAGAAGCCTCTTAATGGCCTGGCACCGCAGTTTTCTCCTCTCTGACACGGAGTGAATAATTTCTTATTAATGGATTGTTGAGAGACTCAAGTGACCCACTTCAGGTAGCTTGCTTAGCACAGGGCCTGGCGCAGAGGAGACACCAATGCATGGGGTGCTGGTCCATGGGGTGGGTGCAGCCCGTAGAAGGAGTTATCTGTTCCTCTTGTCGAATTTGCCACTCCCTGTCCAGTGAACCCAGAGCACCGTGTTCACCTACATTTATCTTGGTGTGTCCTGCAGTCCTGTAGAGTTTCAGCAGCTGTGTTCTGCCTGCCTGTACCCCTTGAGAAGAGGGACCTGGTGTCCCTTAACTCTGTGTCTCCAGGTCCCCACGGGTGAACACAAAGGGAAGGGTTGTCCAGTGACTGTGGTACTGGGCCTGCTGCCCGAGTTCCCCCTTTGGGCCAGGCCTGGGCCCCGGGCGCAGGGGTGAGGGTGAGGTAGAGATGAGTCAGACCCTCTCCAGCCTCACACCAGCAGGGGGTTAAGTCCTGGAAAAGCCTTCTTATAGGACCGGCCTGGACTCTGGGAGGAGGAAAGCCTGGGGCGGAGTCTTCCTGTCCCCTCCCTGTCCGTGGCAGCCTCCTGGGGCTCTGTAACAGTCCATCCATTCACGACCTCCTGTTGGGGCCCCTCACCCAGCCTGGGTGGGGTGTGCTACTCCTTCTTCAGTGGGGTTTTTTCCTTCCCCCACACCCAGCTCTTGCTCTCCCCCCTCTTCCTACCTCCTGGGCTGAGAACTGCCAGCACCCCCCCACCCACCCCCATTTTACAGGGGTGGAGACTGAAACCACAAAAGGTGAAGTGTCCTCTCCTGGACAGGGTTGGGTTTGTTTTGTGGATACCAGGCTGGGTGGAAGAGGGTTGTACCCACTCAGCCTGCTGGCCCCTCTTCCCTTCTCAACACTTCAGTGCTATTAATAACCCTCTTCAAATGCCTCAAATTCCTGGTCCAGGCTCACCTGGGGGAGCCTCTTAAGTCGGGGTTGGGAGGTTGGAAGCCGGGGAAAGCCTCTAGCCCCCTCCCAAGGAAGCCAGCCACCTTAGAAATTGCTTTTGGAGGGAATGAAAGCTAGCCTTTGCCACCTCCAGTGATCCATGCACCCTCCTCACCCCACCCAAGGAGCAGTGAGCACTTTCATGCCAGACAATTAAAATTCCAGAGCCCTCCCTACCTGGGGCCACCCCTTTGGAAACGTCAGCATTTAGAACATCCCTTCCCACAGTGCTCTGGGCTCCGAGGTCTGTTGGGGTTCTGTGGTTTGGCGGGCGGGTGGCTCCTGCAGCTTCGTGCCCACCCTGAGCAGGTGAGCACGTGAATGCCAGCCTACAAGTCCTGGCAGAGGTCAGGCACACTCCTGCCCACGGTGCCATTTTGCTGCCACGGTGCCTTTCATCCTGGGATTTCAAAGCCCCTGACAAGCAGGGGCTTGTTCTCACAGTAGCAGCCCCGTGGGGCTGGTGGCAGGATGATTCCCTCTTACTTTTCATGAGGGAGCTTGAGTGGAGGAAAGAGCCCTGACCTGGGAGCCGGGAGGCCTGGGTAACCTCAGGCAGTCAGTTACTCTCTCTGGGTCTCAGTGTCCCTACCTGTAAACTGAAGTCTGTAGGCTGCCTGATGGCTGTAGTCCCTTCTGGCGCTCAGAGTCTAAGGGTCCCAGATTTTCCCCGTGAATCTCCTCCAGATTTGGGCCAGCTCAGGCTTCCAATACTGACTCCACATTCTGGCAGCTGATGTCAACTTGGGCTGGCATCCTACTCTCAATTTTTTAAATCTGTAGAATGGGAATCAATAGTAGTTTCCTGCTGGGAATTTCCTGCAAGGATTTAATGAGCTAATGCTGGTAAGAAACTCAGCCCAGTGCTTTGGGGCATAGCAAGTGCTCGGCAAACAGTTGCCATTATTATTGAGAATTGTCATTTATTTTTTATTTTTTATTTATATATTTTTTAAAGATTTTATTTATTTATTCGACAGAGATAGAGACAGCCAGCGAGAGAGGGAACACAAGCAGGGGGAGTGGGAGAGGAAGAAGCAGGCTCATAGCAGAAGAGCCTGATGTGGGGCTCGATCCCACAATGCCGGGACCACGCCCTGAGCCGAAGGCAGACGCTTAACCGCTGTGCCACCCAGGCGCCCCTGTCATTTATTTTTTAAAAAGATTTTATTTATTTATTTGACAGAGAGAGAGAAGCTGCTGCAGGGGGAGTGGCAGGCAGAGGGAGAGGGAGAAGCAGGCTGCCCACTGAGCAGGGAGCCTGATGTAGGACTCAGTCCCAGGACCCTGAGATCATGACCCGAGCCGAAGGCAGGTGCTTAACCCAGGTGCCTGAGAATTGTCATTCACTCTGTTACCGATTCTCTAGTAGGTGAGGAGAGTGGCCAGGTGTTTGGAGTTTGAAGGGGGCAATTGTCGCTGTGGTTTGGGTCCTGTTTCTCTGAGATTCGTCCTGTCCCTGGCATCACCAGTGGGTACTGGTTCCTTGGATGCAAGAATACACCAGGGTTTTTAGAAACCTTGAATTCTGCGTTCCTTGTGCCTTGGCAAATGTGTGAGATGGATGTAAGCTGTCTTGAGTGCGTGTGGGGGGCAGTGATGGCCCCCCCGCCATGACTCGGAAGGAGCTAGGACATGGAGAGGTGGAGGATTTGGCCAACCCACACCTTCCATCTGGCCCAGAGGACAGGGCTGGGATGAGAGAGTGGAAGTGTGTGGGTGGTCCGTGTTGGTGCTATAGGAGGGGTTCTTTGCCACCAAAGCTAGGAGAGAATAGGTGAGGGCGGGAGCTTACTATTGCTCAAGGCGTGTAAGTAGGGGCTGGGTGCTGTGCCCTTGGCAGGAGTCCTGGCATTGCCTCGGGGGAGGGCCCTTCTGCCTCCAGGACAGCCATGAAGGACTCAGCCCCTCTGGAAATTCTGTTGGCCGGGATGAAATTATGGGAGCCGAGGGAACCGCGTGCATGCATAAACTCCCCGTAAGATTTATTACCCGAAAGGGCTGGTAAGGTAGTTGACCAATACCTGTGCTCCTCCCTTCTGCCGGGCTCACCTTTCCCTTTGCTAATTCTTTTTTAAATAGCAGCTTTATTGAAACATAATTCACCTGCCAGACAATTCACCCACTTAAGTGTACAGTTCATTGGGTTTTGTGTGTGTGTGTGTGTGTGTGTGTGTGTGTTCACAGAATTGTGCAGTCATCGCTACAGTTGATTTTAGAATGCTTTCATCACCCCAGAAACGCTGTGCCCATTAGTGGTCACTCCCTTTGCCCCCCGCCGTCCCCCACCGTGGCAGCCACTGCTTGTGTTGGCGGGTCACACGGTAACGCACGCACGAGCCACGCGAGAGTGTAAGGTGAGAAAGTATCTTCTCCCTTCGCTCCCACCCCTCCGGAGAAACCGCTGGAGTTTGATGTGTCCCTGTGTCCAGACACGTCTCTGGGTACACACGCGTTTAGCTCTGGCTGTCAGAGTTCCAGTGATGTGTCTCTGTGGTTGGACTTTTTCTCACGTCATCTGTTGTGAACATCTTTCCGTGTCGGAGCGCGTGAGTTGGCCCCGTTCTTCTGCGGGTGGGTTTCCTTCCGTGCGTGGTGCCGTTTATTTCCCCATCCCCACAGTCAACGGACATTTACTTGGGTGGTTTCCAGTGTTTTGCGGGAATTCGTGGCGCTGCCCAAACCTCGCACGTGTCCCGGGCCGGATTCTGGCGTCAGAAAGGCCTCGAGGTGGAACTCAAGGATCACGTTTTCACGTACTGACACCTCGAGCCTCTGAAAAGCCTGGAAACATTTGAAACTCCCTCCTGTCGGTTCCGAGTGCCTCAGTGCGAAGTGTTATCACCCTTTTTGACAGGCGGATAGGAGAAAAAGGATATCTCGTTTCTTTATAGAGCAAACCGAATAATGCCTTTTTCCGGATTGCGTTTGCAAACCTATCTCTCCACATTGGGGAAGGGCTGCAGGTCCCCAGCGTGAAGGGAGGAAGGTGTCCCCTTTTGGCCCACCCTCCCCCCCAAGGTGCGTGGCTTCCTAGTTGCTGCCCCGAGCTTTACAGAGAGACCAGGCTGGCCGGAAACAGTGCCCAGCCCCGCTTGGGCCTCTGCCCCTTAGCCGAGGTCCGGGTCAGCCCCTGGGGGTGAAGTGTCTGGGGATTCTGCTCTGCTCTTGTGTCAGTCTAATATAACGCGCCTTTTGTTGGCGTTGACCTTGCTCTGCCCCTCTGTCCAGCCTCCACTCTGTTCCTTTCCCATTGCCCAGGCCTGAGCTCTGGCCTCACCCCTGCATCCTTCCCCCACACATGGCCACAGAGACCTTTCTAGGCCCAAACTGGGCCATGGTCCCCGCCTGAGGAATGAAGTTTAGAGAGGGGGCTGGGAATCACTCCCCACCGTCCCGCGAGCCCCAGGCCAGTTTTTAGCAGTATTTCTTCTCTGTGTTTATTGTTCTGCATGCCTGAGACCATGACTCAATTTTTGTCTTGCTCCTTTCACCAAACGATTTATAATAAACATCTCTCCCTGGTCTCTACAACCTCCCTGCAAGCATTCCCAGAGGCTGTGTCGCGTTCCACCCGAGGCCATCGTACAGACATTTTCTTAGTCTTACCCCTAATGCTGGGTATTAACATATCCCACTGTGACTAGACACTTGGTTTTCAGGGGCAAACTGAGTCACTGTGTTTGTTTCCATTCCTGCTCTGGTCAGCTTCCCTGCTGCAGACAGACTCATCCCCTTGACCTGCTGTCCCCCAGCCTCTTCCACCAATCCGGGCATTTTGAGGGAGGCTTCTTTCTGGGCGCCTGCAATCCCTCTGAGTGTCTTTCCGGGGGCAAGGAGCCCCAAGGGGCTGTCTGTGAGCCAGGGACAGAGACTGATGACATTGGCCTTTGGGTGTGTGTGACCAGAGGAGTGTGGCTGCTTCCCCAGCCTACCGCCTGCAGGGACTCCACTGATAGGTCTTCTGCCCGAGGGCAGTGGCTGATAGAGTAGGGAGGGGCCCTATCAGGCTCTGAACCCTATCTGTCCGATTAGCCATCCTTTAACTGAGCACTTCCTGTGTGCCAGGCCTCCCTGGCCTGTATTATCTCACTGAATCCTTACCCGCAGTGCCGTATCCCAGCATTTAAAGGTAAGGCAGAGCAGGGCAGCAGCAGGCCCACACTCGGGAGCCCAAGGCCTTAGCTGTTAAAACCATCCTTCTCTGTGGGTTCCTGGTGCCTAGATTGGGCCTGAGGACAACGTGGAAAAGGCCCCAAAGAGAGGCAGGCGGTGGGGGCAGAGGGCCTGGGAGGGGAACAGAGCGGCATGTGTCAGAGGCTCCCGTGGGTTGCACAAATATATCCCTCCTGACATTACTCAGTCTGAGACTCAAGTCACTCTTTGACCAGTCCTGTTCTCCTCCACGTGGCCCCCTCCTCCTCCGCAGGCACAGCTCATGACTCACTCACCGTGGGTCTCCTTGAGGCAGGCATCAGGCATCATCCTGCGGTTGCAGAAATTCCTGAGCCGGAGCCGCTTTTTCCTTTCCCCCTGCCCTTCCCCCATCCGCTTCCCTGCCGCAAGATGGAGGGTTTTTCTCTAGATCGTGCTGGGCAGAGTTTTAAGGAAAGAGGAAGGCAGATACCTAACTTTAAAACTCTGCAGGGTGGGACAGAGCCACGCCCCTCTCCCGGTAGAATCTTAGAGCCTGAGTCACAGAAGGGCTGCAATCTTCTGATCTCACAGATTTAAAACTGGAAGAACAGGAAGTGCCCACCTAGGGCCCCGGGCACCTGGTTCCCCCCCCTGGGAACTGTCCAGGTTTAGGGATGCGCTCCCCATGGCCTACGGAAGTGAAGGGACCTGCCTGGTGACAGAGTGGATGGCGAGTTAGAGGAAGCAGGGAGTCGAGAGGTTTGGCGCAAGGCTCTGCAGTCAGACTGCTTGGGTTCGAGTCCCAGCTTTGCCACTGGAGGGACTGGTCGTTTGGGGCAAGTCAGTTACCCTTTCTGAGCCTCAGTGTCCTCTGTGAAAGAGAAGGACAGCACTGGCTTCTTAGGGCACGAGGTCAGGAGTGGCGATCTCTGGATGGTACAGCACACAGGGCCGGTGAGGGGGGCGAGGACAGCATGCTGTTCAGGAGTGTGGCACTTCACCAAGGGACATGTGTCAGGTTGGTCCTGTGGCCAGAGGCACCTGTACCCTGTGCCATGTGCCCCAGGAAGAAAAGGAAAAAGAGAAAGACAGATGGGGACACCCACCCCCTGCCCGGCCAGGTGTGTCTAGAACTAGGCCTGTGGGTCTCAAGCCTGGTTCTGCTAACCATTTGCTGTGTGACCCTGGACCAATGGCTGGGCCTCTCTGTGCCTTTTCTCCCCATCGGTGACCCCAGTATCTACTCGTGGGAATTCTCTGCCACTGAAAATCTTTTCTTAGGGATCTCAAGGTAACTTCCAAAGGCAGGGCTGGGAGGGTTTTGATGTTAGAAGTTGAAGTGGAACGAAGTCCCCATTGTGTGCCTGTGAGACCCCACAGAGGTGTGATGAGCTCTGCCCCAGACACACTTGGGCGTTCTTTCTTCTGTTCTTTTGGTCAGTAGTTACTGAGCCCCTCCTCTGTGCCAGGCACCGTACTAGGCACCAGGGACACGCTGATGCTCGCGCCTCCGTGGCTCTTGCCCACGTGGCACTTTCTGGCTGCTTCTCTGCAGGGTGAGCGAGGAGTGTTCTCGGAAGGTTCTGTAGGAAGGTGACCTAGTGGGGAGGGGAGGGTTGAGGTGACGTGGGGGGAGCCAAAGGGCTGGCCTTGGAGGGGAGGGGACTTTGTCTGGAGGATCCTGGGGAGGCTTAGGAGGGTAGGTGAGAGGAGGAGAGCCCAGTGGGGAGGGATGGTCTGGACCAGTCTGATGGGTATGGGACATGTCAGGGGACAGTGTGTTGGGGGAGACAGAGCAAGCAGGCGTCTGTGATGGGGACATGTGAGGCTGGGGAGAGCCGGTGTCTGTTCTTGCCAGCCCCGTGCGGTGGGTGGATCCCGTAAGGGTTTCATTAAGGCTGCAGGTGGTCCTGCAGCCTCTACTCCCATTCCACCAATGACGGGAGCCTCACGTCCTTCCTAGGCAGCTCTGAGCATGAGAACCTTCTTCCTTTCCAAGGGCAGAGCGGGAAGAGGGCTGGGCCTGGATTCTAAGAACCTGGTTTTGAGATCCTGTCTCAACTACCCTGACATTTGGCAGCTGTCTTCCCCTCTCTGAGCCACAAGTTTCTTACCTGTGAAGTGGGCATAACGGTAGCCCAGACTTGCGAGGTGATGAGATATTGAGGAGATGATGTGGGTAGAGCTCTTTGCGTTTTAGAAAACCCTGGCTCTTGTTGCCGTTCATCCTTACTGTGCATATGGCCCATGATAGGACATTGGCCAGGGGTGTCCCTCCTCTCACTGCGATCCAAAGTGCAGGGCGTGGGCTCCAGCGGGTGACGGGGCGCCCAGCAGGGGCAGGGGAAGAATGAATTGTGGTCTGCAAAGTGTGAAGCCCGCTCTCCCACCCACAGATCTGTGGCCAAGCCAACTGTAGCAGCTGTCCAGTCCCCTCATGTCGAAGATAGCTGTTTGTGGCCAGCCAAGTTTGTTAAGCCAGAATCTTCTAGAAGAGGCCTTTGGGCCGGAGACTGCTCACTCTCTTGTGCTCCACCCACCTTTAATCACTCTACCTGTCTGCAGCCATTTATGCGTGCAGACTGGGAGGCGAGAGCCTCAGGGCTGCCAGGTGACCTTTGGCAGCTCCTCTCCCTCTCTGGCCTTGCTTTGCCTATCTGTGTAATGGGTCACTAGGACAATCTGTGGTGCCCTTCTAGTTTCAACCTCTTGGAGCCTGCGGACCGTGGGCTGCATTGAAGGGGAAGGAGAAATATTTGTTGCATGATGCCATCTTGCTGTGGAAGGAAGCGCTCTCTGGAAGCTGTCTAATGCCCAGCCCGAGCCTGGTGGTGGGGATGAAGCGTTGACATGAGCCCTGATCTCGTGGGACTCATGCCAGCCGCGAAGTTTCCATCAAGCTGGATGTGATGTGGTTTCTGTTACAAAGACAGAGGATCTTTATGTTTTCCAAAGTGCATGTTGGTTTAAACCACTTGGTCAGCCCAGCCTCCAGAGTAGCATGTCTGGCCTTGCCCGAGAGGCAGCTGGCTTCTGCCACCAAGAGCCCTGTGGCCTTGGGCAAGTTGTGCTCCTGCTTGGAGCCCGAGCTGTCAGTAAACTGGGAAAGCGAGCCCTGCTTCTGGGGTGGGAAGCTTCTGGGAGGCAGTTGTTCCTGGCCCAAGGAAGGTGCTAGGCGGATGCCAGTTCTGTTTTAGCTGAGTCTGGGGGGGAGCTGTCATTTGCCCTGGCCTGCCAGGGATTTCGGGGGTGATCCGGACATCCAGAGGGGGTGGGAGCTGACAATTGTACTTCTGTTTCACTTTTTGTTTTTGCGTTTTTGTTTATTTTTTGGAAGGGTTCCCTAGTGGGAGGGGGGCGGAGAGAAGAGAGAACAAGGCTTCAGCTTTGGGAGGCTGGGCCGTGCTGGGCTGGCTGGGAAGGTTGGTCTGGGGTTTGCTCGTGGTCTCCTCAGGCCGCAGCTCCCCCTTGCCCTGAATTTCGAGCTTGCTGATGGACAGGGTCTGCTTTTCTTTTTCTAGCCTAGACCCTTCTTCCTCTTAGCTGGGAGGGACCCTTTGCAATCATCTACCCCAGCCCTCCTCTGTTTCATGATTGAGTAAAACCGGGGCCCAGAAGGAGCAGAGTGCATACCTCGGGTGTCGGAGGCTGCAGGGCTGGGATGGGAGCGTGGGCCTCTGACCCCTGCGTAGAGTCTTCTCCATCCCTGTCCCCATGCACAGCCCCAGACTGGTCAGGGAAGGAGCGGTTGGCCTGGGTGGGGCTGGAAAGGTTATAATTTTGAAAACCGAGTAAACAAACAAGGCCGCCGTGAGAGAGAGGAGCCCTGTGCTGGCCTTACAGATAGGCCTGTGTCTGAGGAGACAGCCCAGGCCTGTCCCCATGCAGACAGTGAGGTGTTGTGGTATATTAAAAAAGGCAAAGCTACCCTCCCCTCATGCCCCCACTCCCATATTTAAGGCTGCTGGGAAACAGGGAGGGGGGCTGCTGCCCGGCCTGGCCAAGGACAGCCCTCCCGGCTCGGCTCAGCCATCATTCACGGCTTCTGGGTGACTTTGGGCAAGGGGGCTTCCTTCTGGGCCTCATCCCCCCCCCCCCCCCCCCCCCCGTGCAACGACCCCCTCTCCTAAGGAGGCTGGCGAGGGTGGGGGAGGATTTGAGCTGGGTGGTTGAACCCAGGGAGCCCAACAGAAACTCTTCATTTCTTTGTGGCTGGAGGCGGGGCCCCCTCTCCGAGCAGAAGGGTTACTTTCTCAGTGACCTGAGAGTCAGCCTGCTTCTGGGGGACAAACCTCCAATCCAAGGCAGGCCGGAGCAGGCTGCTCAGCTCAGCTTTCCTGTTTTCCTGTTGAGATAGGGCAGAGTCCGAGAGGAGCTGCTTCTGGGCCTTGCCCCGCAGTCTGGGGCTGGGCTGCATGTCTGGCCTGGAGCCCCCCAGGGTGGGGCCCAGCAGACTTCCTGTGAGATTAGGGGCAGAGCCTCTTTGCTCTCCTTCCCTTTTCCTAAGTTCCCTGTGTAGCCTCAGAGAGTCCAGCTCTGTGCATGGGCGCTCAGTCTAGCCCCCGTTCTGAGCCTCCGTTTTCCCCATGGTGCAAGGAAGGGGTTGGATGAGAACCTCTGCGAGGCTCTCTGGGTCAGGTTCCAGCCTCTGAAAGGCCTTGCAGGACCCATAGGATCTCCCCCCCGCCCCGCCCACCTCAGCCAGGAACACCTTCTCTGGGCCCCACCCATGGCGGACTTGTTGGGGTCCCCCGTCCAGGCCCCTCCTCATGTGGTGGTGGTAGATTCTCCTCTAGGGTATGAGTACCGTGAGGGCTCAGTCCCCGTGGGCTCCCCGACGTACACAGTATGGCCTCGCAGGTCAGAGCCTGCCCCGCCAGCCGCTAGCCAAATGCCCTTAGGACAGTTATTTGGATCTTTTATGCCTTAGAATCATTAGCTGTAAATTGGGAGGAATAATAATAAACTTCTCCGGTGAAATTACATTATGCGTGTTTATTAATTACATTTATGCAGCCTTTAACACAGTGCTGGGCACCGTAAATGCTCCACAGTCATGTACAATGAACATGTATTAATGCAAGTTGTTTTAATTCCCCAGCAGTGGCTGAATAAGAAATGTCATTACAAGGTTTATAGGTCTTGCCGCGGAGGGGCCCCGAAGCTGTTTGGGCAGAGCGTCCGGGTAGGTGGAGAGGGTGCCTTGGGGGGGTAGAGGGGAGGGGGCAGATGCGGGTGGGTTCAGAGCCCTGGTGGCTGGTGGACTTCCCCTCTGCCCATCTGGAAGGAGTGGTTTGGGTCTCACTGTGTCTGAGACCGCAGGCCGGGAGTGCCTGCGGCCGCACACGGCTTCCTTCCTCCAGGCGTGTATTCCTCTCTGTCTGACTCACGCCTTTGTGCCTGCCTGTTGTTCTTGTCCTTGAGCCCCCGGGGGTGAGGCCAGGAGAAGCAGGGGCCCAGGGATTCGCTGGCGGGCAGGTGGACCCTATCCCCGGTGCAGAGGAGGGGACACCTGGGTCCTGGTCCTGGCGCCCCTGTCGACTCACGGGGTGTCAGGCACCGAGCACGTGCATGGACCAATGGCTCCCTCTGTGCTTGGCACCCGAACCAGGTTTACCCCGGCCCTGGCCCGTGGAGAGCTCCAGGCTAAGCAGGACAGACGCCTCTAGCCAATGGTTACCGGTCACTCATTAGTTAATTATCAGAGGGCAAAGCGTGACCAGATGCCCACCCTCCTGGGGAGCTCGCAGGCGTGCTGGCCCGTGAGGACTGCGGTCCTATCCGCTCTGCGGTGCCTCCCATCTGCCCTCTGGCCACAGATGAGGAAGCAGGCTCCTGGTGACCAAGGGACCCGCCCAGGCCCCTTCCCTTCTTGGTGCCTCAGTTCCTCGTGGGGAAAATGGGCCCGTCGGGGAGGGGTGCTGCTGCTGGCTGTCCCCTGGGTTTTAGGCTGACCAACACCAGCCTCAGGGACTGCGCAGCCTGTGTCCCTGCGCAGAAACAGGAGGTGCGGAGGCCACTGGGACTAAGGCACTGGGTCCTGTAAAGGCTGTGTGGGAAAGGGCTGCCCAAGGAGGGCGGTCCTCCTCTGTTCCCAGCACCGGCAGGGGCAACGGCAGAAACGTGGCCCCAAGGCCCTGGGGAACCCTGGCCTGCCATTCCACACCAGGTGCGCGAGGCACATGCCACACCAGGAATTTACCTGAATGTAGCTAAAAGGTTAGATTATGTTACAACATCAGTTACAACAGGGAAAAAAAAAAGAAGGGAGGGAAACAGTGTCTATCAGTAGCTGATGTTCAGTGGTACAGTGAGAAGCCACGAACTGGCCGGACTTCAGAAAGAGGATTCTCCCTCTGCTCCTAGGGGTGGCAATAGCAACAGACGTTCGCTGGGCACTTTCCGCGCCCAGCCTGGGAGGCACCTGTGCCCGTGCATGGATGAGCGGGGGGTGGTTCAAGCCAGAGATGGTGGATTGAGTCCCCAAATGGAGTCCCTTTCTGTGCCCGGCCGTGAAGCTAGGTGAGGGTGGGGCCGGTGAAGTGGTGAGGGGTCAGTGGGTTCTCGTCCAACTGGAAGAGTCTGCCCCCCACCTGTCCCCCAGCCCATAGGTGTCCTCACTCAGCGTTTCGCCAGAATGCTGCTCCCGGCCCCCCCAGTGATGAGTGTGGCATGCTGGCCGCTTGGTACGGGATATGGGCTGCTGGAGGTGTGTGAGGCACACCGGGCTTGAGGACCCCTTTCAGCAGTGCGCAGGGCTTCCCTCTGGCTGTCTTTCTCAGGACCTCAGTGCTCTGTGCCTCAGTCTCCCCAGCTGTATAGTAATGGTGGCTGTGACTGCCATACTGTGAGCTTTACGATGCCGTGCCTGGTGCCTGGCACATGGTGTACTCAGAAGAGGTTTCTGCCCTCGGGGTCCAGTGCCCCCAACAAAGGAGGCTTGGCCTTTCAACTCTGAGCTTTCTCAGAGCTCCCCTCTCTTCTTGTTGATGTTGTTATATAAGCAGTTTCTGACGATCAAAGAAAAATTAGAAAATAAATGGGAAGAAAAATGAAAATCGCCAATAATCCTAACCACCCAGAAATAATGATTTTCAGGTGTTTCCTGATGCATAATCCACAGTGGGTTGTGCGCATCTGCATACGTGCCGTCTCCCTGCAGCAAGTCAAATGCTTCCAGAATATTCCATCATGCCCCAATAGTCTGCTTTTTAAAATTTATTTATTTATTTATTTATTTATTTATCTATCTATTTATTTATTAATTTATGAGAGAGAGAGAGAGAGCACGTGAGTGGGGGGAGGAGCAGAGGGAGAGGGACAAGCAGACTGCACTGAGCACAGAGCCCAACACGGGGCGCAATCTCAGAATCCTGAGATCACGACCTGAGCTGAAACCAAGAGTCAGATGCTCAACCGACTGAGCCACCCAGGTGCTCCCCCCAGTACTCTGCATTTTTACTTGCTCAGCCAAACTCCTTTTGCTGGGCATTCAGGTTGTTTCTATTTTTCATGGTTGTCAACAGGACTTTGTTGGATAGCCTTAAATCATTTCTGTGGGATTAATCTGTCCATTCCACCATTGTTTGAGAGCCTGCTCAGAGCCAGGCCACGTATGGGACTGTGGGTGCCGGATGGGGGGGCAGCCATGGTCCTTACCCCTTCCTGGTCCCTTTCTGGGAGGACAGACCCAACATAAGTTGGGTTCCTTAGCTGGGTGGGGTTCGAGGTGTCTTGGAGCTGGGGAAGCAGCAGTAACCCAGACTCGAGAGGCAGGGCAGGCTTGTTAGAGAAGGGGATGTCTAGGTGGGGCTGAAACGGTGCAGGAGGAGGAGGAGAGGGTCACTGCAAAGGCCCAAAGCTGAGAGAGTGTAGGTATTTGGGGGAAGCAGAATTCCCCAGAAACTGGTGGTTTTGCTCTGGTTCTTGCTGCCCCTAGGAGTAGCTCCCTCAGGCACAATACCTCAGTGATTATCATGCAAAGTGCCGGCACCTCTGTTCCTCCCTGGGGCTGGGATCTTCTAACTGGGGACACAGAAGCAGGGTCACGTGCCTTCCCCAGGTGTCCCTCCAGCCTGCCAGCCCAGAGCCGGCAGAGGCGGCTCAAGGGCGGGGCCTCCTCAGCTCCAGTTTCTCCAGACCCTCTGCAGGTGCTGTATCGTTTGACAGAATCTGCTGGAAAAGGAAACTGAGGATCCGAGCTTAGAGCTTAGGTGACGGGGCTCGGTTTGTGTGACAGGGGTGGTGACCTCTTCTGCTGCTGATACGTGACCTTGAGCTGGCCTGACCAGCACCTGACCCGGCCCCAACTGCACTGGAAGCCTCCAACTGCAATGGGAGGGGCCCTGGCTAACACTGCCCCTGGGGCTGGGAAGGGTCTGTCCCCAGGCCTGAGCTGGCCTTTCGGAAAACCCTGTTCTCTTCCTGTGTCTTAAGATGCCTCGGGGACCCAAGTGAGGCCCTCTGGTGTAATCTCACAGTCAGGGACAAATAATTTTGGTGCTGGGGGTACATCACGAACGGGATAGACAGGGTCCCTGACCCTGTGGGGGAAATGGACACTCAGCAGTTAATTATTAAATGGACGTTGTGTTGATGGTTAACGGGAGTTCTGACCTGAATTGGGGAGTGACTGTGAGGGACAGTGCTTCTGGTACCCCAGCCCGATGGGTGGAACTTGGATCAGTCTGATCGAGCTGGAACGGTGAGCCCGCGGGTGTAGTCCTGGGTCGGGAGGGAACACTTTCTTCAGTCACAGTCGGAGGGAGTTAGGGTCTTGAGGGTCCTGTGCAGAGGAGTCCAGCTTCTTCACTAGGTAGCCAAGACGGAGAGCCAGGAAGGGTGAGGGACTTGCCCAAGGTCAGGTGGCAGGCAGGGGCCCAGCCTCGGGGCTGCCACTCTTAACCCTGAATCATTGCCTGGAGCCTGTGCTTGGAGCCTGTTTGTCACCTCCAAGAAAGACAGTCTGTCCCCACCTCCCTTAAGGGATCCCCAGGGAAAGTAGACATAGAACTTGGACCTCATGGCTGAGAGCAGAGTTTCCCATGAAGCACAGATGGGGGTCACACAGGCACCTGGAATGAGGAATGTGAGGCTGGCAAGGCCTCCCAGGGGATTTGTCTTCATACCTTCCCTTCTGGAGCCGGAGGAGACCTGCAGCTGGTGACCCAAGGGTGGGGCAGGTCCTTCCTCCTCTGCGGGCTCAGGCCACAGGAGTCTTGTTATTTGAATAAGCTTTCCATCTTCTATCTGCATAAAGCCACTCCATGCGGAGGGTCCCTGGCATTCCAGCCCAGGATTGGGTTTCCTTCTGGCCCAGCAGCAAGCACATGAGTGAATTTTCATATTGGCTCATCTTCCTCCTTCCCCCACCCTTGTCTCCCTTTGTCTCTCCTTCCCTGGCTTGGAGAAGGCAGGCGCTCTCCCCCTGCCCCACCTCACTTGCCGTCGGGTTGGGGAAGCAGCCCGGGGTATATGCGCATGCGTGCTTCTGTGGGAGAAGGATGGATGGGCCGGGGGTGTTCTGGGTCCCGAGGCAGCTTGGGAAGGGCCTGACTTGGACTTGGTGAGAAGCATGTTGGCATCTGATGGGCACTGGCCCTTTTCCGGTAGGGCTGGGTCACAGTAACTGGCGCTTCCTAGTGATTGGCTCTTATTGGAACGGCAGCTGGTATTTATCAGGTTCTTACCAACAGTCAGGCAGAGTGCCAGACGCTTCTCATGCATTGTCTTATTTCGTTCCCACAGCTCCTCTTTGAGGTGTGTATTATTTTTCTCCCGGTTTTATTGATAAAGAAACTGAGGCTTGGGAAGTGACAGTCAGTAGCAGATCCGGTCTGTCTGGTCCCAAAGTTTGTGTTTTTATGGCTCACCTTCCTCCTGTGACAGAATCTTCTCTACAGTCTCCTTGTGGCCATCCAGCCTCTGCTTGCACAACTTCAGTGACAGGGATCTCCCTCTCCCTTGGGGTTACCTCTCCCACAGGGGGCATCTGAGATACAAAGCCCTCTCCGGAGTTCTGTCTGTCTTTGGTTGGTCACTTGAGAACAGGTTCTCGTTGGGCTGGGACGTGGCTATGGCTGGGTTTCCCCAGCATCTGTTTTCCCAGGGAATTATCCGGCTCTTTTGTTTGGGGAGAAGAGCTAAGTCCTCCTTCCTTTCTCTGAGCAGCCCCTACCTGGGACTCGGCCCTTTACATGCCCTTCATCACATACTGAGCAAGCCTGAGCAAACTTGATGTTGAAACCCTAGAGGTATTTTCATTAGTATTGATCTGGACGTCTTAGTCAGTGCAATAAGACAAGAAAAAAAAAAAGAGAGAGAGAGAGATAAATGCAAGATACCAAGAGAAGAAGACACACATGGTCCTGCCTGTGTGGAGTTCAAAGCACTTTTCCATCTAGCTTCTTTCTTAGCTTAAAAAAAATTTTTTTTCATTTTAAGTAATCTCTGCACCTAATGTGGGCCTCAAACTCACGACCCTGAGATCAAGAGTCACATGCTCTTCTGACTGAGCCAGCCAGGCTCCAGCTTCTCCCTTAGCTTTGTCCACCTTGTGAGGCTACCTGTGGGAAGTGGAGGCTCAGACAAGGAATTCACCCACCTGCGTGCCACGGAGTGGAGGGGCTGTGGTTGGCTGAGGTTTAGTGGTGTGTGGTTTGTTGGGTTCTTGCTTTCAGAATCTTCATTGATGTTTCTGTCTCCACTTCCCATTTCTGATTGGTTAACCTCTGAGGGATCAGGGCCCAGAAAGATTGGACCCCAAATATGTCACCTTTCCACCCCCTGAGTGGCCCCCTGAGGGACCGAGTAGCTGTTCCATTTCCCCTTTGCTGGCCCCCATTTCATGGCACGGAACACATTACAGAACACTGCCATATGCACAGGTGGACACACCATGGGACCCGTGAGCTTGTGAAAGACCCCACTACCCACCTGAACACATTTCCTGGCCATCAGCACTCGGGCAGATGGAACTTCTTTCCATCTGCAGGCATCGTTGTTGATAATACAGGACCCCATTTGGTCAGGCTCTAGATTTCCTTTCTTTGAATCCATATGACAACCTGGCCAGGTGGGTACTGCTGGTCTTCCCAATTTACAGCTGAGGAAAGTACTACTATTGATACTCAGAGTATTAGTCACATGCCCAAAGTCCTACTGCTGATGAGCGGTGGGGTTAGTATTTGAATTGAGATCTGATTCTGGAACCCTGACACCACAGTGTTCTGTGAAAGTACTCTTGACATAGTAGGTATTCCTAAATATCTGTGGATGGATTAATGCTTTCTCGAATATCTGAATTTGTGCATTTTCTGTGTCTTCTGCTCAGCACACTCTCCCCACTTGGCCCTCCTCCTGCACCTAGTTAGCCCTTCTTCATGGCTCTGGTGCTCCACTTCCTTCTGGAAGTCTTCCCCGACCCCACCGGCTGGGTTAGCTGCCCCTCCTCTGGGTTTCTGTAACTTCTCCTGCTGTTCCCAGTTGGAGGCTTACCGAGCTCATTGTAGGTTTTGTTGACAGTCTGTCCCCCTCATTAGGTAGCCAGGAGTTTGTCTAGTTCCCTCCTGCATGCCCTCTGCCCCGCGGTTGATGAATTCGGGCAACATGAAATGTGTCTTGGCTGGCACAGGATGGCCCCTGAGATCCTCACCTGACTTTGGCTCTGCCCCCAGCAGTCATTTCGGATGGCCCTGAGCTGACTGATGGGAGGACCTGAATTTCAGGCCTGGGCCCTGTCCTCCGCTCCTGCCTCTTGGTGGCTGATGGGGACGTGGTGGCTGATGGGGACGGGCTGGCTGGTGATGCTGGCGCCCGGCTGGTCACGGAGGAGGGGCTCCGTCAGAAAGGTCTCTGCCTGGGCATATTAAGGTCGAACTCCAGTCTGGACACTGAGAGGAAAGTCAGCGGTGGGTTCTCACGCAGGTCGGGGACGGGGTTCCAGGCCTGTGGTGGGCACGTCCCAAGGCGAGCGCCCCGTGTCCTCAGTCCAGCCTCGGTGCTCTGCGTGTGGGGCTGAGAGCAGGCACGTGTTGAGGAACACCTGGGGTGCGATGGTGCGGGTGCTGCCCGGCGGCCTGGGGGCGGTTTGGACAGGTGGCCGGGCCCCAGGTTCGAGCGCTCCGGGGGTGTGGCGGGGTGAAGAGAAGGGAATGGAGGTGAAGGGTGTTGCTGGGAAGGCCGCAGGAATGGGTGAGTAGGTGCGAGGGGGCTGGGGTTTCGTGCTCACAAAATCGCTGTCCTAGATCTTTGCGCATCCCGACGACGACAGCGGGGGCAGAGAGAGCAGCCGGGTGTCCCCAGCGCAGGGAGGAGAGTACCGAGGCCCAGAGGCGAGGCTGTTGGAGCAGAGCGGGGATTTGTTCTGCGTCTGTCTGGTTCCCAAGCCAGGGCTCTCAGGGCAGGAGGCTGGGGGACTTGTACAGGGCCGTGCACAGTGGGCGGTGGGTGATCTTGGAGCTGGGTGGGGGTCCTCCAGGCTGCCTTTGACCCTCCCTTTGATCCTTTTGTCCTGTTCTGTTGGCCTGGGGTCATGGTGCAGAAGCCCAGCCTGAGGCTTGCTCGCCTGAGTGGAGGTGATGCGCTCCGTGGCAGGCATAGCGCCGGGCCCTGCGGTGGGCCCAGGGGAGGTGTGGTGGGTATGCCTGGTCCTGCCCTGACTGGAGCGGGGTGGGGGGGCTTGGCCTCCCTTCTCCACCCTCCGCAGCTTAGCCCTGTGCTCTTGGGTTCTGGGCTCCCGGAACAAGCTGACAACTGTAGGCTGTGGGCACGGGTGCTGCCAGGCAGGGAGGGAGGGCCTGGAGGGGATGAGAGGGCTTTTGTTTCCCTGTTTGTGTCAAGATGGGAATCGACTTCCTCCCACCCAGCTGCCCCGAGGTATAAAGGAAAGGGCAGTCCCCGGTGGGCGGGTCTTCAGCCTGCCTTTTTTTCTTTCTGGCATTTCCCTGGGGCTCCACTTCAGCCACCTGCCTCCTTAGGCCCTCCTGCCTCAAAGCAGGCTCTTCCCCGGCAGACCTGGGTCACTGAGCCTTGGTTAAATATTTGCCAACTGAGAAGAGCTTTAAAGGCAGCTCGGTGAGAAATCCCACCGCCTTCCCCCAAAGCTACCTTTGCGATGGGGGGCTCCCCAGCCAGCCTCTGCCCTCCTCAGCCTCTTTCCTGGGCCCACGGTGGCCGTTTGGGCACCTGAAGCTGGATGGCGTTCCCTCGGGGGGTGGCCTTCCCCACTCAGCACTTGTTTGCCGGGCACCCCCCAGGCCAGGCATGAGCTGGGGCCAGGGAGACGGCGGGAGCGAGGTCTCTGTCTGGGGAGCCGGGTGGAAGGAGCCTTTCACAGCTGCAGTTGTGAGGAGAAGTGGGGGCTGTGGGTGGAGGCTGCGGGTGCTGGGCCTGTCGGGGGTTCCTAGGAGGTGACGTTGGAGCCTGGGGAGGAGGAAGAGGAGATGGCCAGGCAGAGGGGGAGCTCTGAGAGAGCATTCCAGGCTGGAGACCCCAAGACCAGAGCCAGTTTTCTGGGCACTAAATTCCCCCGACTTCTTTCTCTTCACCCTGCTCTCACGAGGAGCTGGGCCACAGACAGGACTGTGGGACCTCGAGTTGCTCCTTCCCCATTCCCCCAGCCTCAGTTTCCCCATCTGGCCAATGAAGAGCTTGGACTTCATCTCAGAGCACCCTCCCCAGGTGCACCTGTTGTCAGCATACGTCACTGGCCATTAATAAGGGGACACTCCAGGGCAGAGGTTCTGCTGGTGCCAAAGGTTAAGATCACAGCGGGATACCTTTATACTGCTCACCCTGCCCTTTGACTATTTGCACCAAAGCGGCATCTCCTGAGGACCCCTCATCGCCAGCGACGTGTGTGTGTGTGTGTGTGTAAAACTACCATATTATGCCCATTTTACAGATGAAGACACTGAGGCCCAGGGAGGCTGTTCTGAGCTCAGGGTTTGCTTCTTGCTTCAAGCTTGGCCCCAGAACACACTGCCTCTGTGAGAAATCCACTCTTCTCTCCCAAAGCCAGTGCTGCACTGGGTGCTGGGGATGTAGAAGGGAACAAGGTGCCACGTGTGGGTGGGGCAGCTGCCAGGCGGGCAGGGAACATCCTGGCAGAGAGACTACACATGTTCCCGAGCTCTTTCTCTGTTTCTGCACACACCTATCTAGGTGTCGGGATAGAGCAGCGGGCATGGTCTTACCTGTGTGACGCAGGCCAAGTCACTGCACCTCTCTGAGGCTCATCTATAAAATGGGTTTGAGAATAAATCTGGGTGGGCGCCTGGGTGGCTCAGTGGTTAAGCGTCTGCCTTCAGCTCAGGTCATGATCCCAGGGCCCAGGGATCGAGCCGCGCAGCAGGCTCCCTGCTCAGTGGGGTGTCTGAAGAATAAATCTGGGTGAGGGTTAAGTGAAATAATGTTGATGATAATTGTTAACATATATGGCAGCTGCCTCTGTGCCTGGCAGGGGGCCAAGTGCTACAGGCATTAGCTGGGGGGCCCCAATTATTATTATAATTATGTGCCAATGGGCAACACAGGAGATATTTGAGTGGGGCCTTGAAGGCGGGCTAAGACTTTGAACTATGGCATCGAGGGGGAAGGGGCTCCTGCTGGGGGACACAGTGCAGGTGAAAGCATGGAGGTGGGGGACTGAGGAAACGGCCAGGGTGGGCCCGGGGGAAGGAAGTGGGGCTCAGAACCTGGCGGCTCCTGGATCCGATTCAGTGTAGCGTCTGCAGGCTGCGGTGTGCCAGGCCCCGTAACAGGTGCCCAGAGCGTGGTGATGGGTGAGCCCCCCGGTCTCCTGGGGTGTTGGAGGCCAGCGAGAGCCTCCCCGAAGCACTTGGCGTGACTGTCCAGTATGTTTCCACGGCACTGGGAGCCTGGGTTCAAGCCTCAGCTTGGATGCAGTCTCCTCCACCTGACAGCTGGCTGACCTTGGACAAGTCACTGGGCCTCCCAGCTTCTTGTTCCTCGTTGAGGGCGACACCATACGCAGCTCCTGGGGCTGCCGCCAGAGCTCAAGGTCAAGTGCGGTAAAGCCCCTGCAGAGTAAGCCTGGTGTCAGCAGCCAGCCTTGTGCCTTCCCGGCTGTGTGACGCCAGGGAGCCTGCTTCACTGCCCCGCACGGTCCCTCCTCTGTCCACTGGGGTAACAGCAGACCCTCCCCTCCGGGCCCCACGTGGAGTCCCTTGCAAGGAGCTGGCACACCATCAGGTGACTGTCACGATTGGGCCTTGGCATGCTGCGGGCTGCTGTATTTATGGGGACATGTTTTTCCTTCTTAATAGCTGGCCCCAGGGAAGGGGCGACCAGCAGAGGGTCCCTTGAGGGCACCTGAGGCCGGTGGAGAGGGAACCTCGTGGGTGGCAGTCACCTTCCTGAGCAAGAAGGACGGCTTTGTGCATATCCTCTCATTCCTGGGACCTGGCCCTAGCCCCTGGGCTGGGCATAAGCCTCCCTTTCTGTGGTGAGGGATCTCTGGGGTGTGTGTGGGGAGCTTTATTGCTCAACGAGGGTGGCTCTGTGCCGAGGGGTGGCTCTGACTCTAGATCGCTGCCTCTGGCTTCTGGCTCTGAGCTTCCTGCTGCATGCCGGGCCCTGTCCCAGATGTGGTGGGTACTGCCAGGGGGAGTCTGATGGGGAATGGGCCTTTACCCACTGTGGGATCAATGGGGGGCTATGGAAGTAAGTGGGGGGGGGGCCCTTACTGAGTTGGGGGCATCCTAGGGGCAGGGGCACTGGGGGGCTGAGAAATGGGCTTAGAGAAGGAGGAAGCAGTGTTCCTGACCTGGAGAGCAGCCTGCACAGGACCCTGTGGCAAGGAAGAGCGTGCAGGAGTTCAGTCTTTGTCCCAAAGGCAGTGGGAGCCATGGAAGGTTGTTGAGCAGAGAAGGTTCAGGGATATCCCTGTGGCTCCTGCATGCACAGGATCCAAAAGAGCCAGGAGTGGGTAGAAATTTGGAGGAGGGGGCAGGCATGGGATGGGAATGACTTGGCCGGGGGGCAGTGACTAGTGGCAGAGTCAGGGCTCAGCTGTACTGCTCAGCTGTACTGGCCTCTTGACTGGCCCCTAGTCAGCTAGGAAGTTCACCTTACCCTGAGGGCCTTGCCCTGGGTAGTAGGGCCTGGCTGGGGTGGGAATCCGGGCCCAGAGTGGAGTCCCTGGGACCTGCCGCTGCTGTACTGGTGCCCTGAGCAAACTCCTTCTCTGAGGGTTATTTGTGGGGTGACCTTCAGTCAGTCCCTTGCCTTCTCTGACTGCTGTCTCCCTTCTGAACAAGGACTGGCTGGTGGGGGGGGGGCACTTAGCTGATTTAACCCCCTCTCGGCTGTGGCTCTGCAGGGTTCTGGCTCCTAGTTCAGGCTCTTCTCATGGGCGGTCTGCCAGTCCCCCTCCTCTGCTGGCCATTGGAGCCTGTCATTTCCCCCTCCTCCTGACTTCCCCCCTGATTACAGGTCCTGAGCAGAAGCCATGTCAGCCTTTCTGACAGCAGCCACCCACAGGGCCCATGTGGCGTGGAACCCCCGCTCCCAGAGGCTGGCGGGGGCAGGGCGGGTAAGGTGGGTTGGTCCAGACTCTGGTTTTGTGCTAGACTCGGGCTGTTCTGGGTTCCTGTCGTTGACAAGCTGTGTGTCTCCAGAGAAGTCACTTAACCTCTCTGAGTCTTTGCGTCTTCCTCTGTAAAGTGGGACAACACATGAAATGACATGTGTAAACATGGAGTGCCACATGGGAGTAGAGGAGGTGCTGAACGTTCAGCTGCTGTGTTCGTAGTGATAGCGGGGGGCCGAGTAGAAGAGGCCCGGGGCCCGGCACGCTGACCCGGCTCTGTTGAGACATGCTGTGTGACCCTAGGAGACTGTGGCCACCTCTTTGGATGGCAGACTTCCCTCTGCTCTCCTGGATGGGTGATGGATATGGTGGTCCTTTGGACGACTGTGCGACACAGGGACACTCAGGTCCCTGGCCGCCCCCGCCCCACCTCGGGCCCTTTCCCCGGCGCTCTGGGAACCAGGTAGGCAGGTTCCAGGCAGCCCTGCCCTGCAGGGTGCTGCCTGCCCGGTTTCAATCGGCAATCTCTTTCAGCTCTGAAACCGGGCCGGGCCTCGGGGGGAAGGTGTGTCCCTGGGGCCCTGCTGGAGGGACCGCATGAGCCGGGAACAGGTCTGGCACGTTGCCCTCAACTGGGGCCAAAGCAGGGATGGGCCCAGTGTGAAGCCCCCGTGGTTGGCACGAGGCTGATACGATCTTGGCTGTAGAGTGCCCTCTTCGTCCCGGGGCCCTGCGGTCCGTGTGGAGGGGGTCCTGGGCCTGGGCTCAGATCCCGCATCTGCTGCTCCCCAGCTGGAGGACTTGGCAGGGATCCCGGCTCTCCTCGCCTGAAACGTTCCACCGGTCCGGACACCACCTGCCCCAGGGCCGAGTCACGGATGAGGGGGATGATCTCTGCGTGATGGGTGCTGGGCTTTGGCAGGACTGCAAGAAAGTGTTCGAGGATCTCTGGGGCGCCCCTGTGCTCCTTTCTCTCATCCTCAGCTCCACAAGCCCCTTCTCCTGCATGAGCCTCAGTTTTGCCATCTGCACAGTGGGCCAAGCCCCCCAGCCCCCCAGAGTCCGCGGGGGACTGCAGGCCACCCTGGGGCCTCCCACAGTCTTGCCCAGCCCCTGCTTTCTGAGTGTAGGAAGCAGCGTGACCCTTTATGTTGTCAGTTTGGAAAATCAGAGATTAACGTTCTTCCGGTTGCCTTGGCTTCTGTTGGTGCTGCTCCTGGGGCTGGGCTGGGCCCGGGGTTGCTCGGCTGGGCCAGGGGTGTTTCAAGGGCCTCTCCTTGAATTACAGGGACCTCGGACAAGGGGCACTTTATGGGAGCCCCCGTTGGCAGCATGCCTCCTCTTTGCCAGAGTGAAGGCTTCATGCCCGTTAGCTCATTCATCTTGATCTTATAACCTGAGCAGGCAGATACCGTTGTGCCATTTTGCAGAGGGGGAAACAGAGGCTCAGAGAGAAGCACCTTGGCCAAGGCCACACAACTCGTAGATGGCAGAGTCAGGACTTGAACCCAGAGCCCGTGTGCCCAGTAGAGATGGTACCTTGTACCCAGGTAGCGTTGATGCCAAGTCCTGCCCCTGCCCCCCCCGACTTCACTTCCAGTCCTTCCGTCCAGCCTGAGGGGCCTGTGGTCAGCTCCGACTCAGATCTGACTCAACAGCAGCTCAGAGGAGATGCTGAGGCCAGCATCCTGGTCAGCTCCTGGGGCCAGGGCAACACTGATTAGATCATCATAGAGATTGTAGATCAGCTGAGCCAACAGGGACCCACCCACCCATCTTACAGATGGTACAATTAAGGCCCAGAGAAGATGGGACAAGTGAGGATCCAGTAGGTGTGAAGGTTCCCTGCCAGCTCTGACCAGATGGGGGCTGGAGACCCCGGGCTTCAGTACTGGCTCTGACAGCTGTCAACCGTGTGACCTTAGGAAAGTCACTTTGCCTCTCTGAACCTCAGTTTCTTCATCTCTAAAATGGGGATAGTAAAGTGTGCTTTGCCTGCCTCTTGGGACCAGGTGAAGGCCCCAGAAGAAAGTTTAAGGCAGGGCTTTGGAAATGGTATTGTGGTGCCATGTGGGAGACCGTTGGATAAGGAGGCTTTATGGGGTGGGGGCTTTGTACAGACTTTGAAACCCACCTCTTTCCCCTTCTGGGCTGTGCATCTCTGAGTAGGTCACTGGGTCTCCCTGAACCTCAGTTTCCTTATCTGTAAAGTGGAGTAATAGTATCTGTTAGGTTCAGTGGGCTGCTGTGTTGAACATGTGTAAGGTTTTAGTGAAAGGCACACCTGATAAACTCTGGGGGCTCTGGGGACAGAGTGAGGAGGCCTGGATGGTAAGGGGTGCCTCTGGGTCACTCTTGATGGTCCCAAAAGGTGCAGCCCTTGGATTCTAGTTATCTGGGGGCAGAGTTGTGCTAAGATCCACAGAGATTCGGATGCAAGTTCCCGTATTCCATTAGCTGGCTGCAAGGCGTCACTCCGAAACAAGCCCCGTGAGGGAGTGTGTGTGTGCGCATGTGTGCGTGCGTGTGCGTGCGTGCGTGTGCGTGTGCACGCGCATGTTTCACTCTGGCCCCCGAGTCCTGAGCCAGGTGGAGCCCACTACCCTCATACTGCAGGCTGGATGTGGAGCTGGAGGCCCCGGGGAGGGGGCAGCGGCCCCCTGAGGTCCCAGAGCACAGCGGTTGTCTGGGTGCAGATTGGGACACTCAGGTCCACTTCCAGAATTCACGGGCTGCCTTCTTGGGCCAAAGAGGGCCTCAGGAGCCCACAGGTGGGTGCTTCCCATGACAACCCCGTGGAGGTGCTCAGTGGGTTTTTGTTGACCTACAAGTGAAGTGACTTCTTGAGCCATTCATCTTTCCAGGCATTGGCTTAAATACCTGTCAAGTGCAGGGTTTTATTCGGCTCTGGGGCCATTTGAAGAATCCGGGTGTGTGCACGGGGCCCTGAGTCAGAGTGGGGTGAGCTTACTGCCTAATTCTGCAGGATGCGCTGGCGGAGGGGCACCGGCTGGGCTGCGATGCACGCTGGGCACTAGCACTAGCACACACTGACGATTGCGCCAGGGGAGCCCCTCCAAGGTCAGGTGGGCAGTGGGGCTCCTATGTGCCTCTTGCGGACCCCTGGCCCGGCTCTCCCACGCCCTTACCTTTGCCTGAGCCCCTCCTTCCTCCCAGTGGGCTCTCCGTTTGTCTGGCCTGTCAGCTGAAGACATACCTATCATTGTCACTATGATTTTGTGGTTCTTGTCCCGGTTCTTTAAAAAAAAAAAAAAAAGTCTTTCCTGGATTTTTTTCGAGCTATAAAAATTATATCTGCTCATAAAAATTTCAGTCTCTTACCATTGTTGTGATAAGCCGAGCGCTATTGTGATTACTAGTGACATCACAGTCACGTTTAGGGAGGTCCTGAGAGCACTTGCTGAGCTATCCCGCCACATGGCCCATCTTACGGCACCTGCTTGTGCCAGGCCCACCCGCCCGGGGTTTGCAGTCAAATCTCAGATGGATCTGAGTGGCCCTTCCCTTTCCAACTTGAGGCTCTGAGCTGGCTGGGAGGCTTCTGGGGCTAGGGGCTGGCACAGTGGGAACTCCTGCCCCAACCTTGCACTTGTCACCCGGAGGCTGGGAGCCCGGGGCTGGAGGCTGGGTCCCTGGCCCGTGCCATCTCCTGAAGCAGCACCGAGGCTGAGTCAGTGCAGGAGGGAGGACGGATGAGATGTGGAAGATGGGTGAGGCTGGCACATGCCCTCACACTGCTCCGTGCCAGCATCTCTGTACCTCCCAGCCGTTCCTGGGCCCAGGACCCCCCAGGGTCGGCCCTGCCTCTGGGGATGGAGCCACAGCCTGCTTCCTGTCTGTCCTTGGTGGGAGGGATGTCCTGTGGGGCCCTGTGGACCATGGTCAGAGCCAGGAGCGGGAGGGAGTCAGCGGTCTGTGGGTCGAACCCCCACTGCCTCAGGCTGGATGTGTGCCCTCTGGGGAGCCTCTCATACTCTGGGGCTCAGAGTGCCCTCTGGGGTGGTGAGCCTTGGTCTGGGTGGGCCCAAGTCCATGGCACATAGGGTCTTCAGACACTCTGGGAGGAGGCGGGAAGAGCTGGTACGGGCAGGTGTGGAGGAGAGAGGGGCCCCCGAGGCCTGGGGGACCGTCCACAGACACTTGGGCCGGGATGCTGCAGTGGGGATTTGAGCCATAAAAATCCCAGGGAGACAGCCACTGTAGGGTGGCAAGAAGGGAAAAAGTGGGGTGCTGAGCAGTGCTTACAGGAAGGGGGCTGCCTGGGCCCTGACCCCAGAGCTCAGCGGGCGGGACGAGCATCGAAGGCCAGGGCGGTGCCCATCGGGGTTCTCTTCCAGCGCCGGCCGGACAGGCCGCTGGGGACCCTGTTCGGGGCTTCTCCCCTGTGAACCCTTTATCTCAGGAGGGGACTGCACCCCCTTCCCCAGCCTGCCTCTCTGAGGTCTTTCCAGCCCCCAGTCCTAGGCCCCCTACGGCGCCAGAGTCCTCGTCCTCTGGCTTCCTGTGGCACTTCCTTTGTACCAAGCACAAGCCAGTTTCTTCCAGGCTGTCTTAGGACATCTCTCAAGAATGTGCTCAGCGTACCCTTGCCAAGAAGCCATCCTGCGGCCCTGCTCCCTTCTAGCCCCCCACCCCCCAGTCTTCCCTTTCTAGCCCTCCTTCGGCCAAACTTGGGCCGAGCACACCCAGTTTCCTAGCACTGCCTGGGACCCTCCTTGAATCCTTAATCCTTTGAGGAATGATGTCACTGCTGCCCCTGGCCCGGCAGCTTCCCCAGTCCTGTGGGGCCTGGCGCAGAGGGGACGCCTAGTAACTGGCAAGTGGACACCCCCCTTTGCTCAGCATCTGCCTGTGCCAGGCCACAGGGATGAGCAGAAGGGCGCCAGGGCCACGTTCCCCGGGGTGCAGTCAGCTCTTAGATACTAGCATCCCGATCCATTAGGCTCCCGACTTGGGAGAACAAGTTTGGATAGTAAGGGACCCCACTCTGTGATCTCTTTGGTTCTGGAATTTCAGGTAGCCAAGGTTTTATCGGAAAACAGATTCAGATCTATATGGTTCTCGAGTTTGGATAGCGAGGCATGCCTGTAATTGTAGCTGGGTGAAGCTGCGGGGGTGGGGGCAGGGGTGCTGTCCTCTTTTTGGGGGTACAGGGTGCCTGGGGCCACCGCCTCTTTTCCTATCCCAAATTCCTCATGCCCTCCACTCCTGGACCCTGGTCCCACAGTCTCACTCCAATAGCTTGTCCGCGTCCCATTGGGAGGGCTGCAGTGGATTTTTCTCCTCACCCCCTACCCCACCTGTTCCTCCTCAGCCCGGGTACTTCAAGCCTATCAGCTTCATCTTCGCCTTCTGGCTCCTAATGAGTCCCCTTGTTCTGGTTTTCACTTCCTCAGCCTCGCTAGCTTCCGCTCCAACCTCCAGCCCACCCCCCACCCCTTGCCCTGGGGCCTTCATGCACCTGATGGGATGATGGGATGTTGCCTTGCCCTTCCCGTTCTCCTCCCCAGTCCAGCCCCTGGGCCTTGAAAACCTAGCCACTGTCTGCGGGATGCAATATCTGGGTTTTGCTGAGAGCATGCTGTGGCTTAGGCAGACCTGGCTTCGAGTTCTGCCACAGGACAGCAGCTTCCTCCTGGGCCTGGCTTCCCAAGGGTCAGGGAAGATTCTGGCCCTCCTGGAAATCATGCTCTGAGGCTGGCGTACCAGGGGCTGGTCAGGCCTCCCAGAGCTGAGGCTGGAGGACCCTGGAAATCCTGCACAGCGGGAGAGTATCCGTGGGGTGTCTGGCTGCTGGGGGCAGAGTCGGGACAAAGCCCCGGGCTGAGGCTGCCTGGCCTGGTGGCTGAGACCCTGGCCCTCCAATCCTGGGTCTGCAAGCCGCCTCGTCCCTAAAATGGGAAAACAACAGCACTGACTCCCTAGGGATTTCATGAAGATTCTTTGGGGTCCTGCATGCAGAACTTGCCCACCCACTGGCTCAGGTTCACACTCGCTAAGCCGCAGCTGTGAGGATGGTGACGATGATGTGATTTATCAGTATTAGCATCACCTACGGTCCCATTTTCTCTCTTTGGCTCCAGTTCATTACCCCTTCTTGCCTGCTCCCCCCACCCCTCCCAATCCTGCCTCATCGTTTTTCAAAACAATTCCCATGGTCTTTGAGAGAGTTCTGGTTGTTTATGGTTTTTAAAAAATAGGCATTCAAAGCAAATTCCTCATTTGTTTTCCCCCCCTCCTCTCCCCAGGTTGGAATCTAGACAGCCATGACCTCATTCCAGGAAAGGGGACCACAGACAGGGTCTGTGGAGAGGGGGTCCTTGAGCTGAGCTCTTCCAGAGGGAGTAGAGGGAGTGAGCCTGCCTGAGACCCTGGGTGGGGATGTGGCCACATGCTTTCAGCCCTTCTCCCTGGCCACCACCTCCTAGCAGGGCTCCTGGACTGCATCCCAGCTCCGCCACCCACTGGCTCTGTGACCTTGAGCCGGTGACTTAAGCTCTCTGGGTCTCAGTGCTTCTTCTAGGTCTTCTCTAAAATGGGAATAACACCAGCCCTACCTCACAGGGCTCTTGAGAGGATTAAATGAAATGCCTGAGAAGCAGAGACCAGCCCTAGGAGGCACGGCGTCTCATCAGCCCTTTCTTTGAGGAAGGACCGGGTCTTCAGACCTGGAATCCAAGGCTGGCAGAGATGGCCTGTCCACCATGGAGTCTAGTCTTCTTAGTGTTCAGGGAACTGAGGCCCAGAGAGGGGAGCCGCGGAGTGAGCCGGCACAAGCCCTAAGTCAGGACTCGAGTGGCCGCTTCTCGGGACCAGGAAATCTCTCCCAAGGAGAGGGCCTCCTTGTCATGGGTCACCACCCTCCCTGGGCCTCAGTTTCTCCATCTGTAAATAGGGATACCCAGGCAGTGCGGGTCCTGAGCGTCTGGTGTGTGCTTGGCGAGCCCTGGAGGCCACGAGAGTCACCTTCTCTGTTCAGAAACTGCTTTGGCAGCAGAGAAGCAAAGGGCCCGTGGAAGCAAAAAGGTGGTTAACTGGGTAGATGAGTTCAGTTTAGAATGTTTATTTATTTTTACTGGGGAAGGAATCACGTTGTAAAATAATTCAAATGCTGTAAAAGTGAATAAAGCCGAAAATGCAGTTTGCTCGGCCCTCCCGTTCCCACACCCAGGGGTCCCACCCAGAACAGGTGGGGGAGTGCTGCCTTCCAGACCTTTTCCTCCGTCTCCAGACATAAACAGTTTATAGGCACGACCAGGAGTGATTTTAAATGAGGTAATATTCAGCACGTGGTTCTGTAACTCGCTTTTCTTCACGTGGCCGAGTGTGGGCACCTTCCCCCGGGTGGCACCTGTAGGTCCCCCCGTCCCAGGTGCACTGGTAATGGGCTGAATCCGTCCATGCACGCGCATCTGGCTCGTGCCTGCTGATTGCCTGCGTGATATATACACCTGTTCCTCTGCGAGTCGTTCCGAGGGTCCTTCCTAGAGGGTCCTTCCTAAAGGAGGGAGTGCGGCATCCTGGGCCCCGCGTGAACCCTTAAAACTGTACGCGCAGCTGCTGGTCAATTTCCAGCACCCAGGGCTCCGAGTTAAGGTGTCCGCTCCCCCGCACCCTGACTGGCCTGACGGGGGAGCACGGAGCTCTCTGACTGCATCTGCTTGGTGGCTGGTGCTCAGCGTCTTCCCACTCATCTGTTGGTTTCTCGTCTTTTCTCTTTGGTTTTGTCTGTCTCAGTAGTTGCCTGTTTTCCTGTCTGAATGTCCACCCACCGTGTGCAGGGAATGCACCTGTCTGGCCAGGAACACGAGGCAGGTGAAAGCCGGAGCTTGTGCCAACGATTTCTTCATTTCTTCGGGAGCAGGAATTCGGAGCTGGGCTGATGCCCCTCCCTGGGGTGGGGCTGCTGCTCGCAGGTAACCATGACGACCTCACAGTCTGTTTGTTCTTGCCTTCCAGAGAAGACCGGGAAGATCCTGACGGAGTTCCTGCGCTTCTACGAGGACCAGTATGGCGTGGCCCTCTTCAACAGCATGCGCCACGAGATCGAGGGCACGGGCCTGCCGCAGGCCCAGCTGCTCTGGCGCAAGGTGAGCGGTGCTGAGCCGGGGGCAGGGCGGGCCCCGGCGTGGCCCTGCCGAGTGGCTTCCCGTCCCTGGGCCTCAGTGTACCCTTGTTGCCTCCATGGTCTCTAGGGGCCCCACCCAGCATCTTTTATTACTTTTTTTAAGATTTTATTTATTTGAGAGAGAGCACAAGAGTGAGTGAGCACGAGCAGGGCTGCGGTCAGGGGCAGGAGGAGGGCAGAGGGAGTGCAGAGGGAGAGGGAGAAGCAGACTCCTGGCTGAGCAGGGAGCCTGATGTGGGGCTCAATCCCAGAACCCTGGAATCAGGGCCTGAGCTAAGGCAGACGCTTCATGGACTGAGCCACCCAGGTGCTCCCACCCAGCTTCTGAATAGGGAAATAACCCGGTGGCCTTGCCAAGACCCCTTCACTCACCGTGGGGACTCCCTGCCAGCTCAGCTCCTCCATTGGTAGAGCTGGGGCTCTGGGATCATCTTGCCACACCTGAGTTCAAGCCCAGCTGCTCTCTTTTTTTTAAAAATTTTTTTAAAGGTTTATTTATTTGAGAGAGAGTGTGAGAGCGTGTGCCCGTGAGAGCGGGAGGAGGGGCAGAGGGAGAGAGAAATCTCAAGCAGGCAGCAGAGCCCAATGCGGGGCTCGATCCCAGGACCCTAAGATCATGACTTGAGCCAGAATCAAGAGTCAGACGCTTAACCGACTGAGCCACCCAGGTGCCACTAGCTGCTTCTCTTAAAGGCCTCGTGCCCGTGAGCAAGTCACCTCACCTCGTGGATCTTAGTTTACCCATCTGTGGAATGGGGTAAGAGCACCCGCGCATGGTGGTTGTGAGGACGAGAGGACCAGTCAGCCGGGCGCCTGGAGCAGGGAAGGTGCTCGGGGAGCACTGGCTGATGGTGTCAGCATCATCAGCCTTGTCATTAGCCTGTTAGGAGCAGGATTGTGTTTGCCCAGTAAATATTTGTTGAGGGACTGGAAGCTGTGTGACTCCGGGCCACGGGTCAGCATGGACTGAAGGAGGCACACAAGGCCTCCTGGGAAGGGGCCCGGTGGTGACCGGCCTCCGAGTGGTGCCAGGGGAGGGACAGTTGGAACACGGGCTGGGCCATGAGTGCCTCGCTGGAAGCCGGCAGCCCCAGGCCCGAGCCTGTGGGGTGAGAAGCTAGTCCTTGCTGCTCTGGGGGTGGGACAGGGGCCCTGAGTCAGCCCAGGGAAATCCAGGGCATTCCCATTCAGTGACCTTCCTACCCACCCCGGACAGCCCAGGGGTGGCAAGGAGGAAGGGTGCCAGCCCCACCTCTTCTGCAGGTGGCCTGGCCCCACAGTGGCCCAGCAGCAGCCCAGAGGCTACTTGCTCCTGGCTGGTGGCCTTGGGGCAGAGTGCCGGCCAGCTTCCCTCTGGGGAATTGGACTGGCTGAGCTGATCCCTCTGGGAGTGGGCTCCGAACCAGGTCAGCCAGGCCACCCCAGTGCCGCCGCTCAGGTCCTTCGTGGCTGAATCCCGGTTGGTGGGCTCCAAAGCTGTTCTTGCCCACCTTGCTGCGCCTCCCCACCCAGTCCTGTTGGCTTCCTCCCAGCTGCCCGGGTCAGCCTGTTCCTGGGCTTGGAGGGGGGGGAGTCGGGACAGGACTGTAGGAGAAGGATGGAGGCTGGAACACTGTGCTCTGGGGGGAGAGAACTCGGGGGACCCGGCCCAGAGCTGCTTGCTAGCTGCTGACTTGGGCAGTTGAGTCAACCCTCCGGGCTCGGTCTCCTGACCTGACAGGTGGGTACCTCCTGCGGAGCACTGTGGAGCCGACTGCGCGCGAGAATGAGTGGAGCAGATGGGGTTCCTAAGGGGTGCGAATCCCGACTTGCCAGGTGACCTCCAGCCCGTGGCCTCACCTTCTCGAGCCTCCGTTTCTCTGTGTGTGGACTGACACCCAGAACAGCCATCATGGGCCAGAGGAGTGAGAGCAGCCTGGGGAGGGGGTGGGGATGTCCAGGGCCGGATGGGATTCAGATCATGCGGAAAGGGACCAGTATGGGGCCGCTGAGGTGGCAGAGCAGAGCGAAGAGCCTCAGAAGGCCCCAGACTTGGGAGAGTTGGGGCTGTCTCCTTCTTGCCTCCACGCTCCCCCAAACCCAGGTGGTGGAAAATGTGTCCGCTTACCATGACACCAAAGGGGCTGGAGCTGGTTTTTGGGGCGTGTTACCTTTTGGTGACTTCTCAGCGGAAAGGACAGCTGGAGGCATCACCTGAAACGAGACAGGTGGGCCTGCAGTCAGGGCCACACACTGAGCCAGGCCAGGTGCAGGGGCCACTCTGGTCCCACAGAAACTCGGGAGACAGCAGTAAACTGTCACACGATAAGCTGGGTCCTACGAAGGAGATCACAGAGTGAACTCAGTCCGGGGCAGGGTGTCTGGCCTCCTCTGGGTGACCCACCAGGGCTTCTTGGAAGAGGGGCCATCTCTGCTGAGGACCTGCCAGGAGGGGAGAACATCAGACTGAGGGAGCGGCATGTACAGCGGGGCCGTTCAGTGGCTCGGCCAGGATGGTGGAGGCAGGACGCGAGCCAGGTTCCAGATTGCTGCTCGGGGTGGAGGGCAGGCCAGGGCTGCGCGGCTGAGCAGCTGAGCCTCCGAGCATCACGTGACCCTTCGTGGCTCGTCCCTTGGTGTAGTGGCCCGCTCCCCACCCAGTGACAACGGAGGCCGAGGTGGTGCCCGGAAGTGTGGCCTGGAAGGGTGTCTGGCACGTGCCCACTCGTGCGGTGTCACAGGCAGCCTGGGTCCCAGTGACCCAAGACAGAGTGGTGTGTCTGACGGCACGAGGCATGAGAGTCTCTCTGCGGGAGGGACATCTGTAGCAATGCCTTTAGTACCCGTTGTAGGAAAGCCGCAATGACCCGTCAGTAAGAGGAGTAAAAGGAAATCACCCCCAGTCCCTGAAAAAGCAGGGAATTTTGGTCCCATCTTGCCACTCAGGAAACTGGCCATTGTGATAAATCAGGATAATATCATAATAGAAATAACAATGTTAATTGTCATAGTATCAGTTGTTTTTATTAGAAATAATACAGTAGCAATAGTAATAGTAAAAACCCCAGAAATTGTGTTAAAAATAGCAGCTGTGCTGGGTGGGCGCGACATCGTTCTGAGGGGTTATACTTGTGTCCACACCTGCAGTGTGGACCCTGAGGCTCAGAGAGGTGGAAAGGCTTGTCCAGGCTCCCGTGGTGTGGGGGGTGGGGCTGGGGCTGGAATCCGGGCCGTCGGAACCGGGGTCTGTGCTCTAACCATTCGCCACCCACCGAAGGTTCCCAGCCCAGCGTTGGAGAGCTTTGCAGAGTCCAGAATAATTTGCCTGGGCTGGCAGGTTCCGTTTCGTTTCTTGCAGGCCTTCCAAGGGAAACATGACTCTGCCATTTGAAAGTCTTAAAACCCAAACCCGCAAGCAACCGCCCATTACGGGCTGCCCCAGGATCTGGGGGTGGACTCCGGCTTGGGGGGGCGGTGGTTGCTGGGAAGGCCTGCCTGGGCCTCCCGCTGCCCCTGAGGTGGGGCTCCTGCCCTGAGCTGGGAGGAGGACCAAAGGGGGGGGGGAGTGAGGAGGGTCTTACCAGGGTGTCAGGAGAGCTGTCTGTTCTTTCTAGAAAAGATGGGGATTTGAGAGCTGGCTTTGAGAGGAGGCCCCTGTCTAAATATAGCCCACTGAGCATAGCTTTGTGACTCAGGCAAAGCCCACTTGTGTGCGAGGTGGGGTGAGGGGGGTGGGGGGGGGACCCTTTTCTTTTCCTGTAAATATTTTTATCCCTGGGTAGGAAGCAGTCGCGGGGTCCTATTGTTTGAGTACAATGGGCCCTCATTTTCCAAGAGTGTTTTGGCATTTCCCCTTGAAGAGTAGTGGGAAGGTTGCAGGGGAGAAGGGGCCCCTGTGAAGACACAGGGCCCTGGGGGCGGGCAGCTTGGACCAAGGCTCACACCTGACTGCAGTGCAGAGGCAGACCCGAGCAGGGACGCTGGGAGGGGTTAGGCGCTGTTCATAATAGTACTTTCTCCCTGTATTACATAGGACGCATGTTTATTTCTGCAGAAGGCTCCATACTTATTGCAGAACAGATAGAAGCTTTTGAAACTCCATTCATCCCGGAGTAAGCCTGCCCCCTGTGGCCTCTATCTCCCTTTCCTGAAACTTCCCGGTGTGGGTTTGCTCAGGAAACACGCTCTCAGGCATGCCCCCCCCCCCCCAAGAAGTCAGCCTGTGGAGCCGGGAGACTGACACAGCCCGGGGAGTCCCAGCAGCAGCCATGGAGGCTCCGGCGTGTCATGAGCCGAGCAGACGGCCTGTCAGGTGCACGTGATGCTTGCCCGTGGCCTCTTACACAGTCCTCAAGATACCTGGCCGAAGTCACTGCTGTCCCTGACCTCATGGTACAAATGAGGACACTGAGGCTCAGACAGGGGATGTGACAGGCCCGAAGTCACACTGAGTCAGAGGTGGAGTCAAAGGTAGGACTTCTCAAGGAAGGTCTGGGCGTTTCTGCTGCCCACATTGCCATCGGTCTGTCAGGATGCTGGTCCAACGCTGAACCTTCCGACTGAGGTCCCCTCCAACCCCACCCAAATGCATGGAGTTCATCTTATTAGCTGTCAGAGCTGGGGAGGCTCCCTGGAGCCCCCTTGGCCAAGTTTTTGTTACCCTGAGGGGAAACGGAGGCCGAGAGCAGGAAAGAGACATTCCAGGGCACCAGGGCCTTCACCGTCCTGGCCCGTGGGCATTTCCCGTCCGGCCGGTGTGGCTGCTGGGGTGGTGGGTGGTCGGGGAATTAGCCTGCCATGGGCTCCAGAGACCTGCCCCAAGGTAGCCGTGCCTGTCTAGGGCCAGGACAGGCGGGAGACCTTGGTCCTGGCTGGGCCCCGAATGCTGGTGCCTGGCCTGGGTTCGAGTCCTGCCATCGCTGTGGCTCTGGCTGGACCTTGGGAAAGCCCCCCTGCCTGAGCCTCCCTCTCTGCATGGCTGAGCTGCAGCCCTGCCTCAGAGAAGGACTCGGGGAGCTCGGGATGGGGGATGTGCTCAGCAGCTCCCCCTTCTTGGGGGACCCCATTGCCCGGCTGGGCTGTGGGGGAGCCGGGCCTCACTCTCACCCCACTCACAGGTGCCATTAGATGAGCGTATCATCTTCTCTGGGAACCTCTTCCAGTACCAGGAGGACAACAAGAAGTGGAGGAACCGCTTCAGTCTCGTGCCTCACAACTATGGGCTGGTGCTCTACGAGAACAAAGTGGTGAGGCACCCCCCACCTCACCCCTGCTCTGCTCCTTCTCCGCAGCCCCCACCCCCAACCTGCTTGTTTGGCTGGCTTCCCTCTAAACAGCCCAGCTCTGGGGGTCCCCTTTCCCTTTGCCTCCCCATGTAAGCAACTGGCCGCTGGCCCCTACCCACCTCAGATTGTCCAGTCCCTCCAGTTCCAGGGCCAGAGCTTCTCCCCACTGCCCGTCCCCCCAGCCCCCAGCCTGCTTCCTGGCTGGGCTTCCTGCAGCTCTCCGACCACTCCCATCCTTGCTCTTCAACGGTCGTGACCAACTGCTGACACAGGAGTCTGGCCATCCCCCCCTCCCCCCACTTACCCCAGGGTAGCGATCCCATCTTTTTCCTTCCTGATTCCTCTGCCGCTACTGGCAGCCCCCCTGCTGCCTGGTGAGTGTCCCGCCCATTGTCCCTTATCTTTGCCCTGGGCCTTGGGGGAAGCGCCCCCTGGTTGAGCCACAGACCCAATTTCTTCTACCAGACATTTTTCCACAGTAGCGAAGGATAGGCTGGAGTGCTCTCTGTTCAAGGAGAATCGGGGTTAAAGAAACATAAACAATGTGTGCAGCAGCCTGATGGCCTCTGGCAGGGGTTCTCGAACTGGTAGCTGGCTTCAGAACCACCTGGAGGGTGTGTGACAGAGGTTGCTGGGCCTGCCCGGTTTGATCTGGGTCTGAGCAGGGCCGATAATTTGCATTTCTAACAAATTCTTAGGTGATGCTGATGGTGTCGATGACCTAGGACCGCACTTTGCAAATCAGTGCCCTGGAGGTCCTGAGCCACTGTGAAGAAATGTGTTGGGTAGTGACACCTAGTGGCCAGGGGCAGCACAGCAGCCCTGCTGTATAAGCTACTAGTTAGAGCCGCTTTTTACCCGCTGGGGTAGAAGAAAGCAGTGTCCAGACCTAATTCTCCTCCAGAGGGGACTTGTGTGGAGCTCTGAACCCACGAATTTGCCGGACAGTCAGGGTAGTGGTCAAAGACTCTGGACCCAGGAGGCGCACAGACCAGGTTCATGTCCTGGGTTGGCTGCACGCGGGCCGTGTGGCTAATGATGGTACTCACCTCTCGGAGTGTGAGGATTTTGTGGAAGGAAGCAATGCGGTGCACTTAGCACGGTGCCTGGTGTGTCATAAATACTCAGCCAGTGCTGGCTGCTGCTGATAGGGGCGTTAGTGCTGGTAATGCTTACTGCGTCTGGCTGAGGCCCTGAGCTGATCATGTTACGTGGATCGTCTCACGCGGTCTGCACGCAGCCCCGTGGGGTAGGAGCTGTCGTCGCCCTGGTTTAACAGGTGAGGACGCTAAAGCATAGGAGGTGAAGGAGCTTAATGTCCGCAGCACAGAGACGGTGTCCAGTGGAGCTGGGATTGGAGCCCAGAGCTGGGACCCAGGTCACTACGCCAGGTGGTTTCTAATCCCCGCAGTGGGTGGGCTCCTCCTCCTCCTCCCTCTCTCCCTCCTCCCCTTTCCCTTCCCCTCCTCCTCCCTGCCTCAGGCAGGCCACACTGAGAGGGCCCTGGAGCCAGAGTTGGAGATGGGGCTTAGGCTTGGCCACGCTGTTACACCCTGGGACCATCCCTCTTGTCCCTTCCTCAGGCCTACGAGCGGCAGGTCCCACCCCGGGCTGTCATCAACAGTGCAGGCTACAAAATCCTCACCTCCGTGGATCAGTACCTGGAGCTGGTTGGCAACTCCTTACCAGGTAAAGGACTCCCCCCGCCCCCCCACCGCCTGGTCCCAGGCTGAGATGCCCTGCTTAGATCCAGGAGGTGGCCGGGGGAGAGGGCTGCCCTGATCCCAGAGCTCCAGCCTCCATGTTTGCAGAGAGAGCGGCCAGGCCTCGAGGGACCGCACGTGCCCCCAGAGGGGAGGCTGAGGGGGGTTGCCTGAGGCCCCCCAGCGAACTAGGCGCAGGCGCCACCCGCGTGCCCACTTCCTGAGCCTTACAGTTGCAGCTCTGCCGGGGGGGGGGGGG
>NW_024424119.1:52353165-52353381 GCF_017311325.1 Ursus maritimus | reverse complement strand
GGGGGGGGGGGGTCCCACTGTCTGCCCTTCCCGTGTCCCTGAGGCCCTGTGAGACCCCTGGAGAAGGTGACCGGGGTCACCCTGCTTTGTACACGGTGGAGTCAGTACTGCGTTTGCGAAGAGTTGTTCTAGGTGTCCCGTCCGCCCCGCCCTGTCGGAGGCTCCTAGAAGCCTTACAGGAGCACGTCTGCCTGCCCCATGATCCCAGGGAAACCG
>NW_024424119.1:52352082-52353155 GCF_017311325.1 Ursus maritimus | reverse complement strand
GGGGGGGGGGGGGGGCGATCTGGGGGGCAGCCTGTGCTCCCAGATGGGGCTTGGGGTAGAGCGCCCCGTGTGGTTGAGGGCTCAGCCAGAGCCCAGCATTCCAGGATTCCAGCCCCGACTCTGGCTTTGTTTTTGTTGTGTCTTCTCCGGCAACTCGGCACTGGGAGGACTGACCTCGGGGTGTTGTGTAGACCCTGCGAGGTGCTGTGTGCGCCCGCGCCCCACACAGGCATGCAGAGCCAGGGCTCGAAGAAGAACGGTCACTGTGTTATGAACAGTGGTGAGGTCCCAGCCCAGGACCGCTTATCTCACTGGATCTCGAATATCCATGGGGACAAAATAGAGAAAAATCTCCTTTTATTTATTTTCTGGGAGGGAGGCGGAGCCCTCCCTCCCCCTTGGACATGTAAGCCTCGCTTTGGCCTCCACAGCTGAAATTTGAAGGGACACCCAAGAAGGTAACGCCCAGCCTCTGAGCCTGAGGGCTCCGACCGCGTTGCTTGTGCTTTAGGCATGGGGTTCAGAGCCTTTCCCGAGATGCAGTGCCCGCCCTGAGAAATGGGTCCAAACAGATGCCACGGGATTCTGAGGTCCCGTTAGCTGGGCTGCGGCGGATGCAGGGACAGAGAGGCATGCTGCCTCCGCCCTGACTTGCCGGTCAGCCCGAAACAGGCGAGCCCTCTCTGGGCCTCAGCCGGCCCTGGCAGCTGGGCCCAGGGATGCGCCGCCTGCCGGCCCGGGCAGACGGAAACTGCAGAGGGCAGCGGCTCAGCCGGCGCTGTCTCCGCAGGGACCACGTCGAAGTCGGGCACCGCCCCCATCCTCAAGTGCCCCACGCAGTTCCCGCTCATCCTCTGGCACCCTTCCGCCCGGCACTACTACTTCTGCATGATGACGGAGGCCGAACAGGACAAGTGGCAGGCGGTCCTGCAGGACTGCATCCGGCACTGCAACAATGGTGAGCAGGGGGCGGGGCGCCTGGGTCACTCCCGAGTGGCGACACCTAACGGCTGAGTGCGGTGCGGCAACCCTGCTCTACGAGCTGTTTTTTCTGGCGGGGGGGGGGGGGGGGG
>NW_024424119.1:52342240-52352072 GCF_017311325.1 Ursus maritimus | reverse complement strand
GGGGGGGGGGGGGGGGGGGGGGCGTTGTTTGTAGGGAGACATTGCGATGCTGCCTTTTAACCTTCTTCCTTGAAGAAGACAGTTCTGTCCTGCTCAGAGAAAATTTGGGAAATTGTTCTCAGAGCGGGTGTGGTTGTTGAGCCCTTGGACCCTGGAGCACAGAACCACAGTCCTGATTCTGCTCCTTCCTAGCAACATGACTTCAGGACCAGCTTACCTCTCGGAGCCTGTATAAAATGGGATAATAGTCCGTCCCGAGTCTTAGGGTGTTTGTAAGGATTCACAGTGAGAGTCTGCTCGATGCTTGGTGTAAAGACTAATTTATTCATTTGTTTAATTTCTCTTAAAAGATTTTATTTTTAAGCAGTATCTACCCCCAGCGTGGGTCTCGAACCCACAACCCCAGGTCAAGAGTTGCACACCCCACTGACTGAGCCAGCCAGCCAGGCACCCCAGGACTTCTTTTGTTGCATCATTTGTTGCCTTACCCCTGACCTATAGGGTAGCCTGGGAGTTCATGTCCTTTCTCAGGGCCTCGGTGTTCCCTTCTGTAGAGTTTTGAGGTCTCTTTCTGCTCATTCATTCAATGAACATTTTTAGTGTCTGGGCGCGGAGGCTGCAGGAGGGAGCCCGCCCCGGGTCCTGCCCCTGTGCTGCCGGCAGCCCCATGGGGGAGGCAGATGTTAAGCAGGGGGGGTGGCTGTGCCCGGTGCTGGGTGGGAGCCACCCCGGGAGCCTGGAGGGTGTGCATGTGCTGGGGGGTACTGACCTGACCCTTGTGTGCAGAGGGTGGGCTAGCTGGAGCTGATGGTTCTGCTGAGACCTGAAGGATGAATGGTCCTCGAGTGGGGGGAGCAGCGTTCTAGCCTGGAGCGTGGAGGGCAGCCTGGAGGCGGGGACGGTTTAGAGGAGGAGGTGCATGGAGCCCTGCAGTGGGGGAGGGTGACCCAATGCGCTGGGGGGCACTGGGGTCCCGACCAAAGGGCCCTGCAGGGCTCTAAGGAGTTTGATCAAAAAATGGGGACAATAGGGGTACTGAGCATCTTTGTGCCCTCGGGGAAGGAGCAGCCTGTGCTGAAACCTGAGCTTGCTTCCTGGTGACCGGGCCTGGGGCGGGCAGGAGGCTACCACCCCCACCCTCCCTGCCCGGCATGCCTCCCGTGGTGGTGGGTGGACAGCGTGGGCACCCACGCCTGGAGACCCGGCTGCCGTGGGGACTCGGCTCGCCCCACCCATCCTCTCTGTGCTGCAGAGTCCGGTCTGTAATCTGTCAGGTGGGAGGAACCAGGCCTTCAGTCGGGCCAACCCCTGTCACCTGGGCCAGGCCCTGCCACCCACAAAAGGCCTCCTGTTCCCAGATCCCCTGGGGCTGTGGGGCCAGGGCTGGGCGGAGGCCATCTGGGCTCTGACTGCCGGGCCTGGGCACCCGCCCCCGCTCCTCCCTTCTTCCTCCCTCCCTGCCCCAGCCCTGGCCCAGCCCTGCCCTCTCCAGGTTTCCAAGGCTAATGGCTGACCTGGCAGGGCCACCCCAGGTTGGGGGTGGGCTCCCCACGTGCACAATGCGAGGATGACAAGCTCGAGCTCGGTGGGATTGCCGGGAGGGCTAAATGAGCTGGTTTGGGGTGAGCTCTTGGCCCTGTGCCTGGCACAGCTGGGAGCTCACCTGGGAGGCTGGGGAGAGCCCTGTGGGTGGGTGCGGGTGCTGTGGGCAGGAGGGGGCGGGGAAAGAAGGGGCAGCCTGCAGCTGGTTTTAGAGGAGCCTTCCTTCTACCCTGAGAACTGTGGGAAAGTTCTCTGCTTCCTCTAGCTTGGAGGCTGGGCCTGGAATTTGTGGATCCTGGAATTGCTCACTCTGGGGGCTGCCAGGAAGTAGGGGGGGGTGGGCGGGGAAGGAGGCCAAGCTGGGGGGACGCCAATTCGTCCCAAGGCCCCCCTTACATCCTGCATTCCTGGAGCAGCTGGGGGTGGCAAGAGGCAGCTGGGGCACTGAGCTGAGCCCGCAGGGCGGGCCTGGGCTGCAGAGGTCAAGGCCTCTTCCTGTCTGACTGCCATCCCCCTTAGCCTGCTGCTTGGGACTGAGGAATGCAGTTTCCTTTCTCAGTCTGACCCTGATGACCCCACAGGCAGGAAGTCTCCAGGTCTGGCTGGAGTCCGCTGGTCCTGTGTTGGAGCCCTCCTGTTGCCATTCCCTAGCTGTGTGTCCTCGGACCAGTAACTTGGCATCTCTGAGCCTGTCTCCTCCATCAGGAAAAGTGGGACTGAGAACAGCCATCCCTCACGGGGCCGTGTGAGGATGAGATGAGGGAATGTGTGTGAGGTCTTAGCCCCGGCCTGGTGTCTTGGTCTGCTTGGGCCGCCATAACAAAGCGCCAGACTGTGTGGCTTACGCAGTTGTGGAGGCTGGAAGTCCAAGATCAAGGTGTCGGTAGGTTAGTTTTCTTCTGAGGCCTGCCTCCTTCGGGCCTTGTCTCTGTGTCTTTACACAGCCCCCCCCATGGTGTGTGCATGTTTTACACCCAGATTCCTTCTACTGATAAGGACACCAGTCATACTGGATGGACTCCCCCATGACCTTATTTTACCTAAATTACTTCTTTAAAGGCCCTATTTCCAAATACAGTCACCTTCTGAAGTACTAGGGGTTAGGTCCTTAGCATAGGGATTTGGGGGGACACCACGCAGCCCCTCACAGCCAAGCTCAGGGGAAGAGCTCAGGAGGGGGGCCCTCGTTGTATGAGACTCCGCGGCCCAGCATGCGGAGTGGAGCTGTCCTGAGGGTCTGAGACCGCACGTCTGGCGGGAGCCAGGGCCCGGGACATCGCAGCCTCCTTCCCGCTGCCCCCACCCAGCATCTCACCTCCCTGCCACCTGGAAAGCAGCCCTGCCTTGCCAGTACCCCGGCTTGTTGTCTGTAGAATGGCAATGCCCTCAGGTGAGAGCGGTTGCATGCAGCGCACAGCCCGCGTGTTCTCGGCAACACTTGGTCTTGGGGAGACCGTGCTCCTCCTCCCTCCTCTGGCCCAGTGGGCAGCACTCACCTCGGGCTCTGCACAGCAGCCCAGCTGGGGCACCCCTGAAACAGCGGGGAGACCCCTCCTGCCCCCAGCCTGGCCCAGGGAGCTGCCACTACAGGGATGGCTCTGGGCCCATTTCCCACCGCTGACCCCCTTCCGGCGCGGACAGGCGGTGACTCTGCGGTCAGCCGGATGTGAGGGGGTCCTCCCCACGCCCGGAGGGGCTTTTTCTCTGCGGGGGTGACTCAGCCTGTAGTCACTGCCGTGGGAGCTGGGGTTTGGGAGGCCCAGACTGCTGTTTCCCCTTCCTCGGCTCCGGGGACGCAGCGGTCGGGGGCACGTGGCCAGGGTGGCCGCCCCGCTGCCTGGCTCCGCGTGCTGAACCATATTCTTCCCCAAGTCGATTTTGCAACTTCCTGCTGCTCGCCTCCCCTGGCAGCCGTTCCGGGGGGCTGTGCCTTGTTCCCCGACCCACCTCGCTGGCACGGGGGAGGAGGGCAGGCTCATGCGGGCTGCTGCCAGCACTACCAACAGCACGAGTCTAGAACTGGTGTGTCGTGGTCAGACTGGAATGACACCCTGTCACTGCCAGGTGTAGTAAAGGGCGACGCAGCACGGTGCTGGGTTTGGCTCTGGGGCCCCTGCGTGACCAGTTCCCAGCCCGTCCTCATGGCTGGAGCCTCGCTGTGGCTGTAGGAGACCAGCCTGGGTCCCTGTTCAGAAGAGGAAACTGAGGCCCTTAGGGTTCCATGATCTGGAGCAAGGCTTGGCAAGCTCCAGTGCACAGCCCAGAATTTGGCCCATTGCCTATTTTTGCAAATCCAGTTTTACCGGCTCGTTGGGTTTCCACGGTGTCTGGCTGCTTTGATGTCGCGGTGGCAGAGCGGCGTGGTTGCCACAGAGACCATCTGGTCTGCAGAGCTGAAAATGGGTACTGGCTGGCCTTCTGTGGGGAAAGCTTGCAGGCCCCGACGTGGCCAGTAGGGGAGGGAGCAGGACTGGAATGAGGACCCCGGGGTTCCTCTGGCACCCTCTCTGCTGTGCCGGCCGCCTCTCCCGGCAGGGTGGGGTGACCTTGGGTCCCGGCTCTGCCACGCACTGCCCTGGGACCCCCAGCCGGTGGCCTGACCTTGCAGTCTGCTGTCGATCTGTAAAGTGGGCTTGAGGACAGTCTTGGGGCGGTTGGGAAGATTTAAGAAGATTAAGGAGCACATGAAGGAGAGTGCCTCGATGCTGTCGGCGGAGGGTTATTACCGCTGTCACTGTCACCGCAAACACGACCACCACCACCTCTCTCGAGGCCGCGGGGCTGCAGGTGGGGGTGTGCATGTGTCTGCACGCTCGGGAGGGTGCGCTTGGGCAGTCAGTTGGTCTTGGTGAGGGCCATCGGGCCATCCCACCGACCTCCTCTCCCACTCCCTCTCCGGAGCAGGGATCCCTGAGGACTCCAAGGTAGAGGGCCCTGCGTTCACGGACGCCATCCGCACGTACCGCCAGTCGAAGGAGCTGTACGGCACCTGGGAGATGCTGTGTGGGAATGAGGTGCAGGTGAGGCCGAGGGGGCCGACGAGGAGACCGTGGATGTCACCCCAAGGTCCAGAGGGCGGGCCCAGGCACAGAGACTGTGGGCTCGGGGCACTCCTGGCTTGCAAGGAGACAATAAGATCGTTTTGGACAGGTGGAGATACTTACTTGATTCAGTCATGTACTGAGCACCTATCCTGACCCGGGTGCTGGGGTGCTTCTGTGAATAAGAGGGATGCGGCCTTGGCCCTTGCTCTCTATCTAGCAGGAGAAACAGACATTTGACAAATAAACGCACGTACTTCTGTGTGCCAGTGAGGGGGGTCGGGGGTTGTGGTATTCCAGACAGGGAGGCAGCAGGTGCAAAGGCCCTGAGGTGGGACCCCCTGCAGGATCCTGCAGGTCCCCCGAGCAGAGAAGCTGGGACGTGGGGGATGATGCTCGAGAGAGAGGGCAGTGGAGACATGGAGCCAAGGCCAAGCCCAGAGGAGTTGGGGCTTGAGTAGAATGCGGAGAGGAATCTGCCAGCTGGGCGTGCTCTAACCCCTGCCCCGGCTTGTGCCTCCTGGTCCTAGATCCTGAGCAACCTGGTGATGGAGGAGCTGGGCCCCGAGCTGAAGGCGGAGCTCGCCCCACGGCTGAAGGGAAAGCCGCAGGAGCGACAGCGGCAGTGGATCCAGGTGGGTGCGTGTGGCCCGGAGGCGGGGGTGCTGTGCCCGCCCGGCACCCTCGCTCTGGCTCTGACGCCGTGCCGCTGCCCACAGATCTCCGACGCCGTGTACCGCATGGTGTACGAGCAGGCCAAGGCGCGCTTTGAGGCGGTGCTGTCCAAGCTGCAGCTGGCCCGGCCAGCCATGGAGGCGACCATCCGCACGGACATGGACCAGATCATCACCTCCAAGGAGCACCTGGCCAGCAAGATCCGAGGTAGGCCACCTGCCATGTTTTGGGGGCCGGGGTGGACCTCCCGTCTGTGCCATGGACCCGTGTACTTTTCACGCCAGTGACTCGATTCATCGGTCATTTTACAAAATGAAAGCAAACGTGAGCCGTTGTTCGTCCAACCTCTGGCAGTTGTTTTGTGTACATTTCTGCAAACGCAGACCTTGAGGATGTCCGTTTTGTCGGGGACGTTCAAGCGTGTTGTTCGGCTTTGGCCGGTCACGGGCTTGAGCGCGGTTCATAGGCATCAGTTTAGCGGGGGTGATGCACTCGGATCGCGGTTCACTTTTTAGGGTCAGCGTACGTTCCCTTCCGTTCCCGGCCCCCTGGCCGCCCCGCACACCGGCCGCCTGCAGTTTTTGTGTGTGTCCGTTGCCTGGGGCCCCTTCTCTCCTCTGTGTTCTCATCGTGAGCTGCGTAGAACACAGGGAGCTGACAATTATCTGGTGCAACGAACAGCAGTAGCCGGGCAGAGGAGAGGGAGGGACCTCACGGCACCCCTGGGGGGAGTGGCCTCGGTCTGAGTGTCCTGGGCTGCTTGTGCGTGGCCGCACAGGGCAGCGGCCGGCTTAGCGTGTGCAAAACGCAGAGGCTCACGGAGGCTACCAGAGTGTGCGTTGCTTTGTTAAAGCAACACGTCCCCTAGAGATGTGTTTCCACTCGAGCAAAGCGGAACGACGCTGGTACCTTTGGTTCCTTGCCCTCAGACTTGTAGAAATACCAGGAGCCAATCTCAGAAGCCCCTGTTCTCTGACGCGTGGATCTCTGAATCAGTTTGCTGGTGTCACGAGGGGTTTTCTTTAAAAGCTGATAGGGTAGCGACCCCTGGGCTCTGGGTCCCACCCGCTCACCCGGCTCCCTCGGGGCGCAGCCTTCATCCTCCCCAAGGCAGAGGTGTGCGTGCGGAACCACGTCCAGCCCTACATCCCGTCCATCCTGGAGGCCCTGATGGTGCCCACCAGCCAGGGCTTCACCGAGGTGCGGGACGTCTTCTTCAAAGAGGTGACAGACATGAACCTGAACGTCATCAACGAGGGCGGTGCCGACAAGCTGGGTGAGGTGAGGACAGGCCCCTGGCCCCGGGGACGGAGCGTGTGCTGGGCCTGGGTCCACTCTGCCCCCGCCAGGCCCTCACTGCCGCTCCGGGCATAACCTGTCACCAGAGGGTCTGCTGGAGACCAAGGGGCTGAGGGCGTGAGGCACTGGGGGCAGTAGTCGGAGGAAAGGGGAGTCACTGACCCCTGTCCACCAGGCGGGTTACTGAAGTCTCAAAGGACTAACAGAGGAGGGAGAGGAGGGAGGGAGGGAGAGGAGGGAGGGAAGGAGAGGCAAGCCTCTGACAGGAAGTAGAAATAGGTGCCCTTTCAGGTCCCTCACCCATGGAGACGGCGCGTCTCTGTCACTTCTCAGTTACCCAGTTCTCAGGGTGCATAGCCTTCCACAGACCCCATTTTGGGGTACTTGGCTGCCTGAAGCCCCACGTGGTTGTCAGGTGCAGATCAAACGGATCCTGTACTCTTTGCCCTCCTCTTCCACACCCTGAACTGAGGAGTCCACAGACAGTACTAATCACAGAATTTGAGAACCAGAAAAGACCTTAGAGATCATGAGAAACTGTTGCCTGATTGTGAGGCTGAGGAATCGGAGGCTCAGAGAGGGGGAGCCACTTGCCCGAGGCCACACAGCACCCCAGAAGGGATGAGAACCTCTCCCCTGGCCCCAAGCTGCTGGACTGTGCTCCAGCCTTCACATCCTTGTCCCTCGGGGCCCGGGCGAGCCGGGGGTCTGCAGGGCCTGCGACTCCGGGGGCCCCGGCTCAGGTCCCCACTTCCCCACAGTACATGGAGAAGCTGTCCCAGCTGGCGTACCACCCCCTCAAGATGCAGAGCTGCTACGAGAAGATGGAGCCGCTGCGGCTCGACGGGCTGCAGCAGCGTTTTGACGTGTCCAGCACCTCCGTGTTCAAGCAGCGAGCCCAGATTCACATGCGAGAGGTGGGCCCCGGCACCTCCCACCTTCCTCAGGCCCCGTCTCCTGGGGCGAGGCTCTTCCCTCCATGGCCTTCCACCCTGGCCCTGCCTCCTCGTGGGCCCCACGGCAGCCGCGCTCAGCCCCTGGAGTGCTCAGGCCTGCTCTGGCCTCTCAGGTGCTCCCATCTGCTGGAACACCTGTCCCTCTGTTCACCTGTTAATCCGGACTCCCCTTTCAGGTCTCGCCCTAGAGATCCCTTCCTCCAGGAAGCCCTCCTTGCTCCCCAAGCCCCTCCCCGCAGGGCCCAGGACCTCTGTTTCCTTGAGGCAGGGACTGGCCAGTGCCCAGCACAGTGCTAGCACCCAGTAGACACTCGGTAAAGATGGGGGTGAACCCGTACCTACCCACGCAGGCTGCCCCCGTGCCTCCCTAGCAGAGCTGGGGGCACGGGCTGAGGAGCCCCTCTGAGGCGCGCAGGAAGGGGCTGTGGTCACTCCAGGGCCTTCACGTGCCCGCGCTGTGCCCTGCAGCAAATGGACAATGCCGTGTACACCTTTGAGACCCTCCTGCACCAGGAGCTGGGGAAGGGGCCCACCAAGGAGGAGCTGTGCAAGTCCATCCAGCGGATCCTGGAGCGGGTGCTGAAGGTGAGTGGCCTGGCCCGAGCCCCGTCCCTGGGCTGGTACCGAATTTGCTGCCCCTACGGGAGGCGCCACGGACCCCCTTGCACGGGCAAGGATCCCAAGGCTCGGGCCAGACCCGCGGGCTTCCAGCCCCCTGACCCGTCTCTCCCGGCAGAAATACGACTACGACAGCAGCTCGGTGCGGAAGCGGTTCTTCCGGGAGGCGCTGCTGCAGATCACCATCCCGTTCCTGCTCAAGAAGCTGGCGCCCACGTGCAAGTCGGTGCGTGTGCCCCTCGCCCCCCCCACTGCGGCAGCCCCTCCCCCCAGCCTGACCCCCCGCTCCTCTGCCCCTGCAGGAGCTGCCCCGGTTCCAGGAGTTGATCTTCGAGGACTTTGCCAGGTTCATCCTGGTGGAGAACACGTACGAGGAGGTGGTACTGCAGACGGTCATGAAGGACATCCTGCAGGGTACGGGAGGGTCAGCTGCGGGGCGGGGTGGGGGGAGCCTCACCGTCGGGGGGGGATGGTAATAGGGCTGCCGAGGGGTCGCCCTGGTCCCACCGGCTAAGCTGCAAAGAAAACCACGAGGCTTAGGCCTGGGGGTTGTTTGGGGCACGCTGTGTGGCCCTGGATGGGTAGCATCACTTCTCTGTGCTGTCCTGAGTGTCCGCTCAGGGCGCTGGCCTTACAGATGCGGTCAGATGAGGGACAGGAGGACACAGTGGTGGCCAGCTTGGGCTGCTGGTTCCCAGCAGTGAGGCCTGGGCTAATCACCAGTCCTGAGGCCGGGGGCGATGAGGGGGGGGGGTCCTACTGGGCACCGTGGAGGGTGGGGTGGCGGCCGCGGGCCCTGTGCTGGCCGTCCTGACCCCGCGCTTTGGCTCCACAGCCGTGAAGGAGGCGGCGGTGCAGAGGAAGCACAACCTCTACCGGGACAGCATGGTCATGCACAACAGCGACCCCAACTTGCACCTGCTGGCCGAGGGCGCGCCCATCGACTGGGGGGAGGAGTACGGCGGCAGTGGAGGGGACGGCGGCAGTGGAGGGGACAGCGGCAGCCCCAGCGTCCCAGAAGCAGCCACCCATTCGGAAAAGCGACGGCGTGCCAAGCAGGTGGTGTCCGTGGTCCAGGACGAGGAGACAGGGCTGCCGTTTGAGGCCGGCTCTGAGCCACTACCACCTGCGTCCCCGGACAGTGTCACCGAGCTCCGTGGCCTGCTGGCCCGGGATCTGCGGGCTGAGAGCCCCCCGCCGGCCGGCCCTCTGCTCAACGGGGCCCCCTCCCAGGAGAGCCCCCAGCCCCTGGCAGCCTCTGAGGCCTCCTCGCCGCCCGCCTCACCCCTCCGGCACCTTCCTCCTGGAAAGGCTGCGGACCTTGAGCCTCCCAAGCCTAGTGACCAGGAGACCGGGGAGCAGGTATCCAGCCCTGGTGGCCGCCCCCCCATCCACACCACCACCGAGGACAGCGCAGGGGTGCAGACGGAGTTCTAGGCCAGTCCCCCCTGGGCTTCTGCTGGACATGGCGCACGGGCCACCCCCTCCAAGACACTGGCAGGCTTGGCTACGGCGGGGAGCCCTGGATCTAGGCCTCGGGGTGGAGGGCTGGGAGGGCTGTTGTGGCACTTCGGGTCTGGGCAGGGGTGGCCCACCTGAGTCACTTTATTGGGTTGGGTCACACTTTGTTCCCTGTTTTCTCTTCTGGGGGCTGATCTCGGGCTTCCTGCTTGTGCTGGGAGCTGGGCTCAGCCGAGGGGG
>NW_024424119.1:52338905-52342230 GCF_017311325.1 Ursus maritimus | reverse complement strand
AAACTGTTGCCTGATTGTGAGGCTGAGGAATCGGAGGCTCAGAGAGGGGGAGCCACTTGCCCGAGGCCACACAGCACCCCAGAAGGGATGAGAACCTCTCCCCTGGCCCCAAGCTGCTGGACTGTGCTCCAGCCTTCACATCCTTGTCCCTCGGGGCCCGGGCGAGCCGGGGGTCTGCAGGGCCTGCGACTCCGGGGGCCCCGGCTCAGGTCCCCACTTCCCCACAGTACATGGAGAAGCTGTCCCAGCTGGCGTACCACCCCCTCAAGATGCAGAGCTGCTACGAGAAGATGGAGCCGCTGCGGCTCGACGGGCTGCAGCAGCGTTTTGACGTGTCCAGCACCTCCGTGTTCAAGCAGCGAGCCCAGATTCACATGCGAGAGGTGGGCCCCGGCACCTCCCACCTTCCTCAGGCCCCGTCTCCTGGGGCGAGGCTCTTCCCTCCATGGCCTTCCACCCTGGCCCTGCCTCCTCGTGGGCCCCACGGCAGCCGCGCTCAGCCCCTGGAGTGCTCAGGCCTGCTCTGGCCTCTCAGGTGCTCCCATCTGCTGGAACACCTGTCCCTCTGTTCACCTGTTAATCCGGACTCCCCTTTCAGGTCTCGCCCTAGAGATCCCTTCCTCCAGGAAGCCCTCCTTGCTCCCCAAGCCCCTCCCCGCAGGGCCCAGGACCTCTGTTTCCTTGAGGCAGGGACTGGCCAGTGCCCAGCACAGTGCTAGCACCCAGTAGACACTCGGTAAAGATGGGGGTGAACCCGTACCTACCCACGCAGGCTGCCCCCGTGCCTCCCTAGCAGAGCTGGGGGCACGGGCTGAGGAGCCCCTCTGAGGCGCGCAGGAAGGGGCTGTGGTCACTCCAGGGCCTTCACGTGCCCGCGCTGTGCCCTGCAGCAAATGGACAATGCCGTGTACACCTTTGAGACCCTCCTGCACCAGGAGCTGGGGAAGGGGCCCACCAAGGAGGAGCTGTGCAAGTCCATCCAGCGGATCCTGGAGCGGGTGCTGAAGGTGAGTGGCCTGGCCCGAGCCCCGTCCCTGGGCTGGTACCGAATTTGCTGCCCCTACGGGAGGCGCCACGGACCCCCTTGCACGGGCAAGGATCCCAAGGCTCGGGCCAGACCCGCGGGCTTCCAGCCCCCTGACCCGTCTCTCCCGGCAGAAATACGACTACGACAGCAGCTCGGTGCGGAAGCGGTTCTTCCGGGAGGCGCTGCTGCAGATCACCATCCCGTTCCTGCTCAAGAAGCTGGCGCCCACGTGCAAGTCGGTGCGTGTGCCCCTCGCCCCCCCCACTGCGGCAGCCCCTCCCCCCAGCCTGACCCCCCGCTCCTCTGCCCCTGCAGGAGCTGCCCCGGTTCCAGGAGTTGATCTTCGAGGACTTTGCCAGGTTCATCCTGGTGGAGAACACGTACGAGGAGGTGGTACTGCAGACGGTCATGAAGGACATCCTGCAGGGTACGGGAGGGTCAGCTGCGGGGCGGGGTGGGGGGAGCCTCACCGTCGGGGGGGGATGGTAATAGGGCTGCCGAGGGGTCGCCCTGGTCCCACCGGCTAAGCTGCAAAGAAAACCACGAGGCTTAGGCCTGGGGGTTGTTTGGGGCACGCTGTGTGGCCCTGGATGGGTAGCATCACTTCTCTGTGCTGTCCTGAGTGTCCGCTCAGGGCGCTGGCCTTACAGATGCGGTCAGATGAGGGACAGGAGGACACAGTGGTGGCCAGCTTGGGCTGCTGGTTCCCAGCAGTGAGGCCTGGGCTAATCACCAGTCCTGAGGCCGGGGGCGATGAGGGGGGGGGGTCCTACTGGGCACCGTGGAGGGTGGGGTGGCGGCCGCGGGCCCTGTGCTGGCCGTCCTGACCCCGCGCTTTGGCTCCACAGCCGTGAAGGAGGCGGCGGTGCAGAGGAAGCACAACCTCTACCGGGACAGCATGGTCATGCACAACAGCGACCCCAACTTGCACCTGCTGGCCGAGGGCGCGCCCATCGACTGGGGGGAGGAGTACGGCGGCAGTGGAGGGGACGGCGGCAGTGGAGGGGACAGCGGCAGCCCCAGCGTCCCAGAAGCAGCCACCCATTCGGAAAAGCGACGGCGTGCCAAGCAGGTGGTGTCCGTGGTCCAGGACGAGGAGACAGGGCTGCCGTTTGAGGCCGGCTCTGAGCCACTACCACCTGCGTCCCCGGACAGTGTCACCGAGCTCCGTGGCCTGCTGGCCCGGGATCTGCGGGCTGAGAGCCCCCCGCCGGCCGGCCCTCTGCTCAACGGGGCCCCCTCCCAGGAGAGCCCCCAGCCCCTGGCAGCCTCTGAGGCCTCCTCGCCGCCCGCCTCACCCCTCCGGCACCTTCCTCCTGGAAAGGCTGCGGACCTTGAGCCTCCCAAGCCTAGTGACCAGGAGACCGGGGAGCAGGTATCCAGCCCTGGTGGCCGCCCCCCCATCCACACCACCACCGAGGACAGCGCAGGGGTGCAGACGGAGTTCTAGGCCAGTCCCCCCTGGGCTTCTGCTGGACATGGCGCACGGGCCACCCCCTCCAAGACACTGGCAGGCTTGGCTACGGCGGGGAGCCCTGGATCTAGGCCTCGGGGTGGAGGGCTGGGAGGGCTGTTGTGGCACTTCGGGTCTGGGCAGGGGTGGCCCACCTGAGTCACTTTATTGGGTTGGGTCACACTTTGTTCCCTGTTTTCTCTTCTGGGGGCTGATCTCGGGCTTCCTGCTTGTGCTGGGAGCTGGGCTCAGCCGAGGGGGCTGAGGAGTACCCGGCGGCCGCCGGTTCCCTGGGTCCTCCCTTCTGCTTTCTGGGGCCGGTTTCCCTCGCGGGTCTTACCCTCTTTCTCAGACGGATGTAGACTTGTTGTTCGCTGTGTTACTTGGCCACTGATTCTCTCCCTTCTCACCAGTGGGGGAGCTCATTGGAACCAGGAACATGGGGCATTGAGGCCCAGCTCTGGGTCCAGACCACTGTCCTCAATCCTGGCTGGGCCTCCAGAGGCCAGTTTTGGAGTGGACACTGGCCTTGCTTGCCCTGCTCTGGGTGAGGGGAGGTGCACAGACTTCAGGTAGTAGCCAGGCTGGGGATGCTGGGTTGGGGGGGGGATGCCTCATGGAGGAGGAGGAGGGGTGAGGGGCCGGGACTGGAATGAGAAGGGCCCAGAATGTGCTGGTCTGTGGAGAGGAAGTGTTCCAAGGGAGGGAAAAGGTGAGCGGCAGGGAGGTAGTGCTGGGAGTGTCTTCAGAGCAGGCTGAGGTGGCCGAGGGAAGGCTGCTGGAAGCTGGAGCAGGCTTTTGGATTCCTCACCCCCAACCCAGCCGAGTCTGGCTCCTGCCTGTTA
>NW_024424119.1:52332700-52338895 GCF_017311325.1 Ursus maritimus | reverse complement strand
CCTTCCTCCAGGAAGCCCTCCTTGCTCCCCAAGCCCCTCCCCGCAGGGCCCAGGACCTCTGTTTCCTTGAGGCAGGGACTGGCCAGTGCCCAGCACAGTGCTAGCACCCAGTAGACACTCGGTAAAGATGGGGGTGAACCCGTACCTACCCACGCAGGCTGCCCCCGTGCCTCCCTAGCAGAGCTGGGGGCACGGGCTGAGGAGCCCCTCTGAGGCGCGCAGGAAGGGGCTGTGGTCACTCCAGGGCCTTCACGTGCCCGCGCTGTGCCCTGCAGCAAATGGACAATGCCGTGTACACCTTTGAGACCCTCCTGCACCAGGAGCTGGGGAAGGGGCCCACCAAGGAGGAGCTGTGCAAGTCCATCCAGCGGATCCTGGAGCGGGTGCTGAAGGTGAGTGGCCTGGCCCGAGCCCCGTCCCTGGGCTGGTACCGAATTTGCTGCCCCTACGGGAGGCGCCACGGACCCCCTTGCACGGGCAAGGATCCCAAGGCTCGGGCCAGACCCGCGGGCTTCCAGCCCCCTGACCCGTCTCTCCCGGCAGAAATACGACTACGACAGCAGCTCGGTGCGGAAGCGGTTCTTCCGGGAGGCGCTGCTGCAGATCACCATCCCGTTCCTGCTCAAGAAGCTGGCGCCCACGTGCAAGTCGGTGCGTGTGCCCCTCGCCCCCCCCACTGCGGCAGCCCCTCCCCCCAGCCTGACCCCCCGCTCCTCTGCCCCTGCAGGAGCTGCCCCGGTTCCAGGAGTTGATCTTCGAGGACTTTGCCAGGTTCATCCTGGTGGAGAACACGTACGAGGAGGTGGTACTGCAGACGGTCATGAAGGACATCCTGCAGGGTACGGGAGGGTCAGCTGCGGGGCGGGGTGGGGGGAGCCTCACCGTCGGGGGGGGATGGTAATAGGGCTGCCGAGGGGTCGCCCTGGTCCCACCGGCTAAGCTGCAAAGAAAACCACGAGGCTTAGGCCTGGGGGTTGTTTGGGGCACGCTGTGTGGCCCTGGATGGGTAGCATCACTTCTCTGTGCTGTCCTGAGTGTCCGCTCAGGGCGCTGGCCTTACAGATGCGGTCAGATGAGGGACAGGAGGACACAGTGGTGGCCAGCTTGGGCTGCTGGTTCCCAGCAGTGAGGCCTGGGCTAATCACCAGTCCTGAGGCCGGGGGCGATGAGGGGGGGGGGTCCTACTGGGCACCGTGGAGGGTGGGGTGGCGGCCGCGGGCCCTGTGCTGGCCGTCCTGACCCCGCGCTTTGGCTCCACAGCCGTGAAGGAGGCGGCGGTGCAGAGGAAGCACAACCTCTACCGGGACAGCATGGTCATGCACAACAGCGACCCCAACTTGCACCTGCTGGCCGAGGGCGCGCCCATCGACTGGGGGGAGGAGTACGGCGGCAGTGGAGGGGACGGCGGCAGTGGAGGGGACAGCGGCAGCCCCAGCGTCCCAGAAGCAGCCACCCATTCGGAAAAGCGACGGCGTGCCAAGCAGGTGGTGTCCGTGGTCCAGGACGAGGAGACAGGGCTGCCGTTTGAGGCCGGCTCTGAGCCACTACCACCTGCGTCCCCGGACAGTGTCACCGAGCTCCGTGGCCTGCTGGCCCGGGATCTGCGGGCTGAGAGCCCCCCGCCGGCCGGCCCTCTGCTCAACGGGGCCCCCTCCCAGGAGAGCCCCCAGCCCCTGGCAGCCTCTGAGGCCTCCTCGCCGCCCGCCTCACCCCTCCGGCACCTTCCTCCTGGAAAGGCTGCGGACCTTGAGCCTCCCAAGCCTAGTGACCAGGAGACCGGGGAGCAGGTATCCAGCCCTGGTGGCCGCCCCCCCATCCACACCACCACCGAGGACAGCGCAGGGGTGCAGACGGAGTTCTAGGCCAGTCCCCCCTGGGCTTCTGCTGGACATGGCGCACGGGCCACCCCCTCCAAGACACTGGCAGGCTTGGCTACGGCGGGGAGCCCTGGATCTAGGCCTCGGGGTGGAGGGCTGGGAGGGCTGTTGTGGCACTTCGGGTCTGGGCAGGGGTGGCCCACCTGAGTCACTTTATTGGGTTGGGTCACACTTTGTTCCCTGTTTTCTCTTCTGGGGGCTGATCTCGGGCTTCCTGCTTGTGCTGGGAGCTGGGCTCAGCCGAGGGGGCTGAGGAGTACCCGGCGGCCGCCGGTTCCCTGGGTCCTCCCTTCTGCTTTCTGGGGCCGGTTTCCCTCGCGGGTCTTACCCTCTTTCTCAGACGGATGTAGACTTGTTGTTCGCTGTGTTACTTGGCCACTGATTCTCTCCCTTCTCACCAGTGGGGGAGCTCATTGGAACCAGGAACATGGGGCATTGAGGCCCAGCTCTGGGTCCAGACCACTGTCCTCAATCCTGGCTGGGCCTCCAGAGGCCAGTTTTGGAGTGGACACTGGCCTTGCTTGCCCTGCTCTGGGTGAGGGGAGGTGCACAGACTTCAGGTAGTAGCCAGGCTGGGGATGCTGGGTTGGGGGGGGGATGCCTCATGGAGGAGGAGGAGGGGTGAGGGGCCGGGACTGGAATGAGAAGGGCCCAGAATGTGCTGGTCTGTGGAGAGGAAGTGTTCCAAGGGAGGGAAAAGGTGAGCGGCAGGGAGGTAGTGCTGGGAGTGTCTTCAGAGCAGGCTGAGGTGGCCGAGGGAAGGCTGCTGGAAGCTGGAGCAGGCTTTTGGATTCCTCACCCCCAACCCAGCCGAGTCTGGCTCCTGCCTGTTAGCACCCAGCCTCCGGGAGTCCCTCTGTTCCCCCTGCCCCTCCTGCGGCGACACACTCGGGGCTGGGACAGAGGGGCGGCAGGCTCTCAGAGGTGGGGTTTGGGGGGGTGTAGTTTCTGAGGGCCACCCCCAGGGTACGCAGTGTCCACGAGGGGAGCTGGGTACGGCTCCCCAAGGCACCACTGGTGGCCCCTCTGAGGATGTGGGGTCAGGCTGTGGCTTGGCCCCTGCTGCCTGCAAGTCACCTCACCCTGAAAAATTCCCTCCTCAGATGGGGGTGAAGGTTGAGCGAGGCAACTCCTCCCCCAGGCCCTGGGATCCCCTGGCTTCCCCAGCCCCCTCTGCAGCCCTGCCCCCTCCGTCCCCTTTATCCACTTCCTTGGGCAGGGGCTTCAGACCCACAGGACGTGTGGCGGTGGCTGGTGCTCAGGGACCCCGGTCCCCCCAGCCCTCATCTCAGACGTCTCACTAACCTTCTTCCACCACGTTCCGTGCTCACATCTCCTCTAGTGCCTTCTCTTGGGGTTTTCTCACTCATCCTTCCCAAATATTGTACTGAAAATATTATGCGAACTGTTTAAGCTTTACTAATCAATAAATGATTTAAAGCCATCGACCTGTGTCTGGGGAGACCTGGGCCAGAGCTGGTCTAGGAACACCAGTGCACCCTGACTTTCTGGGCTCATCATCTGACCCCCTCTGCCTGCCTGGCTGGAGGACACTGACCTGGAGTGGGGTGCAGGGGGCACAGGGGACTGGCCTGACGGCAGCTCGGCTTTCTCAGCTGGATCGGCTTTCTCAGCTGGATTGGTGTGGGTGTTCCGCAGGTGGCCTCTGGTGACGGGGAGGCCACGAGGGCTGGCAGTGGCTTTAAGGCCAAGTAGCCCCAGGGCATCCACAGCGGGGATAGGCCCCTGGGCTCAGGGTGGGTCGCAGCGGTGGTGTGCACATTCTGGGGACTCCTGCTCACTCAGCATTCGCTGAGCACTGCAGGGGGTGGGCACCCGCAACCTGTGTAAACAGGCCCAAGAAGGCGTGGCTCCCTGGATGAGGTTACACCCCCCCCCCCCGACACACACACACACACACAGCTGGTGGGGATGGTTGCCTCATCCAAGGGTGAGTGAAAACAGGCCTACTGGGTGGGATGGCAGCCAGTCACCTCGGGGGGTGTTGGCTTCCCTGGTGCCAGCCTGTCCATGGTGGCCAGAGGCTGAGGGCTGGGCAACAAGGGCCAAGGTGAGGAACTGCAGGAGCCTTGGGGCTGGAGACCAGACTTTCAACTCCAGTCTTGCTGTGGTTCTTGGCAAGTCATTACACTCAGTCTCAGGCTCCATCTATAAAAGTGGGGCTGGGTGGTCATCAAAGTCCTTCTCCCTGGGCCTAGCGAGGAGCCTGGGCGATTCGCAAAATGCTGTGCCCTGTGTGTCCCTGCCTGCCCAGGTCTCAGTCTCCCTCGGCTGAGCTGAGCCCAGGTTTGGGGCAGAGGGAGGGAGCCATCAGAGCTCCTGGGGAGTCAGGGGTGGGGGCTGAGACTGGGAAGAGGCCCCAGCTCTTGCCTGGAAAGCAAGACTTGAAAGGGGCCTTTGTCCCATCCCATCCCACAGGACTGAGGGTCCCAATCAGGGAAATGGGCACAGGGGTACAGGGCTCTCTGCCACTCTAGGACCAGGCCCTGCATCCAGCATTGCACCTGGGGTGAGCACTTAGTGCCCCCTGGTGGCCACTGGCCTGCACCAGGGTCCATCAGGTTTCTTACTGAACGCATGGGGAAAGGAGTCTAGAAGGCTGGCCAGGGTCACCGATAGCTGGAGGCAGAGCCCAGGTGCCCACCTCTAGCCCAAAGCAAGCTGCCCTTGGTTCAAAACCATCTGCCTGAACATACATGATAAATGTGCAGCTCTAAGCAAGTGCAAAGGGGCCTGGCTCCTTTCGACGGTGCCGTGAACACCCCGCACACGGCATGGGTTTAGGAGTCCAGACGCTGCCGGGCTCCAGTGCCGGCACCGCCATGTCCCAGCTCACAGGCCCTGGGTGCTCGGCTCTTCTCCGGGAGAGCAGGGAGTGCACAGCGCCACCCCCCCACCCCCCACACACCCTGCTCCGGCTCTCTCCATGGCCTTCTCGGAGCCCGGGCTGTCTGTGCACCTGTGATGAGGGCAGATTTGCACAACTTGGCATTTGGGAATGCTTCTACCCCCCCACCCCCACCCCCCGCGCCGGGTTCCACCAGGCCCCAGTGAGGACTCAAGGATCAGGCCGGAGGTGGATTTATTCACATTCCTGCTTCGGGTGGGCAAAGCCCAGGGCCCGCCTGTGAGCTGCTCGGGGGCGGGTGGGATGCTTAGAGGTGCAGACCTGGAGAGCGGAGGGGCCCACGTGGCTTGTGGCACAAGGCCTGCCCTCAGCACACACTCGCACGCCAGCCTGAGGCCAGCCCGCCGCAGTCTGTGGCGGACACCACACCCCAGCACCGCCCCTGGGCCAGGGCCCGCCCGCACTCCTGCCACCCCACCGAGGGGGACGGCACTGTCGGCACTGTCCGTTACCCTGATGAGGACACCGAGGCTCCCAGAGCGCAGCGACCTGCTGCGGTCAGACCGCTGGGCAGTGGCAGAGGCCGGACACTCAGTCCTGTGCTCCGATGGCAGCACAGTTGCTTCTCCAAATCCCCCAGGCCATCCTCCCACTGGGAGTCCCCTGTTCCTCCAGGAGCAGGGGCGTCACGGGCCAGGAACACTCCGTCCCCCTCCCTCCCCCGCCCAGTGTGCTTGGCAAGGAAGGGCTGGGGGCAGCTCCCAGGCTGTGAGTGAGGGACCCAGGGCGGAGGGGAGCCGTACTAGTCTGTCGGAGCGGGGTGGGGGTGGGGGTGGCGGGCCTGCAGGGGGGTGGTGGGCCGGGGCGGCGGGTGGCCGGGCTCAGCTGCTGTGGTAAAGCCGCAGGCGCTGCGTGATCTCCCGGCGGCACAGCGGGCAGGTGCGCAGGGGCTGGCAGCACTGGTGGCAGCAGCAGACGTGGCCGCAGTTGAGGAAGATCATCTGGGCCTGAGGAGAGACAGGGGGAGCGTCTGGGTCCTGCCCCTGCCTGTTCTCGGCAACGGGCCAGCGGAGCCCCCCGGACCTCTCGTCATCCTCTACCTTAAGAATCATGGTCATTACACAGCATCCGAACGCACAGAGGTGTCCCGCGACCCCCTATCGTGGACCCTCCGTGCCCTCACAGCTGCCCAGGAGGCCAGGGCGCGTCTCACCCGGCTTTCTGCGCACGGACCAGCCCCTCCGTCTAGGAAGGACTGCGACAGCGCGGAGCAGAAGCCACGTAAGCATATGCTCGCGCCTCGCTTCAGCACTTCCTCCCTTTAGGCCTCATCCTAAGGAAATAACCAAGGATGTGCTTCCAGCTCCGTCCCGGGCCGTCTGTGCAGCGCTGCCCGGGGCACAAACTGGAAGCCACCCCTGGGGCCCAGAGCAGGGGGTTTGGTTACAG
>NW_024424119.1:52330999-52332690 GCF_017311325.1 Ursus maritimus | reverse complement strand
GAGGCCAGCCCGCCGCAGTCTGTGGCGGACACCACACCCCAGCACCGCCCCTGGGCCAGGGCCCGCCCGCACTCCTGCCACCCCACCGAGGGGGACGGCACTGTCGGCACTGTCCGTTACCCTGATGAGGACACCGAGGCTCCCAGAGCGCAGCGACCTGCTGCGGTCAGACCGCTGGGCAGTGGCAGAGGCCGGACACTCAGTCCTGTGCTCCGATGGCAGCACAGTTGCTTCTCCAAATCCCCCAGGCCATCCTCCCACTGGGAGTCCCCTGTTCCTCCAGGAGCAGGGGCGTCACGGGCCAGGAACACTCCGTCCCCCTCCCTCCCCCGCCCAGTGTGCTTGGCAAGGAAGGGCTGGGGGCAGCTCCCAGGCTGTGAGTGAGGGACCCAGGGCGGAGGGGAGCCGTACTAGTCTGTCGGAGCGGGGTGGGGGTGGGGGTGGCGGGCCTGCAGGGGGGTGGTGGGCCGGGGCGGCGGGTGGCCGGGCTCAGCTGCTGTGGTAAAGCCGCAGGCGCTGCGTGATCTCCCGGCGGCACAGCGGGCAGGTGCGCAGGGGCTGGCAGCACTGGTGGCAGCAGCAGACGTGGCCGCAGTTGAGGAAGATCATCTGGGCCTGAGGAGAGACAGGGGGAGCGTCTGGGTCCTGCCCCTGCCTGTTCTCGGCAACGGGCCAGCGGAGCCCCCCGGACCTCTCGTCATCCTCTACCTTAAGAATCATGGTCATTACACAGCATCCGAACGCACAGAGGTGTCCCGCGACCCCCTATCGTGGACCCTCCGTGCCCTCACAGCTGCCCAGGAGGCCAGGGCGCGTCTCACCCGGCTTTCTGCGCACGGACCAGCCCCTCCGTCTAGGAAGGACTGCGACAGCGCGGAGCAGAAGCCACGTAAGCATATGCTCGCGCCTCGCTTCAGCACTTCCTCCCTTTAGGCCTCATCCTAAGGAAATAACCAAGGATGTGCTTCCAGCTCCGTCCCGGGCCGTCTGTGCAGCGCTGCCCGGGGCACAAACTGGAAGCCACCCCTGGGGCCCAGAGCAGGGGGTTTGGTTACAGTTACAACCAGCCTGTCCCTCTGCATCACGGCGTCCCGGGGCTTAGTAAAGACCCTGGAGGAATTCAACCGCCAACTCGGTAGCTTCTTTCCAGGAGGATCCCGTGGTGGGGGGAGGGGAGGGTTTTTATTCTATACGCTATACTGTTTCATTTGTATAATAAGCATTGATTTTGTTATGGTTTCTAAATATATACATTTTATAGTTTGAGAGAGAGTGGGGAGGAGGGCAGAGGGAGAGAGTCTTAAGCAGACTCTGTGCTGAGCGTGGAGCCTGACCCGGGGCTCGACCCCACGACCCTGAGATCGGGACCTGGGCCAAAACCAAATCAGATGCTTAATCAACTGCCACCCAAACGCCCCTAACTTTGTTATAGATTTTAAAAGATGGTTTTTTAAAAGTCTCTTTAGAAAAAACTGTGCTGTTGATATTTAATGACTTGGGAAATTTTCCTTCATTAAGTAGGGAGAAAAAAACCTCTTTTGAAAGAAAGTCCCAGAAAATGATATTAGCATTGCTCATATCTGGGTCATGGGATCACGGTAATTTCCTGTATTTTTTGCTTTCCTGTAGTTCCCAAAATTTCTAATGGATACAGTCTACTTCTACCACTAGAAACAAGTGTTTAGAAATAA
>NW_024424119.1:52329146-52330989 GCF_017311325.1 Ursus maritimus | reverse complement strand
GGGGCGGCGGGTGGCCGGGCTCAGCTGCTGTGGTAAAGCCGCAGGCGCTGCGTGATCTCCCGGCGGCACAGCGGGCAGGTGCGCAGGGGCTGGCAGCACTGGTGGCAGCAGCAGACGTGGCCGCAGTTGAGGAAGATCATCTGGGCCTGAGGAGAGACAGGGGGAGCGTCTGGGTCCTGCCCCTGCCTGTTCTCGGCAACGGGCCAGCGGAGCCCCCCGGACCTCTCGTCATCCTCTACCTTAAGAATCATGGTCATTACACAGCATCCGAACGCACAGAGGTGTCCCGCGACCCCCTATCGTGGACCCTCCGTGCCCTCACAGCTGCCCAGGAGGCCAGGGCGCGTCTCACCCGGCTTTCTGCGCACGGACCAGCCCCTCCGTCTAGGAAGGACTGCGACAGCGCGGAGCAGAAGCCACGTAAGCATATGCTCGCGCCTCGCTTCAGCACTTCCTCCCTTTAGGCCTCATCCTAAGGAAATAACCAAGGATGTGCTTCCAGCTCCGTCCCGGGCCGTCTGTGCAGCGCTGCCCGGGGCACAAACTGGAAGCCACCCCTGGGGCCCAGAGCAGGGGGTTTGGTTACAGTTACAACCAGCCTGTCCCTCTGCATCACGGCGTCCCGGGGCTTAGTAAAGACCCTGGAGGAATTCAACCGCCAACTCGGTAGCTTCTTTCCAGGAGGATCCCGTGGTGGGGGGAGGGGAGGGTTTTTATTCTATACGCTATACTGTTTCATTTGTATAATAAGCATTGATTTTGTTATGGTTTCTAAATATATACATTTTATAGTTTGAGAGAGAGTGGGGAGGAGGGCAGAGGGAGAGAGTCTTAAGCAGACTCTGTGCTGAGCGTGGAGCCTGACCCGGGGCTCGACCCCACGACCCTGAGATCGGGACCTGGGCCAAAACCAAATCAGATGCTTAATCAACTGCCACCCAAACGCCCCTAACTTTGTTATAGATTTTAAAAGATGGTTTTTTAAAAGTCTCTTTAGAAAAAACTGTGCTGTTGATATTTAATGACTTGGGAAATTTTCCTTCATTAAGTAGGGAGAAAAAAACCTCTTTTGAAAGAAAGTCCCAGAAAATGATATTAGCATTGCTCATATCTGGGTCATGGGATCACGGTAATTTCCTGTATTTTTTGCTTTCCTGTAGTTCCCAAAATTTCTAATGGATACAGTCTACTTCTACCACTAGAAACAAGTGTTTAGAAATAACACACATGCCTGGAAAGGCTCAGGATGGGCCCAGGATGGGCGCAGGCCAGGCCCGCAGGCGGGGGCTGGGGCTGCTGCGTCGGACTTACCTCCCGTTCCAGGCACACGACACATTCTGAGGTCGGCAGCTCCAGCTCTGCCGGAGGAGCGGACGGGCTCACAGACTCAGGAAGCTCCTCCGGGGCAGTGGGCTCCTCCGGGGCCCCAAGGACCTCACCCTTGGGTGGGTTCAGCAGCTCTGTGGGGAACAGAGGGATAGGCTGAGCCAGGGCCATGCCCCCATGATCCCAACCCCTAAGGGGTCCCCCGGCTCTGCCTGCCACGAGTGGGGCACTCGGATCCCACAGGAGGGGTAAGGGAGCCCTTATTTCTCTTTTCTGAGCCTCGTTCCCCCATCTGTAAGACAGGAGTGCGGACTCGCTGGCAGGGGAGGCCACGGTGCTGGTTAACTGGGGGCTTCTAACCCCTGACTGGTCCCTGGATCCTTCACAGCGAACCTGCAGAGGGCTTGTCACTTTCAGAAACCAGCAGCCACTTGCTTAAGACTTCAGGGCCACCTGGTGGTGGAGCCGTGGGGCAGGAGCCCTTCGTTAGGGGCTCCCGGTGTGGGGGGGGGGGGGG
>NW_024424119.1:52323835-52329136 GCF_017311325.1 Ursus maritimus | reverse complement strand
AGCAGAAGCCACGTAAGCATATGCTCGCGCCTCGCTTCAGCACTTCCTCCCTTTAGGCCTCATCCTAAGGAAATAACCAAGGATGTGCTTCCAGCTCCGTCCCGGGCCGTCTGTGCAGCGCTGCCCGGGGCACAAACTGGAAGCCACCCCTGGGGCCCAGAGCAGGGGGTTTGGTTACAGTTACAACCAGCCTGTCCCTCTGCATCACGGCGTCCCGGGGCTTAGTAAAGACCCTGGAGGAATTCAACCGCCAACTCGGTAGCTTCTTTCCAGGAGGATCCCGTGGTGGGGGGAGGGGAGGGTTTTTATTCTATACGCTATACTGTTTCATTTGTATAATAAGCATTGATTTTGTTATGGTTTCTAAATATATACATTTTATAGTTTGAGAGAGAGTGGGGAGGAGGGCAGAGGGAGAGAGTCTTAAGCAGACTCTGTGCTGAGCGTGGAGCCTGACCCGGGGCTCGACCCCACGACCCTGAGATCGGGACCTGGGCCAAAACCAAATCAGATGCTTAATCAACTGCCACCCAAACGCCCCTAACTTTGTTATAGATTTTAAAAGATGGTTTTTTAAAAGTCTCTTTAGAAAAAACTGTGCTGTTGATATTTAATGACTTGGGAAATTTTCCTTCATTAAGTAGGGAGAAAAAAACCTCTTTTGAAAGAAAGTCCCAGAAAATGATATTAGCATTGCTCATATCTGGGTCATGGGATCACGGTAATTTCCTGTATTTTTTGCTTTCCTGTAGTTCCCAAAATTTCTAATGGATACAGTCTACTTCTACCACTAGAAACAAGTGTTTAGAAATAACACACATGCCTGGAAAGGCTCAGGATGGGCCCAGGATGGGCGCAGGCCAGGCCCGCAGGCGGGGGCTGGGGCTGCTGCGTCGGACTTACCTCCCGTTCCAGGCACACGACACATTCTGAGGTCGGCAGCTCCAGCTCTGCCGGAGGAGCGGACGGGCTCACAGACTCAGGAAGCTCCTCCGGGGCAGTGGGCTCCTCCGGGGCCCCAAGGACCTCACCCTTGGGTGGGTTCAGCAGCTCTGTGGGGAACAGAGGGATAGGCTGAGCCAGGGCCATGCCCCCATGATCCCAACCCCTAAGGGGTCCCCCGGCTCTGCCTGCCACGAGTGGGGCACTCGGATCCCACAGGAGGGGTAAGGGAGCCCTTATTTCTCTTTTCTGAGCCTCGTTCCCCCATCTGTAAGACAGGAGTGCGGACTCGCTGGCAGGGGAGGCCACGGTGCTGGTTAACTGGGGGCTTCTAACCCCTGACTGGTCCCTGGATCCTTCACAGCGAACCTCACCCGGGAGCAGGGAGAGGAATGAGAAGGCCCCCAGGCTGCCCCCTCACCCCTGCCCCCGCTCTGCCCGGCGCCCTGCCCGGCGCCCAACAGCAGCACGTCAGAATCAGCCCTTACAAAACTTAGTCTCTTTCACTATCATGCAACATACACCAGCATCCCTGAGTCCTCTCCATCCCAGATGCCCATCCTGATCTCGGTTCAGCTTTTTCCAATTATGAGTTTTTATAACTGGAAAAACCAGAAGTTTTTTCTTAAAGGCTGTTGCAACAGTAGACTCTCTGAGGTACCCCAGTGCCCCCAAACCATCGCTGTGAAGGGGCTCTTCTGTATTTAACGTGACATCAAGTGAGTTCTGGGAGCAGGAAGAGGACATTAGGAAAAGGACTGAAGGTCTCCCGCCCCTTCTGCAGCTGAGAAGGAGCCGTCCCACCCGGCCTACCTGCAACTGGACAGCTCAGGAAGATGCTGGAAGCAGCCTCCATGGGGAAGGAGCTGCTGGTCCCTCTGGCTTCTGCTAGCCCTAGGGATTTTTTTTTTTTGGAGACGGTGGGAGGCAGCCATCACCTGAGGGGCTCAGAGTGAAGGGCACCTTTGTTTGCCAGGAGGGGGACCCCAACTCCTGATGCCAAACTTATCCAGACCTCCAGTCTGACAGCAGGAAGGTGTCAGCAATGGAGAACATCTGGAAGGGCAGGAAGGTGTCTCTTTCATACACTACTTGATATTAAAGGACTATTAGTTTAATGCATTTTTTAGGTTGGGTCAATGTCCCCGGAATAAAATTGGCTGAAAGCTGGAGCCTGTGGACATCATGACGCTGCCACTGGCCCAGACACCCGGGGACCCGGGACCTTCTCCCTGCTGGTAGCAGAGCTCTTGCCGCAGCCCTGCAATCTGGTCTGGCAACCCCACCTTTGGTCTCTGCCCTGAACAGCCCCTGCCTGAGACCGGCAATGCCGTGGGCTTGCTCTCTCCTTCCATCCTTGTTCGACTCCCTTCCCTTCTCAAGGCCCCTCGGCCTCTTCTCAAGGGAGGCATTAAGCCCAGTGGTTCAGCCACCTGCCAGCGGTGTGATGTTATGGGAGATACGCTGACGTCTCTCTGCCTGTTTCCTCCTCGCTCAAACGAGAACAGCAGCACCCACCTCACAGCGCTGACTCGACATGGGGCATGTGAAGCGGCTGGTGAGCCCGGCGCCTGGACAGTGCTCTGCACACGGGAGCCCTGCCTCCCACGTCCACTCCTACGTCAGCCACAGCACCTAGGTCTCCCCGGGCCTCCAGGCAGGTTACGACCTGCCTTTACCCCTCTGCACGGCATCGCAAACATCTTTCCACATCCACGCCCCAGGCCTGCCCCAGGCACGGCGTCAGGCACTGGGTATGGCTGGTTTCTCCCTCTATTCCAAGGGTCCATGGTATGTGGTTCCCAGTGTCTGTACCGCAGGTTTAGGGAAGGTTCTAGGACAGGGCACCAGGGGGCCTCTCTACTTCTACATGGAAACTTCTCCCTCTCTCTTCCCCCTCCTCCCCCTGCCCCCATTTTTGTGGCGTGTTTTTTCCATTTGGAAATCCTGTTCCTTTAGAGGGAACCTTAAGGACTGGTAGGGGCTAGACCCGGCCCTTAGTTCTCATCCTGAAACGTAAACAGGTGACCCCCCCCACCCCCCAGAGCACAGTCCACAAGTGAGGTTGGGGCCTCTGCTTAGGAGATGCCCCATACTGGTACCTGGCTGGATCCTGGCTGCATCCAGCAGCTCCTGGACCCTTCGCAGGATCTCGTGCTGCAGGCCAGCTTCCGAGACGCCCACCTACAGCCGTTCAAGGGAAAGCAAGTTAGGCCTGGGCTGGGTGGGAGCTCCCTACTCAGTGCAGAGCCACCAGGACCGCCTCCCTGCCTGGCTTCTGGCACCTTCACCTGGAAATGCGGAGGCCTGGGCCCCCGGGTCACCATGAGGCAATGCAGCACCACAGCTGTGAAGGGGACCAGGGGATGGGGGGGGAAACCGAGGCCCCAAAGGGAACAAACTCCAGTAAGAGCCACAGTTTAGCACGTGCTTGCCCTAGCTGGGGCAGGGACTGCGCTGACAGCTTTCCCTGCGAGACCGCACGTCGCCCCCACGACAACAGGTGAGTCAGGACCCACGGTCAGGTTCACAGGACCAGGCCGAGCTGCTGAGAAGGGCAGTGCTGGAATCACACAGACCCGCGGTGACACAGCCCCTGTGTAGTCCTTTTGAGCCTCCGTTTTTGGGTCAAGGACAGGCAACATGACAGCGGTGAAGAGCATGGCCTCTGGGACCAGACCACCCATGCTCGAGGCCCGACTGTGCTGTGTGACCTCGGGCGAGTTACCACCTTGCCGTGTCTCCACTTCCTCATCTGACAAGTGACAAGGATGACACTTGTCTACCTGGGCTGTGTGTGTGTGTGGGGGGGGGGCTTCAAGGGGTTAGCATGGGAAAGCCCTCAGAACAGCGCCTGGGACTGACAAGTGCCACGGGGATGTTGGCAGTCCTTACTAATCGGCTCTTTCGAAGAGTCAACGAACTAACGCAATGCGGAGCTCAGCTCCTACCCACAAGGTCACCAGGCTCGGGCAGTGCCGCCATTACGAGGTTTGTAGAGCCAGGGTGCGGGGGGCAGGGCCGGACCAGACAACCTCCAAGGACTTGTCTTGGGCCTACAACGTGAAGGTCCAATCTGAGTGGGTGGGGTAGTCTGGGGTCAGGCAGACGGCGTGCGGGGTACACCCAGGGGGTGACGAGGTGGGTGTTCTGGCCGTCTAGAAGCATGGGGGCCCCGGAACATCTGCTCATGGCAGACCACACCCAGAGTGGCAGGAGAGCGAGCCGACGACGGATCGGACGGTGGCCTAAATCAGCCCTCCACCTCCCCCGAGCGGCTGCCGCCTCCCACCTTGGCCAGGTCCGCAGGGCTCATGCGGCTCAGCGTGTCCAGTGAGATGCGGTGGTGGGCGAAGAGGGGCAGGTAGTGCTCCGCCGACAGATCCACCAGGAGGGCCGCCAGCTGGCGCTCCAGGCCTTCCTCCTGCAGGACGGACCCAGGGGAGAAGCTGACTGCACCGCAAACACCGCCCCGTTATTTACGATGGCAAAGGCTCTGAACGCATTTAATGGAATATATAAAACGTTTCCTCGGAACTTTTCCTACAAAAATGCATATGTGAGCACACAGATAAAGGCGCAAGGAAGTTCACTGCCAGTCTACCTGTAAACTTGAAAGTGGTAAGCGATCAGGTGCCCATCGAGCGGGGCTGTTTAAATCAATGAGGGTTCATCCAGGTACTAAATACTATGCAGTTGTCTGAAAACAATCAGGAGATCTATTGTGTATACGGCTAGAGAACTGCCCGTCACTATTAAGAGAAAAAAACAGTTTGCAAAATAGTATGTATGGTAGGACTCCGTTTTTACTAAAGGAACAAAAACTGGGGCACCTCGGTGGCTCAGTGGTTAAGTGTCTGCCTTTGGCTCAGGTCATGATCCCAGGGTCCTGGGATCGAGCCCCGCATCGGGCTCCCTACTCAGCAGGCAGCCTGCTTCTCTCTCTCCCACTCACCCTGCTTGTGTTCCCCCTCTTGCTGTGTCTGTCAAATAAATAAAAATCTTAAAAAAAACCAAAACCAAAACCAAAGTGTGTTTGCGCGTGCATGTGGGCGCGTGCCTGTGTGGGTGCGTGCATGTGTGCGTGTATGCATGCCTGTGCGCGCGCGCATGGTGGAGGGGAGGGGACCACATCCGTCCCGCCCACAGCAGGTGTTTGCAGGCGGCCCCTGTTGCCCACCCGAGCCGGCGTGCACACAGACTCTGCCCCACACAGCAGTGCAGCTGTCTTCCTCTCACCAGAAGGAAGGCACCCTCTCTCTCTTTTCTGTCCCTGCCATGGCCTAGCACAGGACCTGGCACACTAGTCACCGGAAATACGAACAGCACTGAGCTGGAAGGATCAAGCAGCCGGGCACC
>NW_024424119.1:52310945-52323825 GCF_017311325.1 Ursus maritimus | reverse complement strand
GGGGGGGGGGGGGGGGGGGGGGCAGGGCCGGACCAGACAACCTCCAAGGACTTGTCTTGGGCCTACAACGTGAAGGTCCAATCTGAGTGGGTGGGGTAGTCTGGGGTCAGGCAGACGGCGTGCGGGGTACACCCAGGGGGTGACGAGGTGGGTGTTCTGGCCGTCTAGAAGCATGGGGGCCCCGGAACATCTGCTCATGGCAGACCACACCCAGAGTGGCAGGAGAGCGAGCCGACGACGGATCGGACGGTGGCCTAAATCAGCCCTCCACCTCCCCCGAGCGGCTGCCGCCTCCCACCTTGGCCAGGTCCGCAGGGCTCATGCGGCTCAGCGTGTCCAGTGAGATGCGGTGGTGGGCGAAGAGGGGCAGGTAGTGCTCCGCCGACAGATCCACCAGGAGGGCCGCCAGCTGGCGCTCCAGGCCTTCCTCCTGCAGGACGGACCCAGGGGAGAAGCTGACTGCACCGCAAACACCGCCCCGTTATTTACGATGGCAAAGGCTCTGAACGCATTTAATGGAATATATAAAACGTTTCCTCGGAACTTTTCCTACAAAAATGCATATGTGAGCACACAGATAAAGGCGCAAGGAAGTTCACTGCCAGTCTACCTGTAAACTTGAAAGTGGTAAGCGATCAGGTGCCCATCGAGCGGGGCTGTTTAAATCAATGAGGGTTCATCCAGGTACTAAATACTATGCAGTTGTCTGAAAACAATCAGGAGATCTATTGTGTATACGGCTAGAGAACTGCCCGTCACTATTAAGAGAAAAAAACAGTTTGCAAAATAGTATGTATGGTAGGACTCCGTTTTTACTAAAGGAACAAAAACTGGGGCACCTCGGTGGCTCAGTGGTTAAGTGTCTGCCTTTGGCTCAGGTCATGATCCCAGGGTCCTGGGATCGAGCCCCGCATCGGGCTCCCTACTCAGCAGGCAGCCTGCTTCTCTCTCTCCCACTCACCCTGCTTGTGTTCCCCCTCTTGCTGTGTCTGTCAAATAAATAAAAATCTTAAAAAAAACCAAAACCAAAACCAAAGTGTGTTTGCGCGTGCATGTGGGCGCGTGCCTGTGTGGGTGCGTGCATGTGTGCGTGTATGCATGCCTGTGCGCGCGCGCATGGTGGAGGGGAGGGGACCACATCCGTCCCGCCCACAGCAGGTGTTTGCAGGCGGCCCCTGTTGCCCACCCGAGCCGGCGTGCACACAGACTCTGCCCCACACAGCAGTGCAGCTGTCTTCCTCTCACCAGAAGGAAGGCACCCTCTCTCTCTTTTCTGTCCCTGCCATGGCCTAGCACAGGACCTGGCACACTAGTCACCGGAAATACGAACAGCACTGAGCTGGAAGGATCAAGCAGCCGGGCACCGAGGTGCGGGAGGCTCTCCGAAACGGTGGGGGCCGACAGTCCTTACCTGCAGCTTCAAGGACAAGGGTTTCTGGTTCAACAGCCGTTGATACTGAATCAGCCAGTAATTTTCTTGCTTGGTTTCGCTTTTGGCTTCTAACTCTGTCTGCCAAGGACGAAGCAGGCGGCGTTAGTCGTAAGCCAGTAAATGAAAACCATAATGACAGCGATGATTGTGAACGAGGCTCTGGGCCGGTGGAGGACGCTGGGTATTCTACAAAGAACTTTCCCAGCCACCACCGTCTCACCACGTACACGACTGAGCCGCGGAAGGCAGGAAGTGCCTCTACCCCCCGTTTCCCGCCGCCAACAGTCTCAGCCAGGCACACCTCGGGGGGTACCCCTGGGCTTTGGATGCCTGCCACCAGGCTCTGCGGGCCCCTCCTTGGGCTCACGCGCCGGTGACAGGCAGGGAAAGAAATAGGATTCTAAGGACAATATGAGCTTCTGGAGTGCGCTTTACCCTCCGACAAAGCTGGAGAAGGACAGACATGCTACTGAAACGGACCCCTTCGCTCTGCCACGAACAAGTAGCCACTGAGCGCCGCTCTGGACCACCACGGCTGCAGGTGCCAGGCCAGCGCCACGAACAAATGCTCTGAACGGCAAGAGCCGCAGCTCACGTTTTCGGAGCGCTACGCACGCCGGTGCCATTTTCCTTAATTCGCTGGCTCTCGAGGGGTGTGTACCGTCTTGTCTACAAGGCACACCCGAGCAGCTATAAATACGCATCGCCGTGTTCAGAAAACACGTCAAGACGTTAGCAGTAGAGAACTCTCGGAAGTGAGAGTCTTTTCCTTCGTACGTTCCATTTTTTGCTTCGTGAGCCACTACTACTGAGTAACAAAAATGCTTCTGCGAATGGCGAGTGTGTTTAGGGAAAGCGAACCCATGGGCGATGTGGAACGCAGAAGCCAAGCGCACCAGAATTTCCCGGAGCTCTTCCTCTCGTCGCGCCTTTTCCTTGAGCAGCTGCCGGAGCAGGGAGCTCAGGGCCCAGCGCTGCTCCGAGATCATCTCCTGCAACACAAGACCATGCCCGGTGCCGCTGGAAGCTCGCGGCTCTGGAGCCAGGAGTCCCCCCAGGGGATGGCAGGATCCCCCCAACTTGTTTCTAAGCCGGCAGCCGGGACCCCACAGTGGGCCCAACTCAACTACGCAGAGGGTTGGGGGACGGAGCCGAGGGGTCTCTGTGCCTGGCATCCCCTCCCCGTCTTCTCCCCGTGGAGGTCAGGCCGGGGTGGGCTCTAGTGACTGATGACAATGGAATGGTAAGAAACAGCAAACAAAGGAAGTGACAAGCCACAGGCACACGACTGCAATCTCACGGACTACAGAGCATGTGGGCGGAAGCACAGGCGGGGGAGGGTTGGCGTGTAACCCCACACAGGTCTGGAAGGTTCTACCCAGACGGAAGCACGTGCAACCAGAGTGAAGTCCTCACTTGTATCTGTGTTCCACTCGTTTCTTACTCTCAGAAACCCATGGAGGCCCCAAAGTGGGAGCCCCACAAGCTCTGATGGGCAGGAGACTCGGGCACCTGCCAAGCACGGTGGCTACATCTTCTCTGAGAGCTCCCCGCCCCCTCATCTCTGAAGACTGCGGCAGGGCTCACAAAGGGCTTTGCATCGACTAGCTTGCCCCAGCGTGATGGCCCTAGGACACAGGCTGGGCCTGGAAGATGATTTCCTTTTATGGAGGGGAGAAACGAAAGCCTAGGAGGGGAAGGGACCTGTCTTAGGTCACACAGCATATCTGTGGCAGACCTGAGACCAGGACTGTAGACCTCGGCACACTTTCACTGAGAAGCCATGAGACAATTCAAGACTTCTCCGCTGAGAACAGACACAACACAGGAACAGGGACAGACAGAAGGCACTGCTCAGAAGCCTGATGTGGGGCGCAGGTCCTCACACACCATTGATCCCTAGGCTTTTGGACATTTGGGCAGAGGTGAGGGCAGGGCAAGGTCTAGCCCTCTTCCCCTGCCTGCCCAGGTCACACAGCATGACTACAAAGGACAAAGCCCAGGTTTTGGACACACAGTCCAGAACGCCGCCTGCTGGTCCCTACTGCCCCATGCTCTACAAGCAGGACACCCAGGCTGGAGTTCCCAGAGAAGCCACCTGCAGGGAGTGACACAGTAACAGCTGGGCCCTCTCCTCCAGACATCCTTGGGACACCAAGAAAGCTCCTTCCCCAGAGGAGGTCAGCCCGTGAGTTGAACCAGCACCCCAGAAGCATGGTTTAAAGAGACAGGGAGCTCAGCAGTGACCCTGCTTCAAAACAAAGAAGATGCAGAGATGGAGATGGGCCCGGGTGAGCCTTGGCAATGAAACCCTCCTTCCTCTGACCCTCCTGCAGAGCAACAGGCTGCCCCGACCCTAACCTCACGGCCACAGAGGAGCCTGCCTGCGGGGGAGCAGCTGCGGGGAGGGAGGCGGGGCGGAGGGCAGGCCGGGAGCCCTACATACCTGCAGTGCCTCTGTGTCCAGGGCCTTCCTCTTTACCTCCAGCTGTGTCAGCTGCAATAACTCAGTTTCTATTAACTTAATCTAGACAGAAGACGAAACAGGGGTTTTTATTCACATTAACCAAGGTTCAAGTCTGTGCTGCTCTCTGAAGGCCAAGTGGGGCCTAAGAAACCTTTCGGTGGGGGGGTCAGGAATGAAGGGGACCTGGGTGCCTTGGGAACCCCCTCACTGAGGCATTAAAAGAATTAAGTTGTTTCAGGGCCCCAAGTGCTTGAGGGGCGCAGGGGGGCCTGTCCTCGAGGGCCCATCCCAGAGAGGCTAACGGTTAATGGAATGGAGATGGGCCTGCCCTTAAGGTTCAGGCCAGAGTGCAGAACGGACATGTGTCCTCTCTGAGCCTTGCACTTGCCCGAGTGTCTTGCTTCCTTTAACTGCAGTCACAGAGGAGAGCAGAGGGTAATGGAGTGACTAAGAATAATGATGGTAGCAGCTGATGCTTCCAGAACATTCTGTGTGCAAGGCTTGTGCTGTGTACTTTGTCTATGTCATGGCATCAAGTCTCCCCTGGTTATTAGGAGGTATTATTGTCTCCATTTTACAGATGAGGAAACGGGGCCTCAGAGAGTTTAAGTTATTTGTTCAAGGACACAGAGCAGGTTGGTGAGGGAGCCCCTTCCCGGGACTCTCCCTGCTTGGGGTCTGAAGGGGAAAGCTGGCCAGCTGGGTCAGAACCACCCACAGGGAAGATGCCTGGGGATCAGACCCCACAGCCAGTGACTTCTCCACCCTGAGCCTGTGACCCTGTGGCCCTCGCCCCTAAGTTGCTAGAGCCCCACCAACCCCTGGTCAGAGGAATGAGCTTCATGTCCGGCAAGGTGGGATTGAAATTAAAGAGGGAAATAAAAAGGTAAGTTGGTTTGGGCCAAAAAAAGAGAAAATAACAAAGAAAAAAAATAAACATGCAAAATGTAAAATTCAAAGTGTGCCGAGTAGGATGCGATGAGCATTCCCGCAGCCTGAAAGCTCCCTCTGTCTCCAGCCCACGCGCCCTCGACCCACCTGCCCCCCGGAAAGCCCTGAGGGTCCAACAGAGCCCACGGGGCAGAGGTCAGCCCGCAGGTCAGCACCAGAGCCCAGACCACAGCACAGCTCCCTCCAGGTGAGGTGGCCCCTCGGGGACAGCAGGAACCCCCTGCCTGCCCAGTGGGACACCCCATGGGCCCCAGCTCCTCAGTCTGAGCTGATGGGCGGCCGGGGTGGAGCTGACTGCATTTCCCCAGTGCGGGGTTCCCACCTGGGGCACGGTGGATACAGAGGCTACCCAGGGGCATCCTGAGAAGCAGCAGAACCGGTTACACGGCAGGGATGGCGCAGGGTGCGGATGGATGGAGAGTCTGGGAAAGCACGCAGGAAGGGGTCGGTGGGGGCCGCGCCCCCAGCCCTCACCTGGTTTCTGATCTGCCGGTGCATCAGGTCTTTCTTCACCTGGAGAGCCTCGAATGCGGCCTTCTGCATGGCACTCTGAAACAGAGATCACCGGCTGCTCGGCAGGGGCAGGGGCCGGGGCCTCGCGTGCCCAGGGGCCCGGGCCAGGGCCCAACACAGACTCCGCTCAGAAGCACCTTCACGGCGGACTTCTCTGTCTCATTGAGGGAATGTAACTCTTCAGCTCACTTGTTCACATGTTGGAAATTATACCTGTGAAAGGCTCACCAGTGCTGGACGCTACGTGCACTGAATTTCCACAACCCACGCGTGGATGATTTCACGGCCCCGTTTCGTGGGGAAGGTGAGGGGCTGCCAGAGGTGCGCCGTTCGGAAGCAAGCAGCCGAAAGGCCCCTGGCGCTGTCCTGGGGGCTCCACCTCCATCGAGAGATCACCACGTCCCGCCCCTAAGTCCTTGTGCCACATGGCACGGGGAGTGGGTTACCGCCAGGAAAGCGGGGGATGCTTCTAGATCTCAATGACCAGAAAACCACCACCCTCTCCCCTTCCCTGCCCCCTCTCCTGCGGGTCTGCACAGTTCTAAACATACGAAGCACCTTGGGTCTTGGACGCTAAGGGCAGGGCTCTGCGCAGACTTCTGACGCTCTGCTCAGGCTGCCTGTGCCCATCTTGAGCCCCCGCCCTCGCACCCCGGGCAAGGGCTCACCTCCTGCAGGATCTGGCTGATGGCTTTGTTCTGATCCATCTGCTGCCATGACAGAATCTGCTGGAACCGCTCATCCATTTCGGCCATGCTGCCAGAAAGACAGCAAATTAATTCACTCTCTGAACGTTCTCGGAGCATCTACCAAGAGCCAGGAACCTCAGAGATCAAGATACACCATGTACTTATTCAATAATAATACCCAAGCCGTACCTGCTGGGGGCTACATCCTGGGCTGGGCATAGACATGGAGTTGGTCTTAGAAGGAAGGTGACAGAGTCGGCGTGTCTGGGTCCTCTCGTCCACCCCTCCATCAGAATCCCCTCTACAATGACCTCGAAGCGGTAGCCTGGCTTCTGCCCTCCCACCTCCACCAACAAGGAGCTCATGACAGCCCAGGTGGGCCACTTGGGCTGAGAAAGCTCTCCTTCTGGGACAATAACATCCATGCCCCACCCAACAGCCCCAGTACTTCCCACCCTGGCCTCAGATCTGCTCTTAGCCCCCAGAACAAGTCTAGGGATTTTGCCACAAAAACCCAAACCCGGAAGCCCCACATACGTCCTTAGTTCGGCATCATCTCGGTTTTGAGTTTGTTTCGTAATAACAGCTGTTATTTATTGGACCCTTTTGCGGCAAACACCATGCTCATTAAATCCTCCAACAACTCCAGGGGCAGGTACTTTGACTTATTCCCATTTTTCTCATAAGAAAATTGAGGCTCAGAAGGGAAATGGACTGGCCCCACACTTCACAGTTACTAACAGAAGAAGGAGGACCCGAGTCCAGGTCTGTCTGCCGCCGGAGCCCACGCTCCTAAGCTCGATGTTCTACCACCGGGAAAGGAAGAAATCCCCACACCGTGAGGGCACAGGGAGGCCGGCAGCTGTGCCAGAGCCACCTCGACAGGGGGAACCCCAGGGCAGCCAGTGCTCCGGGCCCGTCTCCTGAGCACCAGGGGCTCTTCTCCACTGGCTGTGTCGACGCGTGTGGCTCTGTCGGCAGACTAACCCACAGCGACGCCGTGAACTTGGCCGGCCAGACCAGAGCTGCCACAGTGCGAAAGCAAGCTATCATCGCCCCCTCCAGGGCACGCCGCTCTCACTCCCGATCTGCAGGCCCTCGGAGGTCGAGGAGCACACCACGGTCAAGAGCATGCCCCCACCCTGCCTGGGTTTGAACCCTGGCTCTGCCACCTGCTGGCTGGGTTTCCTTGGGTGTGTCATACAGTCTCTCTGAGCCTGAGCTATGGTGGCAAAACGGGGCGAATGACACAGCGCCTCGCAGTCAGTAAGCCAACACACACCTCCCGGCCGAGTGCCTGGCTCACAAGGCGTGCATGAGAAGTGGGAGTGACTGCTGTCACTCTACCAGAGCCTGACTCAATCGTGAGGTCCAGCTAGAGAGGTCGTGGAGAGCCGTCACCACGCGTCCCTGATGCACGGCCGAGGCTGGGGTGGGGACTGCAGTGCCCAGGGCTCACCCCACGGTCCTGGGCCCTGGGCCAGCGCCCCCAACTCAGGAAGCCTCTCCTTACCTTACCTGGAACAGGTCTGCTGGACCAAGCTCTGCCTCTGAGACTCGTAGGCCATCTGGATGAGCCGGTTCTTACAGCTCTCCGTCAGCATCTGCTGCATCGCGGCTGAGGAAACATGGGGGTGGGGCTGAGCAAGGGGCACCGCTCCTGGGGGCCTCGTGGGGGTTCACCTCGTCACCCCCCTCACAGTCACCCTTAAAAAACACTTTTTCTAAAAAAAGATTTGAGAGAGAGAGAAAGTGAGAGAGTGCACGCACAAGCAAGAGGAGAGGGAGAGAGGATCTCAAGCAGACTTCCTGCAGAGCACGGAGCCCGATGCCGGACTCGATCTCACCACCCAGAGATCAGGACCTGAGCTGAAACCAGGAGTCTGCCACTCAACCGACTGTGCCACCCAGGCACCACCCCCCCATCCAAAATTTTAAACTATGGAAGGAACTTAAGCTTGAAAAGGCTAATCGTAAAATACCCAGCAGCATGCACACAAAATCTTTTATAATCTAATCTTCTCGTAAATTTTTAATGTATATTTATGGATTTTTAAAAAATTGAAAGAATTGAAAGCAGACAACCGAACAGATATTCATACGCCCACGTTCGCAGCAGCGTTATTCACAAAAACCAAAAGGTAGAAACAACCCAAGTGTTCACTGACAGATGAACAACACGTGGTGTATACGCACGTGAAATATTACTCAGCCTTCAAAAAGCAAAGTTCCGCCACCTGCGACAACACGTTCTGCTGAAAGAAGCCCGTCGTGAAACGACAAAGGCTGTAGGATTCCACTTACATGGGGCGCTAGTGTCGCCAGATTCAGAGACAGGACGTGGAATGGGGTTTCTACATGGGCCGGGGAGGGGGCTGGAGCATGTGTGTTTATGAAGTTCTGGAGCCGGACGGCGTTGAGGGCTGCTTGGCAATGCGGATGTGGGCCGTGCCGCAGAATCGTACCATTACAAGTGGTTAAAATGGCAAAGTTTAGGTGATGTGTTTTACTACAATGAAAAAAATTACGATGTGACCACACTAAACACAGCACTTCTCACTTTTTGTGACCACTGGCCCACGTGCACGTGGCCGTGTGAGACACTGGCTGCGGGGTACTGCAGGGCACGGATCACCAAAGTTTATCTAGATAATCTGTTTGGGGGCATTTGGTCTCTTTTGTAATTATGAAATGATAAACGTCCTTGCGCAATTTGATTATTTCTTAAGATTAATTTTAAGAGAAGTAGGCTCTCCACTGAACAGGGAGCCCAATGAGGGGCTCGATCCCAGGACCCTGAAATCATGACCTGAGCTGACGGCAGACGCTTCACCGACTGAGCCACCCAGGCGTCCCCAGAGTACAGTTTTAAGGCCGTAATGGGAGTTACCCTTTCTGCCCTCCAGAAAGATCCCGCTGGTTCACACTCCCTTGGCCAGGGCAAAGGACGGCCTGATACCATATGTCCTCAACAAGGCTTACTACCTTCTCTTGACTTTGTGCTGTTTTTATGGAAAATTTTTTTAGTTGTAAAAACAATACATGCTCGTTTTTAAAAAGCTAAGCGATAAGGAAGTTCGAAAAGGTGAAAACAAAAGTCCCCAGTACTGACACTATTTCTGATCAGTCCATTTATTACTAAACATCCTTCTGGAGATGCAAACACAGGTTTTCTTTCATATAAATGGTGGATAACAGTGACCTTCAAATAGGGACATTACTAACACCTCGTCAGGAGGTAGTGAGACGAAGCGATGTGTGGAAAGCGCTTGGCACGGGGCCTGGTACACAGTATTCCACAGCACCCCACTCCAGCCTCCAGCTCGGGAGGACGGGGCCAGCCAAGAAGAATCATTCCTTATTTTAAAAAAGGGGGAACAGACTCCTGGTCTTCCTCGGCACATGGTTTGATGCTCTCAGCGCGCAGGATTAGACAGGAAGCATCTTCCACGCCCCCCACCCCCATCAATTGCGGACACAGCACGGAACTCTGGGACTTCTTAGCAATGGCAGGATGGGGAACTCCCAGCAACACAAGAGGGGCCAACCACAGCTCTTGATAACAGAAACCCTATGGCTTTTGTGAAATGCTCCTTCAGTGCCGGGCATCACATCGTCTGACCCTCAAAATGACCCCATGAGCTGGAGAATTATCGTTTCCCCCTCTCACAGATAAAACATGGAGGCTCCGAATAGTTAGGGCCCAGTAATGGCCCTGAGGTCATACGGCTTGTTCCCGAGTCAACCTGACCTCAGGGCCCATGCTTCTCTCCTGGACTTTACGGCCCCTCTTGAGCCCACTGTACGTGACCTACGGGGAGAAGGTGGCCTCCCCCCCGCCCCAGTCAGACAAGCTCTGTTCCCAGGACCCCACACCTGTCCCCACTCACAAGCAATCTCACGTCTCCGTAGGTTCTCAGTCTCCTCCTGGGTAATGGACATCAACTGTTCCATCCTTATTCTAGAACAAACAAATCCACCCATGTACTCAGCAGATGTAACACTTCCAACAGGGAGTCCTGCCTCCTTCAGGAAGTCCTCCTTGATGTGGCCGCCTAGACAAGCTCCTGCTGCATCCTGCACTTCCACTGGGCCCCTGTTTACCTGCGGTCTTGCAGGCAGAGTTTTTTGCATAAAGAGATGAACATTCCCTTCGGAAAATGGGCAAAGGACACAAACGGCCACTTCACGGATGCTTAAATACGAGTGACCAATAACCACCCGGAAAGAGGCTTACATCACTGACAGCTAGGAGCACAACTCCTCACGGACCAGGTGGGGGAGGCGGGGAGGCGCCAGCACTGCGGCCGCGCTGAACGTGAAGCGGCCCCGCCACGGGCCCTGCGAGGAGCGGCAGCCGGGAAAGCGGCTTCCGGAAGGCCATTCGGCAAGACCCATCAAAAGGTCCTCTATTTCCTTCAAAAATACCCATGTCAGTGCCCACGGGCATTTTTAGGAGACAGTCACTAGACTAGTGCTTGTAATTATGAAACACCGGGAACCTACATGTCCACAGCGAGCTGATTCGGATATAGTCACATAGTAAATACAGCTGGTACGCACACGGTCTCTGGCGGGAAGACATCCGCGATACAGTACGTGAAAATTAAAGGTAACTGCATGGCCGATGTGCACGCTGCGTGCGTGTGCGTTGTTCCCGCGGTCAACGAGTCCTAGCGGCTCGGACGGGACAACATCGTCTCATCTTTCTGCAGGGTCGCTCTCCGTCGGAGGCAGCATCTGAGCACCCCTGCCTCCTGCCCGGGCTCACAGGCTGCCCGAGGGAAGGCGGCACTGACTGGACCCGCGGCGCAGCCCAGGGAGAAGGTACTCGGTCAGCGGGTGCCAGGTAAACCGGCCACAACCGGGCACAACCGGGCCTGGCCTCCACCGCTCCCAGCTAAGGGGTCCGGTGAGGGGTTTAGTCCGCAGGCCCCCCCCCCCCCCCCAGCAGCCAGAGCAGCCAAAGGCCGGGAGCAAAGCCCAGAATGCTCTTCTGGGATTCCAGGGAACCAGGAGGGATTCTGGATAATCCTTCTGGGGGGAGGGGAGCGAGGAGGGAAGTGGGAGGGGAGAGTCAAAGAAGGGGGCTCTTCCCTCTCAGCTACCCTCTCTCCTAATTACTAAAGAAGTGCATCCCAATGAACCCGGAAAACACCCAAAGATCACCACTAATTCCTGCCTCTCGGAAGGTCGGTAAGCCCCTCGGGGTGGCCCCGTGTGCTCTGAGCAGACACACGCGTGTCTCGAAGAAATCATACACCGCTTTGCTTTAACTGTAGCCCCCTCTTTTCTACTTCGCAACAGATTGTGTTTCCCTTTATAAGAAATGGGTTTTTCTCTAATTTATTTTTTACTGACCCTACAGTTGGACGTCATACATATTCTCACGTCTCAGTTTTTCTCAGGAACGTACATGTGTGTTAGACTTGCAGGCGGTGACTCTTTTTAGTTCAATATTCCCTAAGGAGGTGACTCTCCTTACAGCTTCAGGAGAACTTTCTGGCCTAATCCTTGAGAATCACAAGGCCTTCTCTCCCTAAACCTCTCCCCCGACCCCGAGGCAACACAGAGGAAGTGCTAGAGCGAAACACTAACCTTTCATTCTCCAGCGACTTCAAGATCTCAGAACTTTTCTTTTGCCTGTGGAGAAAACCCAGACCGGAAAGGGTCACTGCAGTTGTCACCAGCAGGCCTGTTTCCAACAGATGTGCCCTCCCCTTGCTGCACTGGCTGTGCAGAGGGGGCTGAGGACCCGGCCGGGGTTCTCAGCCCAGAACCTCGGGGCTCTGTGTCCCCGGACCAGGTACTCAGCCACACCAAGCCCCAGTGCCTCGTCTGCAAAACGGGATCGTCATAAAAAAAAGCTTCACGGAGTATCTGCAAAGAGTGAATGAGAGAATACACACAAAGTACTCGGCACGTAAGCAGCACCCGACAAACGGCAGCTTTCCGGGAGGCCTCGGCGGGGACAGCACGCCGCGGGGCACCTGGCAGGCCCGCCGGCTCGCTCGGGCACCGTGTGACTGCCGCGTGACGGAGTGAGTGAGGGAAAAGCAAAAGGAGGTCTGGAAGCAACAGGGGATGCGGCAAAAGCCCGTTTCTGGAGGCCTTCCACAAGGGACCCCAACTAGAGGTTCTGGAGAGCTCTGTCTGGCTTCCTTTCCCCCAAGCCCACGAGACTGGCTCCTGGCAGCGCTTACCCTGGAGAGGATTCGTTAAGGCAAATCTCACTACGGCTGACCTCAGCGGGGCAGGACGTGATCTCACTCTCCTGTTATACCCACTCGTGCTACGGATGGGACGCTCGGGAGGCACGGGTCTGAGGACAAGCTACAGACCAGGTCAGGCCCAGAGCAGATTCTTTTCTGTTTAGGCCGCTGCAAAATGCAGCGCCAAGACTGGACCCTGACAACAAACACCTCACGAAGGAATCGAGACTAGAGACGAGAAGGGAGAAATGGACCCCTATCCCGGGCTCTTCAAAGGGTACCACGTCAGAGGTCTCTGGGTGTGGGGAGTGGGGGCCTGACCTCTGGTTCTCCTGCAGGAGTCTCTGGATCCGGTTGGAGATGTTCTGCTCCGTCTGCTTCAGCTGCTCCTGCAGCCGCTGGCGCTCGGCGTCCAGGTGGCGCTGGTGCTCACTCAGGCCCTGCTCCAGCCGGGACTGCTCCTGCAGCGGGACACGCAGCCGGCCTGAGCTGGCAGCAAGGGGCCTGTCCTGCCAGGCCTCTCTGTGTGATCTTGGCCCAGGTCTTCCCCTTGCTAAGCCCCGGGCTGTCCATTACACACGAGGAGGCTGGGCTAGGTGATCGGTAAGGCCCCCCC
>NW_024424119.1:52280926-52310935 GCF_017311325.1 Ursus maritimus | reverse complement strand
CCCCCCCCCCCCCCCCCGGTCCTGGAATATCAAGGGAGAGCTTACTGCCACCGCCTCCCCACAGCAGAGGCCCCCTGGCAGGGAGTGTGCGGACAAGCCCGACCCCACTTGGCCGCTCACTGACCTCCTTGACCGTCTGAAGGATCTCGTCCTTCTGATTGTTGCTCTGCTGAAGGAGCTGGGCATGCTCTCGCTGCCCGAGTTCCAGACGCCGTTCAAACTCCAGTTTCTCCAGCATCTTCTGTTCCTGCAAGAATACAGACCCTGGGGATGGCTGGCAAGGCTCTGCGGGCGTTAGGACATGGGAGCAGGAAGAGTACACACCTCTACTCCCAGTGCTGCAGGCTGTCGGTCTAACACTGAGCGACATCCTCCATGCCCAGTGCCTCCCATTACCCCCCCCCCACCCCCACCCCTACCCCCACCCCCGGGCCCAACTGTAATGAAACATTCTGTTCACTGGCAGAGACTAGTGGTTTACAGTCTGGGGTCCCTGACCTCCGACTGCTCATCTGTGAGGGGGAGACACCCTGTCACCACCGAGGCTGCGTAAGGATGTGGAGAGGCAACGTAGTAAGAGGGAAGTTTTAGTTTACCTAATTTAGAGACGGGAAGAACTTGTTCCCTCAAATCTTTTATAATAGATCTTTGATAAGAAGAAAAGTGACCAAGGACAAAAGACATTTTCTTACCTTCCTCTTCTCATAGTCTGAGAACCTATTCTGGGGGGAGAAAGACAGTGGTCAAGACAAGGTGGCAGCAGTGGGATTCCCGGCCCCATGGCCAGAATCGTGGGGCAGCCAGACACCGGCTCCACCCCCAGAGCACTGCCTCCGAATGGGGGGGAAGGGTAGTCGGATAAAGGGTCCCAGAGGGTTCTAGCAGACAGCAGGGCAGAGAACCTGGGCCCGGCACACTGTAGAAAGCTCTTCAGGACAGTTCTGGGGGTGCAGCCCCGAGAAGGTGTGGTGCTCCGTAAGGGGGACCAAGAGGTGGGATGTGTGGTTCCTGTCCGTACAGCATACCCGAAGTGCCCCCAAACTCTAGCTCACCAAAACACTAACACACAAAGGAACACATTCGAGTTCCTGCAGAATTGTTCTACTGAGTGAAAACCCTGGCAATAATTGGGATGGTTACTTCAGTAAGTCGTGGTGAATCCATGCAGTGGGGTAACACAACTATCACGTTAACGGGGTGAAGGTGGGGAGCTGCAGAGAAAGAGGTCTGCCACCTTTCACTGAGTGCAACAGGATTCTGTTCTTGCAAGAACCATGGCAACAAAACTCAACTCCAAGTTTTGGATCTGTTGAGATACAGAAGGTGGGACCGCAGGGGGCAGGGTGACATTCCCTTAGTTTACGTATTTCTGTATCGTTCAGACTTGTAACGAGGAGCATGAATTACTCTTGCAGTTAAACATTAACCAACACACAGATGTTCTTAAGGGGCCCTTGTATTTAGTTACCCAGCTGGGAGGCCAGGAGCTATCTGTCTGAGCTGTAAAAGTAGCATAACAAGGAAATAGAGCTTGCCCCAGGCTGAGGTAGGAGTAAAACTTTTACAACTAACTTTGAATTATACAGATAATATCGGAATATATTTTCCTTATAAAAAATTAAAACACAGCATATAAGGTATCCATGGACCATTCCCCGGCCTGAGCCTGGTTCCCTCCCGCCCCCCTGCCGTGTAACTACCATTATGAGACCTGAGAGCACGCATCTACTTCCATGTAATTTGTGTCTTTGGAAAATACAGAAGATCTGTCTGTGTGTGCTCACATATAAATATGTTTTAATGAAGCAAAATTCACATTCTGTAAAATTCATTCTTTTTAGTATGCAGTTCTAGTCACGTAACGGTCACTACAATCAAGATAGAGAACCACTCCATTACCCCCCAAAATTCTCTCGAGCCCCTTTGTCATCAGACTGTCCTCCTACCTCCCCAGCTTAATGGCTATTGCTGATCTGTTTTCCTATATATTTGGACCTTCTTTCTGAACATAAAAAGGGCACTATATTCCCTGTGTTCTGTAAGCCTGCCCTTTTCACTTACCCAGATGTCCTGTGATCCAAGCCTGAATAGATCAAGCACATAGTAGGGACAGGACACAGGTGGCTCAGCCTTTGCCCACTGGCAGACATTTAGGGGGCTTCTGATATTTTCCTACTGCAAATAAGGCTACAAAGAACATTCCTGTAAATGTGTCCTTGCCCAAGTGTCCCTCTGTGGGTATGTACCGAGAAGTGGGACTTCTGGATCATGGGCGACGGCCATTTAAATTTTTGACCCATATCATCAGGTTATCTTCCACAGCGGGAACACTAGCTTCCATTCCCAAGAGCAATTTATGAGGCCACACTCTGGCCAAGAAACTATCAAAGTGACATTTGTGCCAGTCTGAGGGAGGAAATGGTATTTTGTTTTAGTTTACCCATCTCTGATTACAAGGGGAGTTGGGCATTTTTTTTTTCATGTTTACTGATCATCAGTACTGTTTTTTGTTTTTAAGTAAGCTCTGTGCCCAACGTAAGGCCTGAGCTCACGACCCTGGGATCAAGCGTTACGTGCTCTACCGACGGAGTCAGCCAGGTGCCCCTCATCTGTGCTGGTTTATTCCGTAAAGTACCTGTTGATAGATCTTTGCCCCCCCCCCCTTTTTTCTGCTTGGGATGGTTTTCTGCTTCTTACCTCTTTGAAAGAGCTCTTTATATATTCAGTCTGCTAATCCTACATCAGAAATGTTTATTGCAAATGCTTCCTGAGAGTATAAATGGACGCAATTTCCCTGGATAGAGATCTCCCCCTCTCTAGTTCTCAGAAGAAAGATTAAACTACAAAGGCACTCACGGTGGCACTGTCAAACAGGGAAGGGGGACACCAGGGAACCTGAGATTAATTAAAAAGTCCTCGGAAGATAAGAAGCCAAACCCTTGGCAGTTGGTGCCCCCCTCCCCACCTGCCATCAGAGGCCTCGGGCTGGGGGCCCTCAGCGGGAGCACAGGTGGTGACAGAGGCAGCTTCTGATTGGCTCCAGTGCCAGGTGCCCCCGGCAAACCCTGACCAAGCTTCCTCCTCTAGGACGCCGGGGTGGTTAAGCGTTTGCCTTCGGCTTACGTCATGATCCCAGAGTCCTGGGATCATGTCCCATGTTGGGCTCCCTGCTTAGTGAGGAGCCTGCTTCTCCCTTGCCCTACTTGTGCTCTCTGTCAAATAAACAAATAAAATCTTAAAAAACAAAAAAGCAAAACAAAAAAAACTTCCTCCTCTACGCCCGTGCTAGGCTTGCTCACCGCCGGGACCAGGGAGGGCCAGCCCCTCACTGCGCTGACAGGGGGGCCTCCCTGACTTCTTCACAGAGAGCCGGAGAGTATGACAGGCGTCCTGTCCAGCGAGGGGCACGGAGGCAGGAAGCACTTGCTGAGAGACAACAAGGAACAACACAGCCACGACCCCCACGCTCGCAAAGCTTCATCCAGCAGGGGACACAGACATTAAACAAATCATCTCCCGTGTAATTCTCCACTTAGAGCTGCGATAAGTGTTCCCAAGGAAACATGGGGGCACCCGCAGAACATACAGCAGTAGACCCAACCTGGGCTGATGTGGCGGGGAGAGTTCTCGGAGGACACGGGATTCAGACACAAGGGAAGGAAAAGGCAGAGTTAGTAAGAGGTGAGCAGGGAGAATTCCAGATGGGGTGTGGGGTGGGGGTGGGGACTGCACGTTCAAAGGTCCTGAGGGGTCAGGGACCAGAGAGGAGCCTGGTGCACCTGATGTCTGGTGGGGTGGGAGGTGAGACGGCGCAGGCTTTGCGAGGGCATCTCAGCACGCTGGTCTGGACGGAGGTGAATTCCAGTTTGGAGGAGGAATCCAGGTTCTGCAGTTCCGAACATTCCCCCAGTGCCCGGGGCCCCGCGTCAGCAGGCAGTCACGCCTTACCTGCCACTCAGCCTCCTCCCTGGAGACTCTGCCTGTGGGCCCATCAGGGCTGTCCCGGGAGGTGTCGGCTCCGTCCTGCTCCAGGACTGGCAGCAAGTACTGAGAGGGAGAGTAATACTCCAGCCCTGACTCTGCAAGAGAGGACACAAACTGACCAGGAGGGAGGGGACACAGCCATCAGCTCCTGCAGCCTCCCCAGCATCCCAGCCCACCTGCCTGGTCCACTGCTCCCCTGCCCTGGACTGAACCAGACTCCCCATCTTGCTCACTAGTCCTGACGCCAGGGCCTGGAACGTGGCAAGCACTCAAGTGTCAGCTGAGTGAATAGATGGGCTGGCTAGCTGCCTCTTTACCATCCACGTGAGAATGAGGTGATGAGAAAGTCCTGGAGATTAGTGGAGAAGCCTGGGTCCATGATCTGTGTGTATGGGACCTTGGGCAAGACGCTCACCTTCTCGGGCCCTGCATAATTTTCTGCTGTATAACTTGACAGGGTTCGTACTCTTTACCCATCTTTGAGTGAGTTGCTTGCCTTATTCTTGCTGACCTACAGATGCTCTTTATATATTGCAGCTAATAACCTCAAGCCTAGAATTCATGACTATCTTCTTCCAGGTGGTAACCTTTTTAACTTAAACGATGGATCCTTTTGAGGTAAAGAACTTTCAGGTTTTAATATGGTCAAAGCTGTCTTTTGAAAATCTAAGCGGTGAAAAAATACTAAAAATCGCCAGTAGGCATATGAAAAAATATTCGAATAACCAAGGACACGACATTACAGTAATAGTAGGCTGCTTGGTTTATCCATCAGAATAAATAAACTTACAACAACTTTAAAGATGACACTTTAAAGACGTTGTTTGTGGGAAGGAGAAAAGGGTCCTCAGAAGCTTCTCTCAGGAATCTCGCGGGCGCAGTGCACAGCGCTTGGCCCCTTTCACCTGCCAGCCCCACTGCCGCCTGCGTTACAGGGATACGCCACGTGCCAGAGCGGGGTGGTTAAAATGCTCGCAACGGTGGAAGACGGAGGACCGGAAATAACCCTCTGTTCACTGTGAGGGGGACGCTACATAAGCTGTGGGGCACCACACATGTGACACACTAGGCACAACCTTAAGACAAGACAGACCCGTCCGCTGTGGGATAGGAAAAGGCCCAAGACCTACTCTCGCGTGAAAAAAGTGGGGCTCAGAATCACAACAGTGCGTTATCTTTTGTGGGTTTTAAAACATGTTTTTAAAAAAGCAAACCCCCAAACTTTACATACATGTGTATACCTACTACACTGTGTAAATAAATTGAAGTATCTCTTAAGCACATTCACTGCTTTATTCCTTGTCTTCTGCATACCTAGAAACCGCATACATACCTGAAAAACCTTTCTAAGGAAGGTAAAGGGTTGGGGCGGGGGGATGGGTGGAACAGGTGAAGGGGATTCAGAAGCGCACCGAGAGTGACAAGCACCGAGTCATGTACAGAATTAAGTCCTCATGTGGTGCCCCTGAAGCTAACATGACACTATGTTAATTATACTGGAAGGATCTGGCTGGCTCGCGCATTGGCCCGGGCGCACATTAGCGGCACCTGTTGCTCGAGGACTAATTTGGTAGGTGTGTGGCCTGAGTCGCTGTTGTGTGACGTGTAACTTTTTTTGAAGCTGTCACACACACACAGGCGACAGCACGGAGCCTTCACGTACAGCCTGAGGAATGTTTAAGAGCGAACGCACCCTTATAAACAGGACTTTTTGATGGCTGGGTCGCACGCACGGGTGACCAGTTCCCCCACCGAGCGGGATCTGGGCTGTGCCCGGTCCGGGCTACTATGAACGGTGCTGCCGCGAGTATTTCCGTACTCGGCTTTCTGACATAGAGTCACATGCACGTTCCCTGGACACGCACGCAGGTGTAGAGTTGACGGGCCACAGGGCGTCTGAACGATCAGCTTGAGGAGATGTTAACAGTAATTTTTGGAGGCAGTCTCCGACTTCCACCCCCACCCGCAGTGAGCGCGAGCTGCTGTTCCACACGTTTGTTCGTTCTTGTACTGACGTTAATTTAGCCATTTTAGGGGGCGTGGTAGGACTGACGTGTCTCTGTGCAATTTTAATGTGTTTTCCTATTGACAAAACTGATGTTGGGCACTCTTTTGGGATACTCTTGGCCATCTGGAGAGTCTCTTGTAAAACTCCTATTCAAGTCTTTTGACAACGACAGTGCGTTTTCCTTATAAATCTTTATCTGCTAGAAACAGGTGCTTTGTTGGACATGCATGTACTGCAAATATCCTTTCCAACTTCATGGCTTGCCCTTTCTGACGTTAGTGAAATGTAATTTATCAGCCTTCTATGGTTGGTGTTGCCTGTGTCCTCTTGAAGGAAGAAATTAAGGTTCTTTTTCCCACACGGATATCCAATTGATCTGGAATCATGTACTGAAAAGACTTTGCTTTCCTTTCTCATTGCTTTGCCATGGCACCTCTGCAACCCACAGCTGACCGCACGTATGAGTCTTGGCCCTGTTGTACAAGTTCCCCAGGTGACAGAAGCCCCCAATTAAGACCAACCGCTGGACAGGAGGTGGCCGGGTACTCTGCCCTGCCCCCCGGGCACCTGGACCAGTGGCAGCCCTGGGTTTTAGCTGCACTACTACTCCTCCAAGTCTGGTCTACCGTGGCCTCGGTCCTGGATGACCCTGATAACCTCTTAGCTGGTCCCTGGCCTCCACGCTTGCTTTCTCCAGGCCCTTCTCCCTGCAGGTGGAGTGAGCCCTCTCCTGTGTGACACCAGGCCCTGATGGCCTCTCGAGCTCCCCACCCGTTTCCCTCCCTTTGTGTGGGTGCCCAGCCCCCGGCCTCGTCTGCCGCACGCTTCCCACCGCCCTACCCTCTAGGCCCTTCACCATGCCTCTCCTCCCACCAGCAACAGCCTCCTCTCCTTCCTAAGTCCTAAAGGTCCTCAGCTTTCGGCCGAGCCACTTTCTCGGACCTTCCCGGACGCCCCAACCTAACCAGTAATTCCATTTCCTGTGACCATCTGCTTTGCCTGTGTCTCCTGCCAGATCTGGAGAGCTCCGAGCAGGTGGGGACTGTGGCCTCCCTGGTCTCTGCCATCCCCTGAGTCTGGGCTGGCACCGGGGGGCTGCTGGGTCCACGCTTGCTCACTGAGCAAAGGAGGCAGGGTGGCTGGCTTTACCTTTGCAGAGGAACTGCTGAATGGCCTGGGTGCCGGCACTGCACACCTCCTGCGGGGGGTAAATCATGGACGAGGCGTCGAGGCTCAGAGTCTGCAGACACAAGAGGAACCTCGTTATACGTGTTGTCAACACAATCCCTAAGCACCCGGTTTAGTTACGAAGCTGCGTGCTTACTGTCTCCTCGCCTGGCGGGGGCGCTTACCTGCCTGGCTCCTGCTGCGTCCCCAGCACCTAAACTAGTGTGTGGTGTGCAGTCAGCATGTGATTCATGTTTTTGGATAAACATAAATAAGCGGGTAAAATAGGAAATTGTAGGACAACATATAGAATAAGATTCTATAAAATTTGGAGGAATATATACCAAACTCAAAATGGTTTCCTCTAAAAGGTAGATTCTGGGGTACTTTCAACATGAAATTGGAATTTTTTAGCAATATGATTTTTTTAAGTAAGAAAAAACCCAATGTTCATACGGGCACAAATGCACCTGCTTCCAGGTTTATGAGGCCCAGGAAACGGGGACCTGGTTCACACAAATGCCCACAAAGCTGCCCACAGCCATGCTGTGAGGTCGTCTGTTGTGTTTGTTGAACCAAGCCCTCTTGCTATCCTCTCACTTCTTCCCAGAGGCCTCCTGGGAAGTTACGTAAGCCCGTTTCAGGAGCTCATACCCTCTCTGCCGGCGACAGACAGGCCCGCCTCAGGGGAAGGCCTGAGGGACCAGGTCGGAAGTGGCTGAGGTGGAAAAGCAGCTCAGACGCCCCCCAGCCCTGGTGAGCACAGCCCTTCCACCTGGGAAACGCACACTGCAGTGGGGAGTCTGCCTGGGTGTGGGGGGCCTGAGAGCAGCAAACCCCATCCTGAGAGGCCGCATCTAGAGAAAATTCACCCACATGGGTAATACCGGTCACCAACAGTAGAGCGTGCTGGATGCTGGGGCTGACCACCTTGTTAGGTGGCCACGAGCCACGCCTGGCCATGTAAGTTTACATTTTAACTAAAATGAAGGTGAATTTAAAGCTCAGTCCCTCGGTGGCACCAGCCACGTTTCAAGTGCACCGTAGCCACAGGGGGCCGGTGGCTACCGCATGGGACACACAGATTGCGGGCGTCCCTGTTATCGGCAGCGGCAGCAGCTGGACAGCGACGCCTGCGGTCATTCGGCCCCACTGTCCGCCCCGGCCCGTGCTGTCCCAGCTGTGTGCCCTTGAACAGGGCAGCCGACTTCCCTGAGGCTCGGCTCCCTCAGAGTTCAACGGGCACCAGATCGCCCAGCGGCAGGGCCGTTTGATGGGCAACAGGAGACAACACGTGAGAAAGACCTGGGCCTTAACCGAGAATGGCCGCTTACGGTCTCATCCCGAAAAAGGGTTTGTCCAAGGTGCCACCAAGAAGCTCAAAAGCTTTTTTTTTTTTTTGAAGAATGGATGTCAAGTACGTCACTCTCAGAGCTCCCACAAGCTGACTTACGAGGGCTTCAGAATATGAGCCGCCGTGCGCCGTGCGCTCGGGTCCGGCGGCCACTAAGCACGTGGGGCTCAGTTTATTTCAGTACAAACCAGGGCGCCTGGGTGGCTCAGTCGGTTTAAGCGTCTCACTCTTGATTTCAGCTCAGGTCATGATCTCAGGGTCGTGAGATCGAGCCCTGAGTGGGGCTCTGCGCTCAGCGGGGAGTCTGCTTCTCTCCCTGGCCCTCTGTCCCTCCCCCTGCTCTCACACATGCACACACTCTCTCTCTCTCCCAAACAAATAAATAAATCTTTAAAAAAAAGGTACAAGTAAACATGTACTTCCTTGGTCATACTAGTCACACTTCCAGTGCTCAAGGGCCACTGTGGCTAGTGGCTACCGACTTGAGACAGCATAGTCACTGGGCATTTCCATCACTGCAGAAAGTTCTGTTGGACAACACTGTCTAGCCCGCTGAGGGAGAGGGGCTGAGCATCCTGTCCCTTCTCAGGCAGGCTGCCACAGCGGGAGGGACCTGCTGCTGGGGTCAGCCCCCTTCCTCTGCTATCTACATGCTCACCCACCCACTTCTGACACAGACGCCGAGGCTCAGCAGTCTGGCCTGAGAGGTAATTCACTGATGGCTCATCAGAGGATTCTGGGATTTTGGCCAGACTATGTGTCATCGTGGATAGATAGGGCCCTGTTCCAGAAGGTTGAGTTGCACAGAGGTGAAGCGCACAGACCCTCAATTCAGACCGCCTGCTTTTCCATCCCAGCCCTGCTGTCGCTAGCTGTGTGGACCCTCTGCAAGCTCCTTAAATCGTCCATGGCTCAGCGTCTTCATCTGCAAATGGGCACGGCGGAATCCGGCTGGCAGGATTTTCCCGAGGATGTTCCTGAGGATTCAGGGAACTGACACCTAGCCTCGTAAGCACCAGATAAACGTGGGCTGTCTTGTCATCACGACTGTGAGAGCCCCCACCTTCCCTGAGCAAGCTGCCTTGTGTCAGTGTCGGTTAAGGCCTGAATTGTGTGCGCCCCCAAAACACACATACTACGTCCCAATCCCCTGTACCTCAGATATCACTGTATTTGAATATAAGGTCTTTAAAGAGGTAAACAAGTTTGAAATGACGTCACCAGGCCGGGCCCTAATCCAGTATGACTGGTGTTCTTATAAGAGGAGGAAATTTGGACACAGGCCCATATAGAGGGAAGATGATGTGAGGACACACGGAGAAGACAGCCATCCTGGAGCCAAGGAGAGAGGCTCAGAAGCAACCAACCCTTGATCCTGGACTTCCAGCCTCCAGAGCCGTGAGAGAATAAACCTCTCGTTCAAGCCGCCAGCCTGTGGCACTTTGTTACGTCCACCCAGGGAAACCAATACAGGGATCCAAGAAGGGCCTGTCCCGCTCCTTGCTCGGACGAAACCCGTTTCTGCACCTCCAAGCGAGGCTGCTCTCCTCGTCACGGAGCTCTGGGCTCTGTGTGATCTGGGCCCTCCAGACACAGCAACTGCCAGCCACGTCCGATCCCCCACTCCTCCCCTCACACATCCCGCGCTGTCCACCTCCTGCACTCCCCGTACTGTCCCCTGCACCTGAATGCTCCATAACCCGTGTCTACTTCTCCAAAGCGAGTTCCTCTCTCAAGGTTCAGCTCAAACACCACAGCTCTCACAAAGTGTCAACCCCACCAGGATTCAGCGTCGTCTTCACTCCAGAAGTGTGTTTTCCTGCCACCATCATGGCAGCAAAAGTCACATAACGACAACTGCTCGGCATCGGTCTCTCTGCGAGCTCCTAAGGACCGAGCCCAGTGCCCCATGACCACGGCAGGCGTTCAGGAACGTGGGAAGAGGGGGGTGGGTGTGCCAGAGAGAACCCCAGGCGAGAACGGCTCCGCACTTACTTCCAGGGTTCGGACATGCGCCAGCAGCTGTGGTAACCTCTGAATCTCATTCTCGCTGATGTCGAGAGTACGCAAGCTTCGGAGTTCCCCCAAGGTGTCTGGAAGCTCCTTCAGCTTGTTATCTGGAGAGATCCCAGTGGCACAGCTCAACCCCCCAAAGCCCCTCCACAAGCTTCCTGCCTGACGCCGCCAGGACTTGGGGGCACGTGGGTGCCTCGCTCTGGCCCCGGGGCATGTGCAGGTCCTGAGACCTGAGGCTACAAGGAAGAGCACAGGGGCCCAGTTTCAGTGACCTGGGTTCAAGCTCTTACTCCACCACTTACTAGCTGGGTGACTTTGGAAAACGGACTTTACCTCTTTGGGTCAGTTTTCTCATTTGTAAAATGGGGATAACGATACTATTTGGGCTCATAGGAACATCAAGGGGTTCAATGAAACTGTGCATATGAAGCCCTCAGCACAGTGCCCGTCGCACAGTAAGTGATCAGTAAACACGGTATCATTATTATCATTTAGATGTTACCAGTGAGTAAACTGAGGCATTTTGTGCAAAAAGTGCTTAAGGACAACAAGAGGACACGAGGGAGCTGGGGGTACGGGAGGCAAGCACCCTTCATGTGACCCTGGGCTCTGTAACTAGCACACTGGGTGGTCTAGAGCAAGGCACTGCTCCTTCCTTTCTTCACCTGTCAAGTGGGGAGCACACCTCCCTGCCCCTACCCCATGGACTTGGAGGCTCGCTGCATCGCTGACTGCGGAAGCGCTCCTCCCCGAGGGTGAAGCGCTCGCTGTCAGAACCCTTACTGTGGCTGCCGGACGGCTAGGCCGCCTCTCCGGCCGCTCCTCGTTATTACAAATACGAGGGCCCGAGTCTGGGAGCCCGGCTGTCAGGACTGTCTGTCCTCCTCTCTGTAAGGGCCTGAAGAGTCACAGGAACTCTCCAGATGCCATGTCTCTGGTTACCATGGAGACAGACCCCCCCCAACAGGGGGTCAGTCCAGTTTATAGGGACGCTCCAGGACTGGCTGTCCTCATGCTCAGGGGTTCCAGGAAGAGCGCTCTGTGGCTGCTGGCTGAGACAGCCCCGAACTGACTGCAAGTCATGGGGTCGGGGCGTTCTGGCCCCTACCTTTCACATTGAGGGTCTGCAGCTGGGTCAGATTCCCAATGGAACGTGGGAGATACGTCAGTTGATTCCTTTCCACGTTCAATACCTAAGAGAGAGGGAAAAATGACCTGAGAACGCAGACGCAGAGAACAGTGTCTACCCCTGCTTCAGGCCAGGCAGCATCTGGGCGCCGCACACACCTTTAACTCCTCCCGACAGCCCTGTGAGGAAGGCGCCCGTTGCTGTGATCCCACGTGAGAGATGAGAACACAGGCTCAGAGCGGTGAAGTCACGTGCCGAGAGCAGTGCCAGGCCTTGACCCGGTTCTCACTGAGGTCCATCACTTATGCAGACCACAAAATACCCCATGATGGCCCCACAGTCAAGCAAGGACGAAGAAGGGCCAAGCAGTTTCAGGGACCTGGGGGAGGCAGCATGCGGCTCTAGAAATCCCAGTGTTGGGGGAAGGAAGCTGAGCTACGTAAAGGCAGTGGAGCTGCCCAGGGCCTCGAGGCCGGCGGCTGGTGGTGCCCAGTCGGGAACGCAGGCTCGCTGGATCCCGCAGGCCGCGCTCCCTCCCGGATGCGTTCCCGCTGTAAGGAGGGGAGCGGGGCCAACAGGGCGGCACGCTAAGTACTCATTAAACATGGATGCGATGGAAAGCTAAGCAGTCATTAAAAAGAATGTGGCAGATGAATATTTGATGAACCAAAAGATGCTTAGGAGTTATTGTCGGGTATCCAGAAGTTACAAAACAATGACTGCAACGATCCTATAAAAATACGCACGTTAAAAAAGAGTCCCCAGAGCTCCTACACCCAGGTGTTCACTGTGGCTTCCTAAGGGCTAATTCCTACTGTTCTGCCACGTGTTCTGTGTGCCCTTGGGCAGGTGACGGCCATCCCTCTGGACCTCAACTCTCCCATCTGTAAAATGCAACGACGTCACCCACATCGTAGGGCTGTTCACCCAAATCATGTCTCCTCCACGCTGGAGGCGGCGTGCGAGACGGGGGTGCTGCCCTCCGAGGACACGGCCCAGTGAAATCAGCACACCCGTCATCAGTAACTACACACTGCCAGTAGCGCTCCCAAGAAAACACGCTGGGGCTGAGACAGGGGCGCAGGAGGTGGATCCGCTTCGACAGCGAGGCTCGGAGGGCTCTCCGGGACCTCTGGGCTCAGACAGGATGAGCCGCTCAGACAGAGGAGATGTCTGCATGGAGAGGCCCTGCCGCGGTGGGGCAGGAGGGCCAGAGGGGGTTTAAGAGCTGACTGCGGGGAGCGAAGGTGACAGGAGAGGAGACTGGAAAGCAGGTGGCCCCATCGTACGGGGTCTGAAGGGGCACAGTGCAGAGAACGGATTTTAATCTAAGTGTGAAGGAAAGCTGCTTCTTCCTCTGTCAAATGGGGCTAAGCCAGCCCCTGCCTGACAGGGAGGCTGCAGGAAATCAACAGATAATATGAGGGAGATGCGTAGTTCCACGTGGCCATGCAGGGGACTAAGACTGATCAGAAGTGGCAGGATGAGTCAGAGTGCTGAATTCATCATTTCCTGCCTCCTTCCTCATGGAAGCTCATGATGAAATCCCAAAACACATGCCAAAAATACGGTATTGAGACTCCCACAGCTCAGACTGCCACGGCCAGGGCATCACCGAGCTTCCTGACAGGAAACGGGCAGACGGATACGGCGCCAAGGGCGGCCCCGGCCAGAGCCCAGCCAGAATCCTCCAGGCTCGGGCAGTTTCTCACTTGCAATCAGAGGCAGGTGTTCTGTGTCCTGCAGCCATACCTGGAGGGCGGTCAGCTGCCCTATGTCGTCAGGAAGAGCTGACAGCTGATTGTCGTGAAGATCCAGCACCTGCAGGAGGAAGACAAGCTTCGGGGTCACAGTCGCCAACTGAGAGAGCCCGCAGATCTCAGGCTTCCGGGAGGCGAGAAGACGCCGGGGCCTCTTCCCTCCTCTGGTCTTGAAACAATACCAGCCCCTCCTCTCCAACCACGTGATCATTCCATCTCAGCTCCTTTTTGAGAATATACCATTTCTTTCTTCTCTTATCAAATATTTATTTTTAGCCGTTGAGTGAAAACAGTTTGCTATGAAATGGTATGGATAAGTATTCATGTTAAAAAGGAAAACTCTCATAGTACAAATACATATTTACGTAGGACAAGACTACCAAATATGCAATAATATACGGACGGTGGATCTCCGGAGTGTGAGACGACAGGCATTTTTCCTCCTTTGCTTAACTGTGTTCATTTTTTTTAACAATACAAATGAGCAATACAGATGAGCAAAAAAGGCATAAATGACGTATGTATGTTTCATTTATGTATATATAAAATAGAAATATCCATAAGTATAAAATATATATTTAAAAAATAAGATGTTATTTGTTTCACTATAAAAATAACAAGTGTCAGACCAGAACAATAAAGAGAAGTAAAAACCACCCCAACTCCTACAGACCAGAGTTCACTACGAAAACCACTCTGATGCCCAGTGCTGCCATCCTTTCCCTCTTACTGTGTGTACCCACTGTCACAGCTCACGTTCATGAGCCAGAATAACCCCGAGGTCACGGGCCATGTGTACCGTGAATACGTCCCAGTCCCTGTCCTGGGGAGGCTGACAGTCAGGAGGAAGTCAGCCCAGATCACGGGGCTTTCACTCACTGACCGCATGATGCCTGGCGTCGCTCCGGGGCCTTCTTGTTTGGGCCCATCAGACTCACGCTCTCTGTGAGTTCACCTGCCCTGGGTTTAGGCTTCGCCTCTCTACCTGGTGGGCAAGCAACCTGTGGCTGCTTCTCTTTGTAAGCCCACCCCATGCACGGCACTCAGGTGCCCCCCACACTGTGCTAATCCAGCCCCAGCCTGACCGTTCGGTTAGGCCCGCCTGGCATGAACTTCAACAAAGGGAGCTTGGCTGTCACGTGGTACGCCGGGCAGTGTCCCTGACCCCTGGCAGAAGGGCCCCAGTACCTTGATGGTTACGAGACTCAGGAGGCTGCAGGATTTAGGGAGCAGGGAAGTGAGGTGGTTCGTGTGCACAATCAGCACCTGCGTGGGACAGATTTGCGGTGCGTTAGCCGCACACGCGGCCGCGAGCAGGGAGCCGGCTTGGTGCAGGACACGCTGCGGACCCCGGCTGCCCGGTGCTCTCCGCTCCCCCAGACACCGCAGTGGGGGACGCGGCTCGGGATCGCAGAGCCTCCCAATGTGGAGTCAGATGACCTGAAAGCCTGTCATTTCAAGGATGAAAGGGGTCTTCCAGGCCTAATGCTGCCTTCCATCCCGAGAAGGGTCCCCGCGCAGCTGTCCTCACCTTAACCTCCCTCACGTCAGCATCTTCACGGGGTAAACAGAGAATAAGAAAGTACCTGGCTCCGAGGGCTGCCGTACGATTCACAAACCAACAGACAAAAAGCACTAAGCCCAGGGCTGCCCTGGGGTCCAGTGCTCAATCCGGGTCATCTGTTGCCATTTTTTTGGCATCGACCCCCGCATAGAAACTTCTAGTGGCAAGGAGCTCACCAGGCTGTTGGTATGGAACACTTTTTACCTCCCTCCATTAGATAACTCAGTTAGAATGCTCTTAGCTGTCTACGTCAAAGCTGCGATGCCTTTCTGAAAAATCATTCATTCCATTCTTAGTCTCGGCTGGGTGACCAGAATGAAATAAGCACAGCTTTCGTTACTATGAACAATGAGGTCACCCAGTGCTTACTGCGGCAGGCATCATACCCGGTGCATTCCTGTCTCCATCTACCTCCCTCCCTACCTGTCACTCTTCTAATTCTCATGATACCTCTGTGAGAGAACTAGAACTAGAACTAGGAATGTCTTCATTTCATAGATGAAGAAACAGATGTCAGAGTTGGCGGAAGTTGCCCAACTCACGAGGGGCAAAGCCAGGATGTGACCCAGGACCATCTGACACCAAACCCAACTCTTCTAACTGTGCAAACACTTGCTTCAAGCTGAGAGGGTGAGAATCAAGGAGAAGGGAGACGTCTACGCCAAGAAGACAGTGCCTGAAAGTCCCACCTGATTTCAAACAAGTAAATGTGCAATAAACGAGTCTATGAAAACGAAGATCCCCCTCACCTTCTTCTGTAGAACTTTGCATGTTGCAAAAGCCCCAAATGGAATCTAAGATAAGAGAAAGAAGAGTCAGTGCCTCCCTCCTGCCTTTTGTTTTCTGAGTGGCACACATGTGAGGGAGCCATGGGGCAGGAGGTGATCAAATCCTCATGGGTAGGGCAGCGCTAAGCAGAGAGGGTGGTGGGGGAGGCTGGTGAGGAATGCTGCTGGGATGTGGTCAGCCCTCCCCAGCCCTCCCCTGCAATCAGCTGGTAGGAGACTGCCCTGCCCGGCCCCGGCGCACACACCATCCCCATCATGAGCTCTATCGGGGCAAAAGAAAGATCTCTGGTGCTAGGCAGAGGATGGAGAAACCTAGATTCTTCCAGTTCCCTAGAAATCTGCGGGTACATTTTCTGGACTCCTTGATTCTCACAGGCTATGTTGAGGCCACCGATCATCTCAATTCTTTTGAATAAGAACAAAATCCAAGACAACTTCACCTGACTAATGCTTCTGGTGTTTTAAAAGCCCCAGTCCACATCTGTCTTTCTCAGGGACATGTGATCCAAGAAAAAAGGACAGATCAAATTCACAGCCAGAACACCACCCCAGTTTACCTCCGAGAGCTCACATTTAGAGATGTCAAGAATGTCATCAGCCCCAGCTTCTTTGGCCTGAGGATAAAAAGAATCATAATAAAAAATGTGTTCAAACAAAACACCCTTGCGGAGCAGACAAACCAGCCAAAGAAATACAGGACCAAGCAGCTGTAAGAGACCACAGACACCGTCTGGTTCAACTAATCCATTTTGCAGGTGCACCAATGATCCCTGCTTCAGTGCGGCTTGGGGTCCAGCACGCAAGAGCAAACGAACAAGTAATGACAACTGCCATCAGTTCCCTCGGGAGGGAAGTGGAAGGCACTCCCAAGTACCAGACAGGAGGCCTCACTGGTCTGCTTTGAGTCACAGATCGCCTCTGGGGGTCAGGGAGGCAGATGGGAAAAAGGGAGCATGCGGCATGTTTGGGGGCAGTGTGGAGCCCCATTCCATGAGAGCAGAGGTGGAGACGGGACTCAGAGGAAACCCACTTTCCCTCACCAGACACATCTGATACTCCAGGCGTTTCCGAGCCTCTTCACTGGGTTTCCGCTTCCGGAAGAAGAGCGGCATTCTTTCTTTCTCCCCCCGGAGTAATCTTCAGGACTCTAGGGCATTGGACAGAAATCAGGGCCTGGGGAATTTGTCACACCCGGGACAGGCAGCACACTGACACAGAACACATAGCTCATCTGCTGGACTGTGTGACCCTTGATGGCAGCGTCTGCGTCCATCTCAGCCACCCATCTGTGCCACGAGCCCAGCACGGCAGGTCTTTCTAAGGATGCTATTTGAGAATGAGTCACAGACGGGCCTGATGAATCGCTTCTAGTTCCTGAAACACTGTCAGAGCGGCATCGGCAAGCCAAACACGGCATCAGCTACATCATAAGCAAAGAGATCTCTTAGTTGAACAAAAATTCCAAGGCCGTCCTCAGACACCTTACCACTCTCACAGCTACTGTGCCATCTGATTGTCATCACAGCTCAGTTTAAAGTGATGAAATGGACAGATGAGCTCCGTGATCTGGTTTTACGTCCTGGATTGTAGCAAAACCAGTGTGGAGCTCTGCTCCTTTGAGTCCTGATACTGTGGGGTTTGCCCAACTCCTTCATGCTCGAATACCTTAGCCCACACTAATTACAGTGTCCTGAACTCAGACGCCAGGTGCTTACTGCCTACCCAGATCTGCAAATATCAGTGCTTGATAAGGGATATCAGTGGGCCCAGGAAGCAATCATCCAGGGAAGCTATGGTTAACAGCACAGGCTTTGAGATGAAATGTAACTGGGTTTATGGAGGTTCCTCAAAAAATTAAAAATAGAAATACCCTACGATCCAGCAATTGCACTACTAGGTATTTACCCCAAAGACACAAAGGTAGTGATCAGAAGGAGCGCCCGCACCCCAATGTTTATAGCAGCATTATCAATAATAGCCAAACTGTGGGAAAAGCCCAAATGTCCATCCAGTGATGAATGGATAAAGAAAATGTTGTGTATATATACACAATGGAATATTACTCAGCCATCAAGAAGAATGAAATCTTGCCATTTGCAATGATACAGCTGGAGCTAGAGTGTATAATGTTAAATGAAATAAGTAAGTTAGAGGAAGACTAATACTATATGATTTCACTTATGTGGAAATTAAGAAACAAAACGGATGAACGTACGGGAAGGCAAAAAAAAAAAAAAAAGCGGTAGGCAAACCATAAGAGACTCTTAACGATAAAGAACAAACTGAGGGTTGATGGAGGGAGGTGGGTGGGGGATGGGTTAAATGGGTGATGGGTATTAAGGACAGCCCTTGTTATGATGAGCACTGGGTGTTATACGTAATGAATCATTAAATTCTATTCCCAAAACCAGTATTAAATTATATGTTAACTAACTAGAATTTAAATAAAAATTGAAAGAAAAAAAATGTAACTAACTGGGTTTGAATCCCAGATCTGCCATCCACCAACCATGTCACCTTTTTTCAATCTCTCTGAGCCTCAGTTTCCTCTCTGTATAATAATCTTACCAATACCTGGTTCTGGGAGGATCCAGTGATTTCATATATGTAAAATTCATAGCACATTACCCGGCACATAATCACTGCTCAATCAATGTCAGCCACATAGCACTATACATCTGACAAATACTTATTCAGAGCTCACTACAGCTAGGGAGAAGATGCAGTTTGAAGAAGATACGCACCCAGCCCTCAAGGGGAGGGGTAGAGATCACAGGTCTCCGCCCATAGGGGCGTGGGCAGTCCGGGGAGCCTGCCAACCTGCAGAGCTGGCTCAGGCCCCTCTTGTCACCCCACCTGCCAGCAGGGATGGGGAATAGTCTAAAACCAGCCCTCCCCCATCCCTCCCTGATGACAAGTCTTACCCTTCTGCTCCCCAAGGACTAACCCTCTCTCATCCCCTCCCCAAAATCCAGCCCTCCCACCACCTCCCCCATAGTGACCATCTCTTCTCCAGCCCTCCCATAACATCAGCTCTTCCCAACCTGCTCTCCGATGTCCACCCCTCATCCATTCCTTCCCCCGACGTCCAGCCCAATGGGAAGAACCACACCCATTCTCCCCAGGCTGGAGTGGGGAGAGCCCCACCTGGCTTTGTGGGTGCACCGATGCTCCTTCCCACGGGTGGACCCGAAGGCAGGCAGATCACTCGTAGGGCTTGGTCATGGACACCGGGTCGCAGACCACCGGGCACGAGCCCGGGCGGAGCCGGAGTCTGGTGTCCTCCAAACGCAGGAGCTGGGGACCGAAACTCAGAATCTCAGAAAGTCATGCAGACCAGGATGACGAAGTCTGAGACTCTGAGAACCATAGAATCTTGGAATTAAGAGTTGGACCTTAAAAAAAAAAAAAAAAAAAAAAAAAAAAAAAAAAAAAAGAGTTGGACCAAATTCAGACCCGAATGAATTTGTTTCGATAACCAAAATGCATACATCACAAGGGAGCTGAAAGGGGGCCGGTGGTCGCCACTGTCCTAGGGTCTCGGAACCGGGGTGCGGACCCCTTAGGGGAGGGGCGGGGATTTGCCATTGGGCCACCGGGACCAAAGGGTGACCCTCACGATAAGGGAGACTACAGAACAGAGTGACCCTGGAGCAGCCCTCTCTTGTCTGCCCCCCCGGGCGAACCTCCCCGAATCCCCCCTTCCGAGCCCCTAGTTACAACTCACCGCGGAGCTGGGTTCTCCAGCGGTCAGCCTCAGGCACCTGCCCACAAGCAACATGGCGGAAAGGGCGTCGCTGGGAGGGTGGGCGGAGCCGACGGTTCTCGCGACAGTCGCGCTTTCCTGCCTATATCCGGCGCAGTCAGAGGGCCATCCGGTCTTTTGGCTTTCGGCTCGGAGGAGGCAAAGGTGCAACTGTCTTCGGTCGTCCCGAATCCGGGTTCATCCGACACCAGCCACCTCCGCCATGCCGCCTAAGTTCGACCCCAACGAGATCAAAGTCGGTGCGTGCTTTAGATGTGGCTGGGGTGCGAGATGGAGCATCTCTTCTCCCCGCAGCCCGTCGGGCTTCAGGCCCAGGCGCCGTTGCCTTTCCCACGCCGGGCTTTTAAGCTGCTGCCTGCTAGAGACCTTTCCAGCGCTGCGATCAGGGCGCTGTGAGGTCCTGGCCGAGTCTCGGACTCATCCTGGGCCTCAGCTTCCCCACGTGTAAATGGGGAGGGAGGACCGGACGACCCGTGGTGGCTTTGCAACCCGCACGCCTTAGGGTAAGGTTTGTGCCCGGGCGCTTCCCCCCTCCACTGGGTTGGCCGGCGGCCGGGCTGCCTCCACGCCGGCCCGGTGCAGGCCTCGGTAGCCGTAGCTCAGCCGAAGACCGCTGCCCCACGTGGCGCCCGGAGCGGTCCACGCCAGGGAGGAGGCGGCTCGCCCGCTGCGGGTTGGGTGGCCTTCTTGGCTCCCTGCTGAGGCTCTTGGTGCTGTTCCGAAATTGACAAGTGGTGTGGCCAGCCCCAGAAAGATTCGGAGAGAAGGCTGTGGCGCGGGGGCTCCCTCTGCAGCGACACTGATGTTTTCTTTCTCCCAGTGTACCTGAGGTGCACCGGTGGCGAGGTCGGTGCCACGTCTGCCCTGGCCCCGAAGATCGGCCCGCTGGGTCTGGTAAGTCATCCTCGTGGAGGGCGGTTTCTGGCTTGTGCAGATGAGCCCGGATCTGAGGTGCCTTCCTCGCTTGCGGATTGGCAAACCCCTACTACACCTCTGAGCCTCTGAAGTGCAAGTGCTTCCATGGCAAGGTCATGTACGAGATTGCAGGGTGCTGATACACTCCCCTGGGTCAAGATCTTAACTGCGACCTACCTGAGGGGTGGGCCAGAGGTCTTGCAGGAAGGTTTGGAAGAGTAGCTTAGTGACGCTGGGCAGCCTGTGTTTTCTAGTCAGGGAAATGGGCTTATCATTGATAGGCTTAAGTATCGGTGAAGAAGATTAAATGGGGTGTGGTTAAGATCCTGGTGAACTTACCTAGTAGCTTGTATACCTCGTTAATAGGACGAGCTTCACTGATGATCCCTGTTTACCCACTTTTCCATTTTATGCTTTTACTGAGCTTGCATTTCACTGGCTATCATTAGGCTTTTATTCCTTGGACACTGGTCTCCTGAACCAAACATTGTTCCCACATGGTCTTGTTTAACCGGTGTCTGGCACGTTTCCTTGGCCCACCGTTTAGCTGGCACCCGCTGAACATCTTTCCTGTTTAGACTGGTGGTTATTAGGAAGTCTAAGTAGTAAATGCCCAGTTCCCATCCTTGGAGAAACCTCGTGTCTTTAAAACTCTCTAGGTGATTTGAATGTAACCAGTTTTGGAAATACGTACATTATTGCATGGGTCCTTATGGGAGGGTAGGTAGGTAGGTAAGGAACTTTGCCATGTTATGACCCTGGGCCTGCAGCCCCAAACAAACTTCACCTCTAGCCTCATCTCTCCAGTGTCTGCCCCTGCGGTAGCCATGCCTTGATTTGGTAGGTGCAGTTAACGTGCTTCAAACAGTGCCCTGTGTGCTGGCTTGGGGTGTTGGCCAAGGGGGAGGGATGGGTTTTCAGACTGCACTTAAACTTAGAGCACAGTGTGATGATACACCTTTCTTTCTCTAGTCTCCGAAAAAGGTTGGTGATGACATTGCCAAGGCAACCGGTGATTGGAAGGGTCTAAGGATTACTGTGAAACTGACCATTCAAAACAGACAGGCCCAGGTACTTGGTTTGAGTAGGAGGGCCGAGGGGGCAACCCTCTGGGATTCCTGGGGGGGGGGGGTTGCCACCTGCCACCAGTGGTGAGCTGAGGGCAATTCTAAATGTGGGGAAGGCTTTTTTGAGAGCGTGGATCAAGAAAGCAAAGATGTGGGCCTAATGCTAACTCTCGTCACTTGTGTGACATTGGGGAAATCACTTGGTGTCTCTTGGGCTAGGACATGTTTCAGATGGTGGAAATAACTCGAGAATGTACAGCAAACCCAGTCTGGCCCGTGTATTTTGAGAGCCAGGGTGCATGGCAGGATTGACAGTCTCATTGGAGGGTGGCGTAGGGCTTATTCACATGGAGACTCTCTTCTGCAGATTGAAGTGGTACCCTCTGCCTCTGCCCTGATTATCAAAGCCCTCAAGGAACCACCAAGAGACAGAAAGAAGCAGAAAAACAGTGAGTGGCCTTTTTCCTGGTAATTTGTGAGTGGTGGTGTCTACTGAGTGTGATAACTTAGTGGCAAGTGTTCCCTTTAACGACACCTGGGGGCACGCAGAGGGATTTGATAACCTGTTAAGAGAGCCTGGCACCACCAGGAAGTGTCTTGTGGCTCTTCCCAGTCCCCAGCACGGGGCTGGCCCTACTCCGTGCATGCAGGAGGCAAAGAGTAGGGTGAAGTAAGTGATAATGACACCAGTAATCAGACCACTTTGTGAGCTGGTGAATGCTCTGAACAGCTTAACCCCAGTGACCTAAACTTGCCTTTTTTCACGTTTAAAACCATCTCCTCCGTATAATATCGGCAAAGACTTGATTTTGCCCCAGCCACCCGCCACTGCACCGGGTCAGTTTCTGTCGGCTGGTGCTGTCCAGTGGTGAGCTGATAGTAAACCCCAGCTTAGGAAACAGGGTTGTTCTTCATGTGGATAACTCTGTGCCGAAAGCATGGGAACAGCCTGGAATAAAGACGAGGGAGCGCGTGATGTCGTCTGCTCTGGCCTTGGGTTGTGACCAAGCTTATGCTGTTTTTCTTTTCTGCAGTTAAGCACAGTGGAAATATCACTTTTGATGAGATTGTCAATATTGCCCGACAGATGCGACACCGATCTCTAGCCAGAGAACTCTCTGGTAAGTGGACAATGTGGAACCACCTGACTTGTTATATGGGGTGTATTCACTGGTAGCATTTCCCAATTTGAAGGGACGTTATCGTAAGACCCGCAATTGGGGTGCAGAATGGCTTGACATCAGTGAATGGGGCTGGATGTGTTTAAATCTGGTTATAAGGGACCCATGGAGACTTTGCATTTAGATCTTATGTAACTAAATGGAGTTCTGAATCTTGGATTGGATTGGAGGAGGAATGTCACTCCATAAAATAGGATTAATTCCTCCTTGCCTGCTGTGAAACTCCCAGGTATTTTCCCCGTGGTTATCTGAGGATTGTGAGGGACTGGAGCTCCTCTGATGCTATTTTCTTAATTCTAGGAACCATTAAAGAGATCCTGGGGACGGCCCAGTCTGTGGGCTGCAATGTTGATGGCCGCCACCCTCATGACATCATAGATGACATCAACAGTGGTGCAGTGGAATGCCCAGCTGTAAGTGACTTCTGTTTCACTTGCCTAAAGCAGGGCAAGAGCGGGAGGAAGGCTAAAGTATTCATGGAGACAGGATGGAACAGTTCTAGAAATGGTCAGTAGTGGGTGTGGACTAAGATTTTTTTTGTCCTACTGACACATTTCTTTTTTCTTTCCCACAGAGTTAACTACAAAGGAAAATATTTCAATAAAGGATCATTTGACAACCAGTGGACCTTTTGATGCAGCCTCTTCTGTGGGGGAACTAGCTCCTTTGTGGTCAGATGGTGGGCCCGTGGGGCCAGGGTGGCAGAACCTGTGGAAGAAGTAGCTATTTGGGTAATGAGCTCCTTCTGGGTGACAGATTGCTGCCCTGTATGGGACTAGCTTAGAGAAGACACCTAGAAAGGAAGTCTCGGGGCTTTTTGTAGGCCACGTATATGCATAGAACTCTTCATAAGAAGAAAATTCTTCCCCCAAAAGAAAACTTGTACCTCAACATGAATGCATGGCAAGGAATCTCTATTCCAGTCAGTCTTGAGTGGGCCAGGGGCCCGTGGCCCTTAGTGCACGCGAGCCTTCACTGTCCGTTCGGTATACAGCCAAGCTTCAGAAGCACTGATGGGAAACAAAGGAACCCGACCTCTGTCTTGAGTTCTTAAGAGTCATTTTCTAATGGCATGTTTTTGCTTTTCCTGAGTCTCTCTTCAAATAGTTCTGTTCATTTTGACTGAGCTCATGACACTCCTTTCTACTTCTAAGTGTGTGGTGGATGGAAGGATGAACCAAGATACCTGGGTACTGGGGTGAGTGACACCTGAGTAGCTTAGAGGGGCTTCTGGCTACCAGCCTAATGGGGGGGGGGTGTTTAGGAATAATTAACCCAAGAACTTAATGTCTTCGGCATTGGTCGTACTGCCCACATAATTTTGTCACTAGGCCTTTAAAGCAGGTGGGATTTAATCTCCCCTCCCCCACAAGCAGGGTTGAACTGTGGTGGGAGGGATTACCCTAGAACACTGGTGAATGAGGGAAGGATAAGCCTTCCCAGACCTGTGCCAAGTGACCGAGAAACCAAAGCTAGAGGCCTTGGGGGGTGATAGCTGAATCTGACTCTGAAGTCAAATGGTTACCTAACCCCAAACCACAAGGACTTATTGTGGAGAGGCGGTCATGCCGGCTGGGTGAGAGGCTGGTAGGTCAGACAAGTCCTAGGACCTGGCAAGAGAAAGGCCAACAATGAAAATCTTGCTTTAAAGGAAACCTCCACTCCGGGAAGAGAAGTGAAGGACCCATCGGCCTATGAACCAGGGAAAGAGGATAGGCATCAGGTCGTCCTAGGGGCTCCACAGAGGGGTATACCTTGCTGAGGCATTTCACTGGCTTCCTCTGGACACCCTCACCCTGTTCTGGGTATTTCCTTTACAGCAGCAGCAAACATTGAACATCTCAAGCAGAGACTGGGCTAGCAGTGTCTAGATTTTCCTATAGAGAGCTTTAAAGAGTGGATATCCCTCCCCCACCCGATGAGATAATAGCATGTAGAATCTTCTTCCCTTGAGTCACTCCCCCCAAATCCTCTTTGGCCCTATTCTGGAGAAACTGTTCATTCCTGTCCAGTGTTGGTTCTTTTAATAGCCCTCATTCAAGAACCATCACCAAAATACCTGGCCTCCAGAAGGAACCAGTCCTTCACTCCTTGATCACTTACTCCTTACAAACCAAGGTTTCTGGAGTGCTTGTTATACAAAAAAGTTGGCCTCACTGAATACAGGTAAATTTCCAGTATAACTTGAGTTGAGTTGTTGCTGCTTCCTGAAGGGTTGAGAAAGAAGAGCGCTCCTGAGACCTTGCACCTGCGTATGTAAAATCAGGACTATTTATTCGTGGTGCTTTTGCACGTGGCTCTGAGCCAGACTGTAAAAGTCCGGTCTCCAGGTGTTTTCAGACTACCTGCATTTCCTGCCAGGTCCCCAGCCACTTTGGTCCTATCTCCGGTTACTCTCCAGCATGGAGTCTCTGGTGTCTAATGAAAGCGGAGCTGCACCGGAAGGCCTTCCCACACTCCCTACATTCATAGGGCTTCACACCAGTGTGAATCCTCTGATGCTGACTAAGGGATGAGCTCTGGTTAAACGCCTTCCCACACTCATTGCACTCGTAGGGTTTTTCCCCCGTGTGAATTATATGATGACGAATAAGGGCTGAGCTCTCACTGAAAAATTTCCCACACTCGTTACATTTATATGGCTTCTCCCCAGTGTGGGTCTTCTGGTGGATGATGAGATTCGTGCTCTGGCTGAAGGCCTTGCCACACTCGCTGCACTTGTAGGGTTTCTCTCCCGTGTGGGTCCTCTGGTGGTTTGTGAGGTTCGCGCTCTGGCTGAAGGCCTTGCCACACGCGCCGCACTTGTAGGGTTTCTCCCCGGTGTGGATTCTCTGATGCTGAATGAAGGCGGCACAGTAACTGAAGGCCTTGCCACACTCGCTGCACTTGTACGGCTTCTCCCCCGTGTGGGTCCTCTGGTGGTTTGTGAGGTTCGCGCTGTGCCGGAAGGCCTTCCCACAGTCGCTGCATTCATAGGGCTTCTCTCCAGTGTGAATTCTCTGATGCTGAACAAGGGCTGAACAGTCACTGAAGGCTTTCTCACACTCACTGCATTTGTAGGGCTTTTCTCCCGTGTGAGTTCGCTGGTGTTTGGTGAGGTTTGCGTTTTGGCTGAAGGCTCGTCCGCATTCGCTGCATTTGTAGGGTTTCTCTCCGGTGTGAATCCTCTGGTGCTGAATTAGAGACGAGCTCTGGCTGAAAGCCTTCCCACATTCATTGCACTCGTAGGGTTTCTCCCCAGTGTGACTCTTCTGGTGCTGAGAAAGGGAAGAACAGTAACTGAAGGCTTTGCCACACTCGCTACATGTGTATGGTTTTGCTCTGTGGGGCTTAATTATAGGGGGATTCTTCCTGAAGCTCTCTGTATGTGTTTCCCACTTCTGGGGTCTCACTTCTGTAGGAACTCTCTGTTGTGGAGAAAGGACTGGTCTCAGGTTGAAGCTGTTCCTGTGCTCTGACTCCCCAGGGGGCAGCTCTACACTTGTGTCTTGGAATGAATCTTCAGAAATGTCATGCTCGGGTGGTGATTCAGACATAATCTTCCAGTCTGAAAAATATTTAGAAAAGCATTTTCCCCCCCTTCAGTGGAAGAAAAGGTACCACCAAAATACAAAAGGCTGATGGAGTTTGGCTGAGCTCCTGTGCCGACAGGTCTGATGCCCCAGCCCCTGCACCCAGAACAGCTGCCTCACATTTCTGTTCTGAACCGTAAATATTGACCGAGACGGCTCCTCAGATATATTAGCACGCTTTCCTCCCTTTCCTAAACGCGAGGGCTACAGACATTGACCCTGCTCTCCCTCCGGCGTAATGCTCCCTTCCGTATTTCTGATCCTGTGCTCTGCTTTGGCGACTACTGGACAGTCTCCACGTGTCTCGTTAGTCTCACAATTCTTGGTGTGGTTTTAGGCAATGTGCTTACCAGGTTTAAATAATTCACTTTAAAAAGCTGATGATCAATGCCAGCAAGATGAATTCTTCACCTATCGAATCAGCTAGATTTCAGAATTCTAGCGTCATGAGATCTCACACGCTGGTGTGACTGCATACACTGGGACCACCTTTCTGGAGAGCAATCTGGTTGCATGTGTCAAGAGTCTTTAAAATGCTGACATGAGAACCGCACCTGTAAGAATCTATCCTAAGGAACGAATAAGAAATTACACAAAGCTGTGTTGACAGAAGTGCTCACAGCATTATTTGCTAAAGGAAAGCAAACACCTAAACAGATGTTTAATAAAGGAAAGACCGTAATATGGCTAATAGAGGGACCCTATTTAGCAATCAGAGGCCATGTCTGAATGGGTACACTATAGTTCCTTCTGCAGAAAGGTATTTACTGAGAAAACACTGCAAAGATACACAGTGTGAGTGTAAACTGTGTTGTCTTTGGGTTGTGGCCTCAGGGGCAATTTTTATTTTCTTCAATGCTTATCTGTATTTTCTAATGTTCTCCAATGTCAGTATTAAAAGTTATAAAAACTTTTCAGAGAATATACAGTGATAAAAAGAAACCTACTGTTACATGAAAAAAGGAGCATGTAAACTTACACACTGTTATTTCTACTTTAGAAAAATGTGCAAGCTCTGGTCTGAGCCTCCCCATTAGGGGGCACCTGGCTGGCTCAGTCGCTAGAGCTTCTGACTCTTGATCTCGGGGTCATGAGTTCGAGCCTCACATGGCGGGGTGGGTAGAAATTACTTAAAAAAAAAAAGCAACACCTTTATAAAACAAAAATATATCACTGTATTTTGTTATATGAAGAAGATGGAAGGGGACCTCTGTGTGGTGGGATGATAGGGTACCTTGATTTTTTAAATCCTGTTCCAAATCTCAACCTATTTTACTAGAAAAAAGTCATTTTAAACAGAATAACACTGCTTTTATCATCAGAAAATAGGTTTGTTTTTTTTAAAAGAAGAGTTAATGATTCTTAACCCTTTCTGGGATTTCCCTCATTTTAAGAGAAAACTTTCTAGTGTGAGTACTGTATACTATTGGGAAACTGAAGCATCAGGCCCCTTGCACCTCTGTCTCCGGCACTGGGGCTTCAACTAAGGGGGTGGAATTTCAGGGAGGGCTACGGAGCTTCTTTTCACAGGGGTCAATTTTCCTGAAGATTCTTTCGGTTTCTACCTTATTTCTCAGAGAAGAGAATAGCAAGGTTAGTCCTGGGTGATCTTTATTTGAATTTCTGCATGGAATCTTGACCCGGCTAGCTTGGGTTAAATCTTGGCTCCACCTCTTACTGGCTACCTGATCGCAGGCAAATTATTTAATCTACTTCTTGGATGTATTATCTGTAAATGTAGCTCACAGAATTACTGTGAGGATTAAATGAGTTAAAACACATAAGGGACCCAGAATGGTACATTTTTCTAAAGGTATTAGTTACTCCAATAGCCAGACTGAAACTTTTCTCCAATTACATCAGGATCATAAGGCTACTACAGCACTCCACAGCTGATAAGTTTTTTACATGTATATTAGTTTGTAAAATAAGATTTGGTTATCTACATTTTTTAGATAGAGACACAAGCGACCACATAATTTAGTGGCTTACTCTGAAACCATGCAGTTCATAAGTGGTAAGCCAGGACCTGAAAGCCCATCTTTCATGGGTCCACATCCAAACCTGCGTCTACACCAATATTCTAATACCTCAGAGTGGGGACTGTGGGTGCTAACACCCCTTCCCAAGTTGTTTCTAACAACGTGCTGATCTGACCTCTTTAGGATCTTGAAACTCTCTGAGGCTGTGATGAAAACGTTTCCCAGAAGCGCAGCCATTGCCCTAGCCACATCACACCACATTCTATTTCCGAAGTTCTACGTGGGGCCTACCGCCCGGGATAAAAGGCCCCACACGGCAGGAATGGGGCTGGCAGCAGAGGGCCTTGAGAGGGAAGCAGCGGGACCACTGTGACTCCCGTAAAGGAAGGATTTCAGCAAGTCTGAGTGGTTCCTGGGTAACAAGAGGGCTGAGGTAACATGTGACAGGCTGTTTAGAAAGCAGATAGTAAGATGGGAAGGAGAAGAGTTCTGATCGACTGTGCAGAAAATCTGCCAGAGGCTTTGTTTTTGCGGCCTTTCAGCAAGAAGAATCAGAAAGTAAGATATAAAGCATTAGGCTACATTTTTAAACAAATTTAAAGCTTTGTCACCTTCAAGTTGTTCAGTTCATTTGTACTTCTGATGCTTTAAGTTTCCAAATATCAGAAGTGGCCGGAAGGCCAGGGAGAAGCTTCTGAGGCCCTGCCAGGGGGCGGAAGCGTGAAGGTGGCAGTGGAGTGAGCAGCCGTGGACGAGGAGCAAGAGATACACAGCAGCTATGGCTTCCCTTTGGTTTCTCCTGAGATTGTTGGTATTAGCCCTTTAGGAAATTCTAGCAGGGTCACGTAGAGGGAGAGAAGGCAGCCAAGGAAGGGCCAGAGAGGGGAGCGGCAGCAGGTGCCACAGCTGGAGGGACGGGTAAAGGTGGGCCCCTGAGAGCCTCAGTGAGGTGAACCCCAAGCAGAGAACATGCTCGGCCTGCAAAGACGACTCTCTGTCCGCCAGAGGCCAGCAACACCACCTGTGGTCCCAAACGTCTCCCAGCCCAGGGGAACTCTGTCAGGAAGAGGTGTGGAATAGTGGGCTTTGGAATGAGAGAGACCCTGCTTCGAAGCCCAGCCAGGCCACCTGTTAGCCGTGAAGCTCTGAACCAGCAAGTCGGCCTCCCTCAGCTTTAATTTCCTCATCTGTAAAATGGGGGTAATAATATCTACCTCATGGGGTTGTTAAAATAATCAAATGCACTAATGTGTATTTCAAAAGGGCCTTTGCTCTCGAGACTCCCTGGCTTCGGTGCCTGCTCGCTTACCGGGACAGGTACTCCTCAGGCCTCCTCCCTCCAGCATCCATGGGCCTTCTTCCCTTTGTTCCAACTGGGAGTTCATGTCAGGCTGGGAAACTGGAAGTCCTGTTCAAGGGGAAAAACGGGCTTTAGAGATTTAGATGAAGTATAAATAGCCACCCAGAACTCAGGGAAGTGGAAACACACCAGTTAGGTCATTTACTTCATTCATTCAACCAATATTTATTAAGCACTTAACTTGGTCCCAGGCACTGGGGGATGCAGCAGTAATTAAGACAGATGAGGGGTCAAGTCAGGGAGTTAAGCCCCAAAAGCAAGTTATTTAGAAAAACAGGAACTTACTGAATATGGAGGAACTGGCCTGAAGGTCACCCCACCCTTCCTGGGAAATAAGAAAACAGGGAGCTGCAGTCTCAGGGGGAGCAAATGAAACTGCCTATTTCTCAAGCAGGA
>NW_024424119.1:52274219-52280921 GCF_017311325.1 Ursus maritimus | reverse complement strand
AGAGACCTTTCACTAGGGATCCAGGAGGAATAAACACCATCCCTTCAATGTGTCAGAGCAACTCGGGATCAGTCAACACTGGAAGGTGCCGCAGACACTCGAACTGAGTCGATTCTCCATTTCACATGGCTTCCTTACCTAGCAGGACCAGATTCCTGGCGTTTTCTGGTATCCCCTCCATGAACTTTGGAGTTCCCCTCGGAGCAGGGATCAAGTGCTTCCACCCGTCCTGGGTAAAAGCTACAGTCACGTTGCTGAAGGGCGTGGACCCCTGAAACGACAAGCACATTCCGTCTCGCCCACTGGCCTTAGGACATGAGGCAGCTCTGGGCAACTCAAGAAAAACAATTATCGATCACTTTCTTTTTTATTTTTTTTAAAGGTCTTATTTATTTATTTGACAGAGCACAAGCACAGGGAGCGGCAGGCAGAGGGAGAGGGAGAAGCAGGCTCCCCGCTGAGCAAGGAGCCTGATGCGGGGCTTGATCCCAGGACCCAGAGATCATGACCTGAGCCAAAGGCAGACGCCCAACTGACTGAGCCAGCCACCCAAGCGCCCTTATCAATCACTTTCTATGTACCTAACACTATAACGGATACTGACACACAAAAATAAATCCAATACAGTCTCTTTGCGTGTTTACAACTCTGACAGACTTTATATATAAATGGATAGAGTACATATACAGTTATTTCTGTATAAAAGAAGGAACTGGGCAGAAACTAACAGGTGCTCGGGAACTAAAAGAGCCAGTGTAGACAAAACAAAATTAGAATGCATAAATTTATGCAATGAAAAACCAGAAAGAAATGTGAAAGCTCAATTTTTCAGAGTGTTTAATAAATGTTCCTATGAACTCAGATATCACACAGTACAAAAGGAGAGCCAGGCATGTATGCGACCGCCTGTAGTAACATGTCAGAGACACGGGCAGACCAGCTGCCAGGATAACAGAGAAGCAATCCTGCGTGGGGGATGGAAGAAGACCACAGAGAGGAGGTGATTGCTGAGCTGGACTTGAAGGAGAAAGGTTGTCAGATGGAGAAAGAGGCAGGGGAGGCACCACGAGCAAAGGCATGGAGGTGAGAAAGGCCTTGTGTCTGTTTTCAGTGCAAGTGATGGTACCTCCACCTATCTCGTGGACCACACCAGAAACCTGGGTGTTATCTTCCCCTTTCCTGCAACTCCCCACAAATCACTGTCTTCACCTTCCTCCACGGTATCGCTAGCGTTCACACATCTCTCTCCATGGCCCCGTCACTGCCTTATTTGAAGCCAGAATCATTTTCCAAATTATGTCCTCTAATGTACCTGGCCTTCAATCCATCCTTCCTACTAAGAAATATAGTACAATGGGACAAAGAGGGTCTTCTTTTAAAACCATGAAATATTTAAAACATTTGGGTCATTTTATAATAGTCAAGAGAGTAAAATCCACCATAAAGATTGAAGTGTCATGAACTATGTAACAAACAGTATGTAACTAATAAAGAAAACACTGTAGGAAGTACAAGAAGAAATCTGAAATACTACAGCTATGAAATGTTAAAATAACTCAGGCATTAGCGGGGTTAACACAAAATAAACAACAAAATAAAGGTATGGAAGAAGAACTGAGCAATTTAATTAATAAGGCTGAGCTACTAAGAGCCATGGAACCCTGCGTTCTGCAATTCCACTACACCTGGCTGTCCTGGGCTGACAAAAGACACTCTGTCCCCATGGAGCACAGACAGCTGAATGGGCAGAGAACCCAAAGTGACAATTTTGGAATAGCTAAGAAAATAAGATGCACAGCCAAACACTTTCAATATAAACAAGAAAGGAAGAATATAAATTAGAAATTCAACTCAAGAGGTTAAAAGATCAAATTTTAAAATAAGTCTGACAAAAGTGAAAGCAAAAACTAAGAAAAAAAACCTGTTACTAAGAGAACTGATGAGAAAAATCCAAGAGGAGACTTTCTAAAAAGGAAAAGAAACAGATCAATACCCTCAATACCCAGTCTAGTCAGGAAAAAAGGGGAGAAGACAGTTCCTACCCTGGTAGTAGGAATATGCAAAGGAATACACTGGAACCGATTCTGCAGATTACTGTTAACGAGAGGGAGAAATATGAATCACATTCTGCAAAGTGGAAATATAAAGAAGGTTAAGAGCAGGACAAACCCATTTTGGGAAAGTAGAAAAGGAAGAATATGGGGGCGCCTGGCTGGCTCAGCCGGTGAAGTGTGTGACTCTTGATCTCAGGGTTGTGAGTTCAAGCCCTGCACTGGGTGCAGAGATCACTTAACAATAAAATCTTAAAAAACAAAAACAAAAACAAAAACGAAAACAAAACAAAGAAAAGGAAGAATAGAACTGAAAAGATGCAAATGAAAATGTTACGTGTTTCATCTTGGTAAGTTAATAAGGGTGAATTTGGGGGTATGTTTTCTATGTTTTTCAGGTTTTCTACAATGAACATGAATTCCTCTTGTAATTAAAAAACAAGAACAAAAAACCCTTTAATATTAAAAACAAAAAAAATAAGAGGCTGCCTCTGAGAATAAATTTCCAACTCACGTGGGCCCCAACTGTGAGGAGGCCAGCCGCCATTCCTTCATCTCCTGTGCTTTCGTCTCGGGGAAGGGCAGTGTCTGGAGAAGGCGGCTCTGGAGGAAGAGAGAGAAACCAACGAGGCTTAAGAGTTACAGCTCACCAGACTAGAGAGTCTCACATTCTCACTCTGAAGAAGGGGGTTCCCAGGACTTTGCACGGTGCAGGGCACTTGGGCTGAATCTGCAGACCGATTTCTCCATTCCCCTTCCTACCTCAAGAATCCCATCAATTCACTCAGACGCAGCGAGTCATTAGAGTAACAGACTCTCAAGCAGCGTAGGTCCCCCACTCACCAGCAGTGTGCAAATCACAAAACCTTTAAAGGTCTCATTTTTCTCATCTGTAAATGGGAATGATAATCCCTTGTGAAGTTGCTGGGAAGATGAAAGAAAAATGCAGACAAAGCAGCTGGCACAATGCCTAGCGTGTAAGGACACAGTTTACAAATATTGCCAACTGCCCAGTTCGCTGGGAGAAAGTGGCTCTGCAGCTTTAAGACATTTGCCAAATCAAGAGAGGTAATGACCAAGTGGGATTCATCGAAGGAAGACAAGATGAGTTCATCAGATGAAAATCAATCTGCATGATATACCAAGGTGATAAAAAGAAGACTCCACATGGATCATTTCAATAAACACCAAAAAGGCCATTCTGTAAAATCTGTCACCGTTCCCTGATAAGATACACTCAATAAACTAGGAAGAGAAGAGAACATCCCCAACCTGATAAAAGACAACTACGGAAAACCCAGATTTACATCATACTTAAGAGTGGAAGACCGATACCTTCCCCTAAGATCGGGAACAAGACAAGGATGTCTGCTCTCAACACTTCTATTCAGTATTATACTGGAGGGAAGGGGGGAAAAAGTCATCCAGGTTGGGAAGGAAGAGGTACAATTATCAGTATTAGTAGATATGATTTTGTACATATGGAGCGCCTGGCTGGCTCAGTCGGTAGAGCATGTGACTCTTGATCTCAGGGTCATGAGTTCAAGCCTCACACTGGATATGGAGCCTACTTAAAAAATAAAATAAAATAGCTCTGCTATAACTAACTAACTAACTAAGAAGAAGAAGAAGAAAAGAAAATCCTACGGAATCCACACACAAAAAAGCCCTATCACAGCTACTTAAGTTCAGCAAAGTTGCAAGATACAAGACGGATATAAAGACAACCCAATTAAAGTTGGGCAAAGGATGTGAACAGACGTTTCTCCAACCATATTTCTATACAGTAGCAATGAGCAATCCAAATATGAAATATAAAAAAAAATCCATTTGTAAGAGCATTAAAAGAATAAAACACTTAGGAATATATTTAACAAAGGAAATGCAAGACACGTACACTGAAAGCTATCGAACACTGTTGAAGTTACAGAAGATACAAATAAATGGAAAGACATCCTATGGATTCATGGATTGGAAGATGATAATGGTGGGATGGCAGTACTCACCAAATTAATCTACCGAGTCAGTGTAACCCCTATCAAAATCCCAGCTGACTTTTTAATGGAAATTGATTAAGCTGATTGTAAAATTCATCTAGAAATGCAAGTGACCCAGAAAAGCAAAAGAAACTGGAAAAAGAACAAGTTGGAGAACTCACATTCACACTATCAAAGCCTTGTATATGGGGCGCCTGGGTGGCTCAGTTGGTTAAGTGTCTGCCTTCGGCTCAGGTCATGATCCCAGGGTCCTGGGGTTGAACCCCGCATCAGACTCCCTGCTCGGCAGGGAGTCTGCTTCTCCCTCTCCCTCTGCTCCTCACCCTGCTTGTGCTCTCTAATAAATATATAAAATCGTAACAACAACAACAAAAAGACGGAAAACAAATGTTGATAAGGAATGGAGAAACTAGAACCTTCATACACTGCTAATGGGATTGTGAAATGGTGCAGTCACTGGGGAACACAGTGTGGCAGGTCCTCAGAAAGTTAAACAGAGGTACCGTACGACCCAGCAGTTTTCTCCTAGCTACACAAACAAGAGAAATGAAAACACATCCAAAAATCTGTGCACATATGTTCACAGCAGCATTATTCATAATAGCCAATACTGGAAGCCACACAAATGTCCACAACGGAGGAACAAATTGTGGTATATCCCTTTAACGAAATGATTATTCAGCCACAAAAAGGAATGAAGTACATTCATTCATGTTACAACACGGATGAACTTTGAAACATTATTCTAAGTGAAATAAGCCAGACACATATATTCTAGGATCCTGTTTTTATGAAATGTTCAGAATAGGCAAATCCACAAGAACAGAAAGCAGAAATCCACAGACTAGGGGAAGAGGAAATGAGGAGTGATGGTTAACGGGTGTGGGCTGTTTTTTTTTTTTTTTTTAAGGGGGAACGTGAATGGGGGCGGGTGGGGGTGGAGAAGGGGGGCAGAGGGAGAGGCAGAGAGAGAATCCTAGGCAGGCTCCACACTCAGCACGGAGCCTCACTCCCAATTTGATCTGACGAAATGGGTATGGGCTTCGTTTGGGGGTGATGAAAATGTTCTGGAATTAAATAGTGGTGATGGTTGCACAACTTTGTGACTATACTAAAAGCCACTTTACTGTAGACTTTAAAAATGAATGTTATAGCATGTGAGTTAATAGCTCAAAAAATAATAACAGAAGAGACAGTACAGCCCTCAGAAAAAGAACTACATAGGTCTGGATATTGGTCTTAGTACAGACCTTATGTTACTGAGTTGTACCTCACTTCATGAAACCTTCATGTCCTCTGGTAGTTAGCACCGGGAGGATGAAAACCATCCTGCTTGCTCTTTCCAAGTCTCTGGGGGAAGACAACACACAATGCTGGATGTGAAATTGGACTTGAGTTACAGATCAATAAAGGAACCCCTTGATCTGGGGGAGGATGGCACAGATCTCGGTGGTGAAGATGACATACACGTTTGTTCTGTTCTATGGATTGTTCAAGATGCTTTCAAAAACGTTATTTGATGCTTACAGTTCCTAGAGGTAAACGAGGTCCTCCATGAAGAAACACAGGTCAAAAGACCTAACCGGCACCCCATAGCTTAAACAGGAATCCTAGCCTTCTGATTCCAAACTCCCAAATATCGCCTTCGACTTCACAGTCCAACTGCGTTGAACCGGCCCTCAATCTCACGTGGAGCCACAAGGCTCCTGTTCTGAGAATCCCTGGCTGCTTCAAGAACGGCTGGAACATCAGAAACAACAGGAGACCCTGGGTCGTCCCATTTTTCCTTCCCAGGGCCCATTTCTCCCGACTCACAAATGCCATCAGTGCATCAAGCAGATCGGGGTAAGAAGCAGGAAACTCAGATTATTCAGGCCTGAGCGCCTCGAACTTTCCTGACCCTAGAATTCTTTATTCAAAAAAAAAAAAAAAAAAAAGGTAATCCCCAACCACCTGTGGAAAGGATAACCGCAGAGTTCTGGTCCCGGTCACACAGCTGTATTAGTGGGCAGGCTGGACAAGACGCCGGATCTCGGGCAAACCGCTCCCTCTACCACTCTTTCTCACCTCCTTCCTCCAGCATTTGGGTCCCACCTCGTGCCACCGCCTCCCAGCAGTTCTCTGAGCCTCAGCCGCGCTCTGCAGGCCTGCTCTGACTGCTCCCGGGCTGGACTCTTTCTCCGGCCTCTCCCCTCAGAGGCCGGGTCTGAGCCTGCGATGCTGGGCCCTGGGAGCTCGGGGCTGGCCCGTCCAGCCGGGTCTCTCAGTCTTTCCAGCGGCAGCCAGGCCTCGCGGCTCGGGAGCCCGTGGCGCAACCACCGACTCGGTCTCAAGCAGAACGCCTCGTGGAAAAACCCGCCGCCGGGTACCCCAGAACGCTACAGGCTACCAGCGCAAGCTCAGAAACCGCGGTGGCAGGCACCGCTAAACGCCAGGCCCAGCTCCCGCGCCAAAAAGGACGCGCTCCAATAGCGCCACTTCCGGTCATGCGTACGGATCTCCCCGCCCCACGGGACTCCATTTCCCAGAAGTCTCCGAGCTTAGCTCCTGGCCCAAACCTCTCTCTCTCTCTCTCTCTCTCTCTCCCTCTCTCTCTCCCTCCCTCCCTCTCTCTCTCTCTCTCTCTCTCTCTCTCTCTCTCTCTCTCTCTCTCT
>NW_024424119.1:52015345-52274209 GCF_017311325.1 Ursus maritimus | reverse complement strand
GTCTGGATATTGGTCTTAGTACAGACCTTATGTTACTGAGTTGTACCTCACTTCATGAAACCTTCATGTCCTCTGGTAGTTAGCACCGGGAGGATGAAAACCATCCTGCTTGCTCTTTCCAAGTCTCTGGGGGAAGACAACACACAATGCTGGATGTGAAATTGGACTTGAGTTACAGATCAATAAAGGAACCCCTTGATCTGGGGGAGGATGGCACAGATCTCGGTGGTGAAGATGACATACACGTTTGTTCTGTTCTATGGATTGTTCAAGATGCTTTCAAAAACGTTATTTGATGCTTACAGTTCCTAGAGGTAAACGAGGTCCTCCATGAAGAAACACAGGTCAAAAGACCTAACCGGCACCCCATAGCTTAAACAGGAATCCTAGCCTTCTGATTCCAAACTCCCAAATATCGCCTTCGACTTCACAGTCCAACTGCGTTGAACCGGCCCTCAATCTCACGTGGAGCCACAAGGCTCCTGTTCTGAGAATCCCTGGCTGCTTCAAGAACGGCTGGAACATCAGAAACAACAGGAGACCCTGGGTCGTCCCATTTTTCCTTCCCAGGGCCCATTTCTCCCGACTCACAAATGCCATCAGTGCATCAAGCAGATCGGGGTAAGAAGCAGGAAACTCAGATTATTCAGGCCTGAGCGCCTCGAACTTTCCTGACCCTAGAATTCTTTATTCAAAAAAAAAAAAAAAAAAAAGGTAATCCCCAACCACCTGTGGAAAGGATAACCGCAGAGTTCTGGTCCCGGTCACACAGCTGTATTAGTGGGCAGGCTGGACAAGACGCCGGATCTCGGGCAAACCGCTCCCTCTACCACTCTTTCTCACCTCCTTCCTCCAGCATTTGGGTCCCACCTCGTGCCACCGCCTCCCAGCAGTTCTCTGAGCCTCAGCCGCGCTCTGCAGGCCTGCTCTGACTGCTCCCGGGCTGGACTCTTTCTCCGGCCTCTCCCCTCAGAGGCCGGGTCTGAGCCTGCGATGCTGGGCCCTGGGAGCTCGGGGCTGGCCCGTCCAGCCGGGTCTCTCAGTCTTTCCAGCGGCAGCCAGGCCTCGCGGCTCGGGAGCCCGTGGCGCAACCACCGACTCGGTCTCAAGCAGAACGCCTCGTGGAAAAACCCGCCGCCGGGTACCCCAGAACGCTACAGGCTACCAGCGCAAGCTCAGAAACCGCGGTGGCAGGCACCGCTAAACGCCAGGCCCAGCTCCCGCGCCAAAAAGGACGCGCTCCAATAGCGCCACTTCCGGTCATGCGTACGGATCTCCCCGCCCCACGGGACTCCATTTCCCAGAAGTCTCCGAGCTTAGCTCCTGGCCCAAACCTCTCTCTCTCTCTCTCTCTCTCTCTCTCTCTCTCTCTCTCTCTCTCTCTCTCTCTCTCTCTCTCTCTCTCCTCTCTCTCTCTCTCTCTCTCTCTCTCGCCAGGTTTGTGACCTATACACCCTTGTGGACCGTACTTCCCAGAGAGTCTCCGTCTGTTTTTGCTCCCGGAATCTCTTATCTACCATGCTTTGTCCACATGCCATTCAGTCCACCGGAATCCCACGGCGAGGGACCTGAGGCGGGAAGGAACTTGGCCGCGAAGGATCCTGGGAGCTGTGGTTCTAGCGCAGGCGCGGACCTACGCTGGCGCTGGAGGCTTGATTTCTGCTCATTTCTCCTTAGTGGTTCCGCGTTCCCGGAACACTGTGTCGCGGGGGTCCTTTCTTAACGCGGCCTTAGCTCAGGGGCTAACCCTAACCACCTTCAGGGTCCTTTTGAGCCGTACCCAAAGTTTGGGAAGAGTAAAGGAAAGGAGGGAGGGCCCCTTTCTGTGAACAGGGCAGCCACGGGTTGGTACCCTGGAACTGGTAGAATATAAAAATCTATTAGCAGGAGGGAACTTCAGTAATTTCAGGGGCAGAAGCCCCGAATAGTGTTAATAGTGTTCCGTCAGCACTACTGCGGGAGGAGATTCCTAAATATTCTATCCCTTGGAGGCTTCTGCGCTGAGCCAGAGGATATTTCAATGGGCTTCCTCAGAGCACTGATGACATTTTCCCCTCTTGCCCGTTGAAAATTATTCACCACTCCGGCAGTTTTCTGATCACTAATTCAGTTTTGAGGCATTTTGACTTTAAGAAGATGGTAATGTGTTCCTTGGGAAGCAGAAAAGAGTTTGAGGGTCCTAAGGCCTCTTTTCATCTTGTGCAGTCTGTCCCTTTCAGCCACAGCTGGTAGCGTTTTTTTGCCAGTAGGATTATCTTAAGTTCGTGGTTTTTCTATGAATCTTGTTGGGATTCACTCCGTTAGACAAGCCACACCCACAGACCTCTTTGAGATAAGATTTTCTCTACCTGCGGCTGCTGCAGTTTTGGGCTTACTTACAACTTCGGAAGCCAGAAGTCTGAGATGGATCTTGAGGCTAAAATCAAGGTATGGGGAGGGCTATGTTTCTTCTGGAGGCTCTAGGGGAGGATCGCTTTCCTTGCCTTTTCCAGCTTCCAGAGACTGCCTGCCTTCCTTGGCTCCTAGCCCCCTACAGTTGGTGCTGTTCTGCCCATGGCCACAAGGTCCCGCGGATGCTAACCCCATAATGGCCGGGGGGGCAGTAGCGATTTTCCTTAGTCTTGGGATCCCAACCTGGGCCACTGGGAGGTAGCAGAGCGCTTCACTCCTCAACTGGTGCAATTCTGCCTATGGCCACTGGGTGGCGTCGGGGCATTCATTGCCTCGAGAGTGCAGAAGCCAGGATTCTCCTGAAAGTTCTGGGGGTAGGGATTGGATGTGGGGTGGTGGTGGGGGGCGGTGCAAAAATTTGCTTTGGGAGGGGTAAAGTACAGCTTCTGCTGCTGCACCTGTCCCTTGGGGATGTTCCATGTGCCCTCCATGATCCTGTGCCGAGCTTCTGGGGCAGATTCAAGACTGTCAGCTGGGGCTGACTCTAGTCCCTGAAGCATCTTGGGCTCTGATGAGGAGGCCCCAAGGAAGTCCTAGGGAACCTCTGAAGAGTATGTGTGTGTGTGTGTGTGTGTGTGTGTGTCCACAGTCACTGGTAGCTCTAAGTGGATGCTGGTAGCAATCAGAGATGGTATGAGCAGGAGTTGCTGCAGAACCAGGGTAGGAAACAGAATATGAAGAGAAAAATGTGTAAAGGTTTCACGTGTCCCTCTGAGGCACCCTTTGAGCATCACACCTTTCGTGCAGCTCCCAACCTTCACCACAGCCTCACCACCAGCCGCAGCTAACATCGATTGAGCACTTACGCTGTGTCATCCCTAGTTCTAGGTGCTTTACATACTTCTCTCCTTTCATCCTCACAACAACCCCACGAGGGAGATAGCGTCATTATGCCCATTTTACAGATGAATACATTGAGGCTTAGAGAGGTTAAATGACTTGTCCGAGTCACACAGGCAGTGAGTCGTATAACCAGAATCTGAACTAAGCCCACTGCTTCTCAGTCACCAGGCTCCTGGACCCTGGGCTATGGAGGACAGAGGCCAAGGTACAATTGAAGCCACAGTGGCATTTTCCTTGCCCACGAGTTTAACCGTCTCCACTTCCATCATCACCATCACTTCCGTCTCTATTTTCTGTCTCCATCTCTATCACCATCATGTTTCCCATCTCCATCATCTCTCTCATCTCGTTCTCTCATCTCTCTAGCACCTCTCGCTCATCTCTCCTCTGTTCCATCTCATCTCCCTCTCTAACTCTAGATGTAGTAGCAGAATTATCAATAAGCAGAAAACCAGAAACAATCTGAATATGGGACAATGTGAGGTTAAGTTCTTAGTTATACAACAAAATCCTCTTAATTTGTTGAATTTAACAAATATTTAAGCACCTGACCTTCGCCACACCCTATGACTCGCATGGCAAACAAATCGTTAGAGGAATGCAGAGAGCTTCTATTTGAAGCTGGTGGACTGAACTTACACATTTCCCCTTTCTCTTCCTCTAGTTGCCACTGAAATGACAGTGAAGGTGTGTGAAGGGAACAAAAACCATAACAGAACTGAGAACAGGTTCAGAGGTAGGGGGCATATACCAGCCACTGTCATTAAACCCCCCTAGTTCTTCATTCCTACATATGGACAACCAAAGCTCCCCAGATCCTTGAGCTAAACCAGCAGCATAGAAGAGAAGGACCAAGACAACCTGATTCATGGATTCCAGAGGAAACGAGAGCCTAGGAGACAACTTTCAAAAAATTAAAACATACAAATGGTTTTATTCATAATAGTGAATCCTGTGCGCTGCTGATGGGAAAACAAAATGGTACAACCATTCCGGAGAACCATTTGGCAGATTCTTACGGTGTAAACATAAACTTACCACAGGACCCGGTAGTTCCACTCCGCGCACAGACTTGTAGCAAGAGTTTATGGCAGCTTTAGTGATGATAGCCCCAAACTGGAACTCGCCCAGAGGTCCGATGGACGCTACTCAGCAATGGAAAGAACTGAGCTGCTGGTGCGCGCAGCACAGATGCGTGTTAAAAGCACTCTGCTAAGTCACAGAAGCCAGACGCAAAACACTACAAACTATGTGACAAAAAGTCTAGAAAATGCAAAGCTATCGAGACAAGACTGACTGCAAAGGGACGTGAAGGAACATTTTGGGGTGAGGAAAATGTCCTTTACCTTGATTGTGGTGGTGGGTACACAGCTGTGTATACATTCAACCTAAGTCATCAGATTGTTATGCCTACAATTGTTGAATTTTATGGCATGTCAGTAATGCCTTAATAAAGCTCGTTTTTAAAAGTGAAAGTACGTATCCTCAGGGAAACCCCAAAAGGCATTTTCTTCACAAAGAAAAGCATAGGATGCTATGAAAAAGGAATGTATAATAAGATATAATTGAAAATCATTGTCAAAGCCCCAGTCCAAAGAAGGCTGGAGTGGTGATACGGATATCAGACAAAGCGGACCTCAGAACAAGAGATATTCCCAGGGACAAAGAAGGTCAGTTCATAACGCTGAAGCACAAAAATAATCAGAATATAACAATCCCCAGTGTGTGCAAACCGAGCGGTGAGCCCCAAGGCACATGAAGCAAAACCCAGCAGAAGGGCGAGGAGAGACCAACCCACATTCACAGTGGGGATTTCACACTTCTCTCTCAATGATGGATAGAACAAGTGGACAGAGGGTCAGTGAGGCTGTAGAAGACTTGAACCACTCTATTCGACAACTGACCTAATTGACATTTGTGGAACACTGCGCCCAACAACAGGATGTGGTTCTCAACCCCATCAGTGGACATCTGTGCGGGCGCTAAAACGAGAGTGTAGACATGCAGTTACTGCCATGGAAGACGTGCCTGCATGTGGACGTGACCTCGCTTCTGGAAGGCCCCAAGGAATCTGGACTTTGCTAAGGCTGAACGTTGTCCTGGGTATTACTTAGCATATTTTATTGAAATCAGAGTGGCTGCTGCAGAATCTTCCAGAAATTCTCCCCACTGCTCTACCCTGGACCCCACTGCACTTCCACTCCCCTACTCCCCAGTCCCATTACAAGGCTTAATGGAAAATGCCAAGGTGGGCACATGGTGGGACTGCACAACCTGGAAGTGAACAAGGCAGATCACGGAGGGGGAAGTATGATGTCCTGCTTGTATGGAGTGATGCGAGAAAGGATATGTGTCGGGAGGGAGATCTTTCAGGATAGAACCAAATTCTTAAAAGAAGTTAACTTTGGAGAGGTACAGCTGTGAATAATTATTGTATCATTTATCCAAATAAATGAATTAATATTTGTAAAGTGCTTAGGGCAATGCCTAGTAGACAGTTAACTGCTATAAATATAATTATACTAAATAAATCTAGGTTTTTCAATTTTCCTACAAGAAACATGTATTACTTATAAAGTGGATAATAAAAGTAATCTGTAAAAGACTTCCAGCTCTGTTAAAGTCAATAGAAAAAGAGATGCTTTTTTGTTGTTAATGAGATTCGATGACTAATGATCCAGGGGACTGAGGCCAAGGAAGGAGCCAGAAATGACCTCCAAGTGCCAAGAGGAAGCCTGGCGGACCATGAGAAAAAGGAAATCAATAGATGTTCATGGCAAGGCCCAGTTTGTGGGAGGCCTACTTTAGGGAAGGGATAGGAAAATGCCCTTCTCAAACACGCAAAGAGGCCATGACCTGATTTTCTGAGTCAAATCTTTATTTGGCAAACAAAGCTCCTTCCTGATAACACAGCCACGTGAGAGGAGAAACCAGGGACCACCCCCCAAAAGCATCTCCTCCAGAAAACGAGGAGTCAAGAGTCCCCCTCCTCTGCTGTTGCTTTTGCGGCAAGATGGAGATGGCCTGTGGAAGATGGACCACAGGGCAACAAGGCCCCTCCAAGATGTTCCCTCCTCCGGAGTTGCATGGGGGTGGCGGGAATTGGGCCCAGTGGCTGGGAACCTCATACCCATGGTCCGGTGGGCTGTAGAGAGCGGGTAGGAAGGAAGGGCCCTAGAGGACAAGGCTCCAAGCTGCGGTCCTGGATTCCAGCTCCCTGGGGACAGGCAGGGGCTCCAGGCTCTGGCTGAGGCCCAGCTTGGAGTCATAGACAGGCTCTGGAGCCCAAAGCCGGCCCTGCTAGGAGGGGCAGCCACTCACGAGAAGGGGTTGTCATCGCCCCTCAAAATGGGCTGTGATTTGCTCCAAAGTCTTTCCTTTAGTTTCAGGGACACAGGACAGAGTGAAAAGGACACTGAAGATGCAGAAGGCGGAGGCCAGCCAGAAGGCGCCGTAGGGCCTGAGCACTGCCTGCAAGGAGAGGGAAAGGCCTCATGTGGACACCGCAGGTCAGGGGCCCTCACGTGACCCCAAGCTGAGGCCGCAGCCTGCCTTGCCCAGGCTCGGGGGAGTGGAGGAGGCTCTGGCCTGGCCATCCAGAAGCCTGGGCCAAGCACCACGCAGGGCGTGGGTGTCCTGTGGATGGGGAAGCTGATGCTGCCAGACACCTGCTATCAAGTGACAGCTGGGCTCCCACCGCAGGGTCTGCTTCCAGGGCCCCCAGACCCACTCTCTACGCTCTGCTCTGGCCCTGCGCTGAGTTCTCTGCCTCCGGAGGAGTCTCTTCTTGGTGCCGGAGAGAACGGGTGCGCTCTCAGCAGGTTGAGAGGGGGCAGTGTGAGCACACAGGGCACTCGGGGCCCACCAACGTGGAGGGGAGAGCGAGCAGTTCCCTTCACTCAGAGCCTGGCCACCCTCCTAGTGCAGGCCCGGTGACCTCCCAGGTGCCAGAAGCAAAGCCCCCTCCCTTGTCAGCTCCTCCTTCTCTGGACCCGTCCCCCGCCTTCCCCAGAAGTTCTTCTCTCAGCCTCTCGGACACTGTGCACCCCGGGTCACTGTTAGGACCTTTACCATCTCCTCCCTCCTTTGTTGTTGGTCCCCCCACAGCTTCCAGCAAGTCATGTGCACCTCTCCGTCTCTGCCCTGGTCTTCCCAATGTTCCCCAGGGCAGCCCATCTGAGTGCTCCAGGCCCTGCAGAGACTCCAGGCCAGCCCCAGGCACCCACGCCTCTCCCGGCCTGCCCCTCCTTGCTCTCGCCCAGCCTCCGGGTGCTCCGTTCTCTCTCCGCTGTCCGCTGCCATCCCAGTCTGGTCGTAAAGGGTACTCTGTCTACCTCACTGCTGTCTCTGGCTCCGTGAACAGACATGGGCAAGGTATGTCCCAGGAGACGTGAGGGGAATGAATGGTTGAACAGGTGGCCTGTCTGCTCTAGAACCATCCTCCCCTGTTGGCTGGGGCACCCCTGAGGCAGGATCCAGGTCTGTGTCAGTTCATCCATGTGAAAGTCGCAGGATGTTAACATGAACTGATGCTCCCACAACCTTAAGGGGAAGGTGCCGTCACCCTCTTCCATTTTTAGCCAAGGAAGCTGGTTCGGAGAAGGTGAGCAGTATACCCAAGGTCACACAGTGGGAAGTGACCAAGGTGGGGTGAGAGCCCAGGCCTGTCAACTCCAAAGCCAGGGCTCTTCCTGCACAGCCCTATATCCTGGCCCAGGTCCCCAGCGTCCAATGGCAGAGGCCAGTCCTGCTGTCCTTCTGCCAGAATAGCCTGAAGCCTCCCAAGTGGTCACAGCCTGGGTTCCTCACCCTTCCTGGCCCATCAGGCTTCCCCTCATCCCTGCCCAAGATGGCTGGTGTCCCAGGAGGGTGGCTTCTGCCTGCACACGAGGCCTTCTACAGTAAGAGTAATTCTAAAAAGCGCTCCCCACTGACTACATGAGGGGGAGACCCCTGGAGCTTGCACTCACCATAACACTGCTGAACTCTTTCGTCACCAGGAAGGCCATGAACCAGTTAGTGAGGACACACACACCGGTGGCCATGCCCTTGACGTGCAGAGGAAAGATCTCAGACATGAGGAGCCAGGGGATGGGCCCCCAGCCCACAGCAAAGCCTGTGGGAGCAAGACAGGCATCAGAGCTCATCGTTTCCAGTTTGGGGCACCCAGCTCTGCACCTTCCTTCAGCGACGTCTCAGGCCAGTCCCTCCACTGCTCAAATATCAGGCTTTTCTCTGTAGGACGGGGTCATGATGGGGCCTGCTTGGAGGGCTGTTTGGGGCGGGGGGGGGTGGTTAAGTGAAAGGGGCAGAGAAGAGCTTAGCTCAGTGCCTGGGATGTGGTCAGAGCCACAGACACAGAGGTGGGGACCTATGTGATAGGCAAGGCCTGGGAGGCCTGGATGTGCTGGGAGCCGCAGGAGCCTGGTGGTGACAGGATGTCCTTATAGCACCCCCAACCTCCCCACGGACCCCCTTCTCACCGGCGATAAAGAGGCACATGCTGCCCACTGCCAACCAGGCCAGCCCCACGCTGGCACTGGCGGGCTCCATGGAGAGAGGCGTCAGGAGGTCCACGTGTGAGGAGTTGCTAGGGCCGCCCTGGGTCAGCTTGAAGTAGGCACCGAAGGCACTGGTGCTGAACACCATGACCACACCTGCAAGCGGAGGGTGGCAGTGGGCGGGGCCCGGGGAGAAGAGGACCGCAGCCAGGGCATGCGGAACTCGGGGCTGGAGTCTCGGTGCGGTATGGCCACGGCACTGTGGCCTGGGTGTCTCTGAGAGGGCAGCAAGCGCTGGTGCCTGGGAGCCCAGACTGGCAGCACCCAGCCCGGTCCTGCCAGCCCCGGCTTAGACCTTGAACCGCAGCAGACTCCGAGAACCTCTTGGAGGCAGAGCCTCCCCGGCCCGAGGAGCAGGAGGGGTAACTGTGGCAGCAGCCCGGGTTTTAACCCCCACACGGATCGTCTCTGGATCCTCACCATGGCCCCCCTGTTGCTCCCATTTCATACGGGGGAAACTGAGGTTCAGAAAGGTGAAGTCACTTGCCCTAAAAGACCACAAGCTTCCGAGTCACTTCCCCTCCTGGGTCCTCAGTTTCCTCATCGTAAACCGGGGCCCTGACAGTGCCTGCTTGGAGGCTCACGGCAAGGGTTCAGGCACGTACGGTGACGCTGTGAGCGCAGGCCTGGTCTGGAGCGAGCGCTCGGTAAGGGCGCCCGTGAGTCTCGGCCTTTTCTCACAGGTACTTGGCTGGCCTTTTCCTGCTGCCGTGCGGTGGCCTCAGCAAAGACCCTCCAGCCTGTGGTGGGGAGCCTGGCCCACGCCACCCCACTTTCACAGGGCCGACCCCTGGCCCTCGGGCCTTACCTGACAAGGTCAGGAGCAGCCTCCGCCCAGCTCTGTCCATGATGAGGGCCGCCATGGCCGTGAATAGCACCTGGATGACGCCCACGATGACCGAGGCTAGGCTGCTGTCCTGGGGAGATGGGCCGAGGCGGGTCAGGCAAAGACCCCGGGACTAGGCGTCCAGATGAGGCAGGCTGGGGCGGAGGCCTCTTTACCTTGAACTTGGCCTCCTCAAAGATGGTCTCTGCATAGAACATGACAGCATTGATCCCTGACAGCTGCTGGAAGGCCATCAGCGAAATGCCGATGATGAAGGGCTTGTAGATGCCGGGATGCCTCAGCTGGGCCGGGTGGAAGCCCTGCTCAGATAGAGGCCGGGGTCAGCGCTCCTCCCTCCGCCCTCCTGAGGGGCCTGCTGGCTTCGAGCCCCGTCCTAAAGCCTGGTCAGGGAGTGAGCCTCAGCTCTTATCACCTGGGCCTCGTGTCCGAGACAGGTCCCCACATCACTTTAGCCTCACCTTTTGTAAGGTGACAAGATCCTCACCTCCCTGTGCCCCCTCCTGATTTGCTGGGGGAACCAAGAAGAGATTATATGGGCACAAAGACAGGGGCTCCAGATTCCCACCCGCCCTGGGCCTAGGTCTGAGCTGAGCGCCTCTCCTGGTGCCGTTGAATCCCTACCACCACCAAGCACATGCTAGGACTCCCATCTTACAGATGAAGAAAGGAAGGCTTAGGGATGTGAAGGGCACACAGCAGGTAAGCGGCAGAGACTCCGTCTTCTCCCCTGCCCTACAACACCCCATTTAAAACTCCAGGTCCTCAACTCTGCACCTGGGTTTCCCTGTGACCCAGCCGGAACTTTCTCTTCCTGGAACAGTAAGGTCAAGGCTAGCGCCCGGCCAGGTAGTGGGGCTCCAGCAGGCCTTTGCTTGCTCACACACAGGACAACGCCCCCACTCGTGCCTCCGCTCCCCGTGTGTGTATGCACAGCCTTGGGGACAGGCTGTGCTGGCCTCCCTCGGCTGCAAAAGGGCCATATGTCGCTGCTTCCTACCTCCCCCATCCCCACCCTGCCCGGCTCTGGCTCCCAGCCCCTCACCTGGTGCTCGGCCCCGACAGGGGGCTCCTCCCAGACCTGCTCAGAGCCCCACAGGAACTGCATAGCGGCCGTGGCTTCCTGGCGCCTCTGCTGGCTCAGCAGGAAGCGTGGGGTCTCAGGCATGTAGCACATGAGCAGTAGCATGAAGGACGCAGGCGCACAGCCCAGGACAGCCAGCCAGCGCCACTCCAGGACCCAGCCTGGTGGGGGGGCGGTGTCAGACGTCAGAGCGGAGGGGGCCAGGCTGGATCTTATCAGGGCGTGCCCACCCTCTCACCAACCCCAGGGGCTCAGCTTGAAGGGTGGGGGCCTCACTACCTCTGTGTGGCTACGCTCGTGTTTGTCACCAATACTGTTGCTACCGACTGTGGTCGGTAAATATTGTAGAAACGCTCGTGGGCACATCAGGATGCTACCTCTGCTCGGTGAATGTTTATGTGCAGTTAAAAACAGAACGAGGCACTTGCTCTTTGTCTAAAAGGGAGGGGAGGGAGAGTAAATATGCACAGACTCTGGGAGGCCACCGAGAAGCCGGCCAGGTTGGCTCCTCTGGAGAGGAAGGGGGACAGAGTGGGAGAGACTTTTCACGGAACGCCAGTGGATCAGTAGTCACAGAAACTGGTCAATGAACGTGCTGGTTAGGACGAACTGGAGGTAGTTCTGTGGGCATACTGACACCCATGTGTCTGTCCCAAGCGTCAGTGTCTGTGTTTGGCAGGGGCTTTGGCACTCCGTGGGGCCGCCAAAGCAGCCAGACTGCTGGCAGGACTCTGAATTAGAATCTGGATGGTAAGTGGGCAAAAATCAAAGAGCCCAGACCAGGATGTCGCCGACTCTGAAGAACCAGAGGGCACAAACTCTGGGCCCCTGAAGCTCCTGTTCCCCACTGGGTCTCAGGACATCCCTTGATAATTCTCATTAACAGCCTTGGACTAGGTGGGGTTATCTCCACTTAAAGACAGGAGTAGTAAGGCTCCCTGGGGCAGTATGACTGGGCCAAGGTCACACAGCCAGTACGTGTCCCCTAACATGGGACTGTCTGATGTGAAGCCTCTCTCTACCCCAGTTCTGGTGAAAACATGTCTGCCTCCAGAAGCTTCCTCATGCTGACCCCAGCTCTGACCCTCGGGTCTCCTAGAATCCTCCTCTTTCACACAGCAAATCCAGTACTGGTATTTCTGAGAGACAAGCTTGGGCCCTCCAAGCTCCAGGGCTGAAGAGTTTTAGGGGTGTCCCAGTCACCCCTTGAATCCTGTTTTGTCACTGCGCAGTGAGGTACTGACCTAACCAGTCAGCTCCCACCCTTCAACCCCCTCGGAATGGGCTTTCAAAGATGAGGACATCACCTTCTCCAGCTCTCCCTGGAACGTAGTCACAGGACCCACATGTCCCAGGGGCTCCGGCAGATGGTCTGTGTGACAGGCTGTGTGACCTTGGACAAGTCCCTTGACCTCTCTGAACTTCAGGGTCTACACCTATAAAATGGCCACACAGCCATTAATGGGGATCAAAAGAGAGGCTGTGAAAGTTACCTGCCAGGTAGGCCAGGAGGATGCCTGTGACGACCATCAGCTGCACACAGGAGCCCAGCAGCCCCCGCACTCCGGGGTAGGAGATTTCAGAGATATAGACCTGTTGGCAGTGAAGAGGAAACTGTACTCGGGACGGAGAGTTCTTAAAACTGAAAAGCCTCAGCCATTCAGAGTTGAGGAGAGCCTCAGTGGGGGGGCTGCTGCAAGCCAGGTGGGCCTCTAATTGCAGGTCCCAGGTCAGCAAAGCCCACTGCATGCCTCCCCACCTTTCCAAGTGATCAGCAGCGGGTGTTTTAAAGGGGACTGAGGATACATGCATGGCTTGCTGATTGTGTGTGTGAGGGGGGCACAGAGCTCTTCAAACTTTCATTTCATTGTATGACTACCCTTGATAAAATGCAGGTTTTGATGCAGTACGTCTCGGGTGGGGCCCAAGATTCTGCCTTTCTAACTAGCTCCAGATGACACCCGGGCTGCTGGGCCAAGAATCACACTCCCAGTGGTGCCCTTGGAGTGAAAGCCAACTCTCTGCCTCAGTTGCTACCAGTGACTGCCACTGCTTCCTCTGGGCTCAGAGGCCAGAAAGGTCTTACCCATACTTCCAGGTTATTCTGTACCTTATGCCCATGGCTAAGATGGGTGAGTTTTTGTCCAGTAACAAAACCCAAAACATAAAATCCGACTTGGCTGCTGCCTGCTGCCCAGCAAATGCAGGTAAAACGAGTGGTGGGTGCAAAGGGATGACCAGGGAGACTCGGGGCCACTACTTTCAATTTTGACCAGGTTGGCATGTGGGTGGTTGACCATCCAAACCCCATGGCCAGCAGAACCAGCAGTTCAGTGGTCACCCTGCAGTTTCAGCTGCCAGGGTCCAAGCCCTTCCGCAAGCCATGCCAGGGCTATGTGTGCAGTCTCACTTAATCCCCACAACCACTGCACGAGGTAAGGCCATTGTTCCCATTTTACAAGGGGAGGAAACTGAGGCACAGAGGTACTCTGCCCCAGTAAGAGACAGACCCAGGATTTCACCTAGGTAGACGGCTCCCAAGTCAGCCCGGACAGTGGTGCATGGGAAAAGNGAAAGAGAGAAGAGGGGAAGCAGCTGGAGGACCGGTTCCTGAGTAGTGAAGGGGAACAGTAGAGCCCAGCAGCCTTTGCTGCCAGGACAAACCAGAACAGGATTTTCCTGCTAAACTGTAGTCAGCGGTCTGAATGACAATGGGAGATCTACGCCTTATTGTAGGCTTCTGTGACCATCCACAGACGGCATCTTATTTGTAGAGCAAAAGAGACACCTGGTTAAGTGGCACAGTCCTGGGTTCGAGTAATAGCTTCACCACTGACTAGTTGTGGCTCGACGAAGGGCTTCAGTTTCTGAAGCTCACTTCATCTGTGAACAAGGATAACAGCGGCTCCTTCCAAGGCCCGTCGCGGGGGCGAAGGAAGATAAAGCCGGGAGGGGCACGGTGCCAGGCACCCAGGAGGCCGCAGCCAGGGAGAACCGCGCCCCCAGGTCCGCTCCTTCCCGGTCCCAGGGCACGGGGCTGGGGGACACTCACCGGGGCTACGAGCGAGGCAATACCGCAGGCCAGGCCGGTTAGGAGGCGGCCCCCGAGCAGCATCCACACGTTCTGGGCGGCGGTGATGACGGCAAAGCCGACCACGAAGGGCACGGTGCAGAGCAGCAGGCTCAGCTTGCGCCCGGCGCGGTCCACGAGCCAGCCGCCCAGCACGCCCCCAGCTGCGGCGCCCAGGGTCACGATGGCCTGGGGGCGGGGCGACCGCAGGATGGAGCCGGGGCGCCACAGGGCCGCGGCCCAACCTCGCCCTCAACCCCAGCCCCAGCCGCCTTCTAGAAGAGGGGATGGTGACCCCCCGCAGGAGAGCCGGGACGCACCCGGCAGAGGGTCTCAGTGCCCGCCCGAAGCATGGTAAGCGCAGGGGCCCCTCGCGCGTGGGGTGGAGGAGGAGGGGCCCAGGCGGGCTGGAGCGTGAGCCCGAGGCCTCACCCCGAACCAGGAGGCGGCGGCGTCATCGAGGCGCAGGGCTGGGGACGCGGCGCGGCGCAGGCTGGGGATGGCCGGGGAGCTGTAGCCGAGCGCGAAGCCGAAGCTGAGCGGGCCCAGGGCGGCGGCGAAGGCGGCGAGGAAGACCCGGCGGCTGAGGGGAGCGCTGCGGGGACAGGGCGGCGGGTGAGCGGCGCCGGCCTGGGCGCAGCAGGAGGGGCGAGGCCGCGTCCCGGGCCCGGGTTCCCCCACCCGCTCACCTGCCGCCGGGCGGCCCCAGGAGCGGCTGTGTCTCCTCCGGGTCCTCCGGCGTCATGTCTGAAGCCAACGCCTGCTTGGTCAGCTCTGTTGCCTGAACTGCCACGGGTCCCGCGAGTGCAGCCGGCCCCGCCTCTCACGGCAGAGCCGGCCAATAGGCGGGGGAGGGGCGGCTCTGGGGCGGTATGAGAACTGCCAATGGGAACGCAAGGCGTGGTTATCCTCTGCGCTAGGAGCCACTCCCCAAATCAAGGCCGACCAATGGGAGCAAAGAGCCGGTTAGCGACGCTCACTGGAACCGCCCCTAGGACTAGGCTAGCCAATGTTTAGGTGGGGCGGAGTTTGTATGTGGGCCTGGAGTTGAACCATCCAATAGGAGTGTGGTGCGAGCCTAGAGGCGGGATCAGAAAGCCGCCTCAAGCGGAGCCAGCCAATGAAGGTGGAAGGCGGGGATTCAGGGGCTTCTGGAGCCGCCTCTCAGTCTAGCTTCAACCAATGAGGCTACCAGCTGGACGAAGGTGGAGCAGGTGCGCGGCGCAGCGCACTTCCCGCCCGGACTCTGGGCAGTAGCAGCCGTCCTGTCTGGTCAGCTCTGCAGTTCCTGCTCCGCGTTAACCGCTGCCATGGGACAGGGGTTGGACGCGCCTGGCCCAGCTTAGCCCACTGACAGCCGCAGGAGGAATGTCTCCAAACGATTTTCCTGGGCCGCTGTCTTTCCTCTCGGAACCTGGGCTGCTGGGGGCGGAGGCGTGGACCTGCGCGCCGCAGCCCACCTCCGTGCGGGTCATAACTCGGAGCCCACAGATTGCTGACAGCTACGAGCCGACAACCAGCAGGACCTCGAGGTGCTGAGGACCTGTGTTGGGCAGCGCCCTCATATGTGTGACTGATCTGGGCTAAAATGGTGAGCCCCAGGCTCCCTGTTAAACTCCACTCACTTCATTGGTCATTCTGACTGTTCAATCTTCATCTTAACACCTGCCATCTTTGAGTCTCCTGCGGGTATTAATAGCCAACTTCTGGGCGCCTGGGTGGCTCTGTCGGTTAAGCGTCTGCCTTCGACTCAGGTCATGATCCCAAGGTCCTGGGATCGAGTCCCACATGGGGCTCCCTGCTCAGCGGGAGTCTGCTTCTCCCTCTGCCCCTACCCCCCACCCCCTGCTCGCGCTCTCTCTCAAAAATAAATATTAAAAAAATAGCCACTTCTGCATGTGTGCACCCAGGTGACTGCTGGAGATAGGACCATGTCAGGACTCTGAAGGATCTTGCCATTTGTACCCAGCCCTTCTCTGGATGAGGCAGCTGAGAGGCAGTGCTGTGTAATTCTTGAAAGAACCAGGGCTATGAGAGTAAGAGGTTTGGCTTCTCATCTCTCTCTGAGCCTCTATTTCCTCATCTGAGTGGGGATGACAGTATCTACCTTCTGGGAGGGTTTTAAGCAGAGGCCATGTACGTGAAAGACCAAGCACGTGTGAAGCACTCACATGCTAGCCCATATGATTATGGAGGTTGTTTGACCTAGTGCAGCTTCCTGATTGTACTATCTTTAAAGACAGGCAACCCCGCCCCTCTATGCTTCCACAGCATCTTGTGCTCTGGTTATAAATTCTTATCTCAGCATTTATCTCTGCTGTGTGATCACTTGTTTACCCCCTCCCCCTTAATGGATGTACCTCTTCCTCCACACGGTGGGCCCTCGGTCTTTGCAGAGTGGACGAATGCCTCCGACTCCACGGGCAAAGTGCTGCAGTTACACAGTGGGGTCACTCAGCCAGTGGGGTAGGCAGAGGGGCTTCTGTGGACAGGTTGCTCTAGTGAACCCACCTAGCACCAGCCCTCCGAGCCACAGGCCCTACAAACCCACTCCCGCCCTCTGGCTCGTGGTATCCCTCCCAAAGGTGCAGCAGTCACTTCTTGGCCTTCGTAAGCAGATATTGCTGCCCGAGCCGCCTCTGACCCCCCTTTTATGAGCCAGTCACCATCGATTTGATTAATAGGGTCCACCTCTTGCCCTTTCTACATTCACTCCTCAGATGTGTGACCCTTGTCAAATCATGGGGCAGTTCTGATGCTTCCAATCTCTTTGGAAGAATGTTCTAAATCACCCTTGGTTTTTTCTATTCCAGGCAGAGAAGCAAGAAACTCCAGAAAAAAAAAAAAAAGATGACAGAAAGAACACACGGACAAGCTTATAAAGCTTACAAATTAGTTTAACATGAAAAACACCAGTCAGCTCCAACTGACACAAGGAACTCAGCCTGACTCTGTATGGTGGACAGGGGAGAGGGCAGAGCTCTGGGGTCAGAGATCTCACAGTTTCAAATCACTGTCCCTTTCTGAGCCTCAGTTTACTTATTTGAAAAGCAAGAATAATAAAACCTAACTCCCGAGACTTTTCTTGAGGTTGAGATACAGCGTGCGGGGGATCTTGTGTTTCCCCCAAATATGAAAAGGGGCAGAAGGAAACACAGAGGAGGAACGGCCATGCTGAGGACAGCGAGGGTCTACCTGGCCACACCTACAAAGCGCCGTCTGCATTACTCTCGCCCTCTCGCCATCCGCTGAAGGGAACCAGGCAGGCTTCACAGGGTCCAGCGTGTTGGGCTGGTTCTTGCACAAACACCACACAGGCAGTTGTGCAACAGGCAGACAAGGGAGCTCTCCTCACAGTGTGTAGGGCCCATGAGGAGGGAGGACCCAGACTTCTGTAAAATCTGTCAGATCAAGGTCATGTCAAACACAGCTCTCTGCACTCCCAGAGAAGCCCTGCAGAAGGACCCTCAGGGATGCTTTCACGGGGGAAAGCTTCAAGTTTCTTTTGGTGGGTAATATAGGTGAGAAGAGAGCTAATAAAATGGAATCCATCAGACTAAAGCCAAAGGTAAATTACCTTCTTCATACAGATCAAAATTTTTACAGTGTCGGTGAAACTAGGTTTCCCCCTTTGATCTCCCGTGGCTAGAGGCTGACATTTCACGGTTTCATTCGCACTGGTCAAGCCCACATTTTCTTCTCAGTTTGAGGACGGAGCAACAGGAGGCAGGTGATGATAGGAGGACAATCACTTGGTTCACGTGAAAGAGCAAAGCAGACCTGAACATGAGAAGGGAATTTGAGGATGATTTTGGTGGTAAGGAGTGACTATTGCCTGGCTACATGATTTCAGAGTAACAATGAAACCAAACAATCTTAAGACTTAACAGGCTCCTACCCCTTTCTTATTCTTTGTGAGACACAAGGAGGGAGCAGGAGTTTCTAAGAACTAACCATTCAGCTTTTCTCAAAAGTCTACAGGCAGGGACACAGCTGGTTCCAAACTCAGTGAACCGAAACAGCAACAGGGGCCAAAGGTGCAGGAAGAAAAGTTATTTACAATAAATTTTAAAAGCAATGGCTTTTCTTTATAAAAGAAACACATTATGTGACAATAAATCAAAACCGTAATGAAAAAATAATTTTTCCATCTAAGTATATAAAATATAAGAGAAGGTTGCAGTAAATAAGAATGAACATTATTGATTTATTCAAAGTTTCAATCTAAAACCTCAATGAAATCTACCACCTTTATTACAAGGGGACTGATGGTTCCTGAACAGAAAGAAACAAAGGTCAAGAAGGATGGCACCGGACATTGGAGAAACCCAAACCGGCCAGGTGTGCAGAAGGTTTGGTCCAGTAGATCATGGGTGGGCTAAAAGCCACATTTTGTTGAGAAATGCTGTCAGAACTGGTTAAAGAGTAGAAACCTCCATAAGAAAATTAAAGATGGCAAACTCGATCCGGACCCTGTTTACTTCAGGTCAATAATGTCTTCATCCGAGAAAGCTGTGAGCTGAAAGGGGCTGGTGCCCCACACGGGGCTGCCTTCTCTGTCCACCACAGGGTCCTGGTCAGAGCCTGTCGAGTGGTAGCGCCCCTCGGGGTTGGCTTCTGGAGCAGAAGGACTTTCCAAGGAGCCCGTGGTGATTCTAGAAGAGAAAAGTCACGTGAGGGATCCCTGGAGAGCACTAGTGACCTGGGCCCCTTCCGTCAGGCAGTTTCCTGCTCATCTGAGCTCATAAAGCCTGTCTCCCCCCACCCCCCACCCATTGGGGGGGAAAGGTGGGGACATGCAGGAGTCACCCCCACAGAGCGTGGGGTCTGCAGTCAGCCAACCCTACCTCATGGGCTGTTGGGTGTTTTAAAGGCCAGCGGTGACACATAGGAAGTATTTGAGGTGTTTTTTTTACCTTTCTAAAGGACAAATCTAGATAATGTCATTCTCTGCCTAAAACCCTCCTGATTGGGGCTCCCTGTGGCCTGAGGATAAGGCTGAAAGTCCTACCCACAGGACTACAGACCACAGGATCTGGCCCTGAGGACCCTTCTGCCTCCTCCCAGCCCACCCCATCGCCTGGATTTCTCTTGTACTCAGGACACTCTCTTGATAGCTGCAAAACCAATTTGACTAAGTTCAGGGAGTTCACTCGTTCAACAAATGCTCATTTAGCCTGTGAAAGCCCCCGGCCCAGCCTTTGGCCGCAGAACAGGCCATGCTGTGCCGGCTTTAGGGCCTTTGCCCCTGCTGTTTGCCTCATTCCTTCTAATTCGGTCAAAGCTTGGCTCAATGCCACTTCCTCAGAAAAGCCCTCTTGACACCCCTCTCCCAAAGCAGAACTTCCACCCACCTTAACCCATCACTTATCTTTTTAAAAATTTCCTTACAACACTTGTCACTACTGGAAACAATTTAATTTGCTTAATTGTTTACGGGTTTATGGTCTGTGTCTCCACACTAGAACGTAAAGTCCATGAGGGTAGGACTTGCCACGCAGTAGGGGCTCAGTTTATGGGATTAAAGCATCTGTGAGCGCTACCCCCTCTCGGCCAGGCTAATGCTTACTGGATCTATGAGATCTGGCTCGGCCTTTCCTGGTGTTTGAGACCCTCCCTGCTCCAAGTGTGGGGTGGCCAGCACTCCTCATTCCTCTGCATCACCTGCCACCCCGAATGCTGCAATTCCTGGGGTGTTCTTGTTGGCCATCCCCCCTGGCCTGTGGATCCCCTGAGAATGACCTTCATATCCCCGACACCCAGCTCAGTGCCGGGTGCTCTAAGAATGTGTGTTGAATGAATTAATGGAGCCTGGACATGCGCCCCCTTAACCTCCATACAGGAGCTTGAGGGACACAGAGGCTGCGAGGGGACGAATCAGTGGGATTTAACAAACGTGCATTGGCATGGGATACTGAACGGTCATCCAAAGGGCTGTACCTGTTTCTATTCCCACCAGAAGCATTAGAGCACCTGTCGCCCCTACTGAGCATTTTCATTTAAAAATATCTCTGTCAGGGGCGCCTGGGTGGTAGAGTCAGTTAAGCATCTGACTCTTGGTTTCGGCCCAGGTCGTGATCTTGGGGTTGTGGGATCGAGCCCCACCGTGGGCTCCATTCTTAGCTCGGAGTCTGCTTAAGATTCTATTTCCTGCTGCCTCTGCCCCTCCCGCTCATGCTTGCTCTCTCTCTCTCTCAAATTAATAAATCTTAAAAAAAAAAAAATCTCTGTCAATCTGGTGAGAAAAAAAAAGAAAAGAAAGTAAAAAAGGAAAAAAATCTCTTAATGTATTTTTATGAGCATTTGCTGAATTGTAACTGAGGTTGCCCCCTTTCCTGGGCCCCTCCCTGGGCCAGCCTAGGGGCCCTCAGAGAGAAGATGGATGCTGTCTGCCCATGGCATCATCAGTCAGCAGAAAGGGCCTCATGGCAGTGCCGTGACCCAAAGGGCGACCACCCTGAGCAGGGACGGCTGGGGATGGCCTCCTATACCTGTCACTGCTAGTTGATCTTGCTGTCCCTGGCTTGGGGCCTCCTTGGCTTTCTTCTAATTGCTTCCGGGCTTTTGACTTGGGCTTTGGTGCTCCTTCTGGCCTGGGTCCACCTTCATCAGAGAGGCCTGGATTATGCGGGAGAAGCACAGGTCAGAGGGTTCCTACCACTAGGCTGCCGTGGAGATAGAAAATGCCCCTCCCCCCTTTTTTCTTGGTTGGCTATTGGTGCATTATTGGGATAGGGTCAGGAAGTGTTGATAAAGTATATATTTTAAAGTAATTGGTGTTCTTGTTGGCAGAAGGTTTTTTTCCTGATCCTAAAGAATATATATATGGAGGGAGGGAAGGCAGGAGGGAGGGAAGGAGGGAGGAAGGGAGGAAGGGAGGAAGGAAGGAAGGAAACTCAGAAGGGTCTAGAGGAGGAGAGAAAATCTATGATCCTACCACTGGAAACTGTAATTCTCCAACTCCGAGGCTCAATTTCAGAAAGCACAGTGGTTTGTGAAACAGTGGCTGGCAGATCAAGCTTTCACGGGGAATAGTGGGTTAAAGTAGCAACACGCATACTTTGAAAGCACAATGGAAGGCACCAACTTCTAAGACAGACCGATTTTGCCGAGTCAAAGCCGGCCCGGTCAGGTGGCCTGCATTCCGCCCCAGTTGTCCGGAAACACGACTCCAGGCCAGGGGTGCCCTAAAGTGAACTGTCCTTGCAGTTTTAGGCCCTACAGGTCCCAGTTAGCTTTCAAACCAGTTCTTAACTGGTTTAACACATCACTTCCTTTTTCTTCACTTCGTTTTCACCATTTGGAACAAAAGTTTTTCTAGCAGTCTCGCCTCTGCATGACCATCACAGTGCTTTGTGCTTTTCCGGTCTGGTCTCCCATCAGTGTTACCGAGAAAAGGGTCTACCAAATATCTCAGGTCTGTGCCATCCCTACAGACCCGCCCTCATGGTCTATGGGCTTCGAGAAGCCATAACTGAATTGCACCATGAACATCAAAATCATGGTAAATTTAAACCTTCAAATACACAAATATAACACATTATCTGAGAACTGCAGGTTGTAAATCCTTCTAGACACTTTCTAGGAAATCCTACAAGTACAGATACTTATATTTTAAGAAATTGTGTCAGACTAGATCTCCTGTTTTGTAAACTGCCTTTTCTGCCCTTAGCCTGGTTTGGGCAGCCTTCCACACCAATAAATACAGACCGACACATCGTTGCTGGGGAGTAAACTGTATACTATTCCTGGGTGTAGCTGCGCTGTAATGGATTTATAATCCCTTGTTAAAGGGAAAGTTTCTTTTTTAACTCTTTGTTTTCGAGGATGATTAACATCCAAAGATGAAACCAGCTGGCCTATCTACAAACAGCGAGAACACAAAAACGGCCCGCCATTACCCAGCAGCTCCCTGCGTGTCCTGCTGGCTATTTCTTTAATCTCCATGCGGGACAGGGACAGGGAGTGAGTGACGGGAATGGCGGCGATGCCCAGGCCGATGGCCGTGGGAGGGGTGACGGCCTTGGAGACCAGAGGCGACTTCAGAGGTCGTTCGATGCTTCTGCCCACAAGGTTTCTGAGCGGAATCTTGTACAGATTTTTGGACGGAGTTTCACCTGAAATACGATTGAGAAAAGAACATGAGAACTTTAAGCAAACTTTGTACTATGAACAATGAGGGCGATTCGGTTCCTCAACCCAGTGAGCATGAAGGAAGAATTTATGCCGCATGCTGACCTCCCAGACCCCATTAGGAGCAACAGAGGGATGGTGCCTGAGGGCTTTGGTTTTAAGGGCACCGTTTTCACAGGTACGGGGCTAAAAATGCACCTGCTACCGGCTCTGCTCGCCCAGGAGGGGAGAGCCCTGGGAAGACAGACAGCTGCATCACACCCAGCCGCACCCTGCCTGCTTGGGGTGCCCTGTGCTTCCAGGGATAGGAGGAGTAACGACTGATGCGGTGAGCAGCCGGGAAAAGCACGGTGCTCAGAGCAAAGTGGTAACCACAGCAAAGGCCTCTGGGATTCGTGAGAAGAACCAGATGGAGCGAAAGCTGGGTGTGCTCTGTAGGTTTTAGGACTCTATCCTTTTGGCTATAAAAACCTACCAGATCATTAACATCCATGAAGGAAAAACACCTTTGCTGCGGCAAGTTGGAATCTCTAGCCCTCAACTCCCTTTTCCCCATGTAATGGGCTTTTTTTGTTGTTATCACAGGTTCCTTTTTTTTGTAAAGATTTTATTTATTTATTTGAGAGAGAGAGAGAGAGAGGGCACAAGTGGGGTGAGGGTCAGTGAGAGAAGTAGACTCCCCGCTGCAACCAATGGGGGCGCCTGGGTGCCTCAGTCAATTAAGCATCTGCCTTTGGCTCAGTCGTGATCCCCGGGTCCTGGGATTGAGTCCCACCTTGGGCTCCCTGCTCAGCGGGGAGCCTGCTTCTCCCTTTCCTTCTGCCCCTCCCCCTGCCCCTGTGCTTGGGCGACTATGGACCCTGTCTCTCTCTCTCAAATAGTCTTTTTTTTTTTTTTTTTTAAGAATGCAACCAATGCATTCAGAATGCAGGTTTTTTCTTTTTCTTTTTTTTCTTTTTAATAGTTTTAGATAGTGACTTGGTTAGGCAGTAATCACATGTCGATATTTGAGAATGATCTAGAGAAATCAGAATGGAGGGTTGCCTGGGTGGCTCAGTCGGTTAAGCGTCTGCCTTTGGCCCAGGTCATGATTCCAGGGTCCTGGGATTGAGTGCTGCATCGGGCTCCTTGCTCAGCAGTGAGTCTGTTTCTCCCTCTTCCTGTGACCCTCTGCCTGCTTGTGCTCTCTCTCTCAAATAAATAAATAAAAATCTTAAAAAACAGAAATCAGAATGGATTGGAAATATCTATTAATAAGACAATAAAATTGCACTTCACCTTCCCCCAGGGAAGAAGGGAACACTGGAGTATCTCGGCCTGGGGGTGTCTGAGGAGAATTGTGGGCACTGGCCCCCTTGGAGCTGCCTCCGGACGAGACCTCATTCACAGCAGTGGTCGCTGTGAAGTATATATCCGACTGGAATGAAAGAGAAAGCATTAGGGAGCTGCGTGGCTTAGAGCCTTGCACCCATGGTCCTCCTGTCATCACTGCAAAGCCCGCAACCGTTCTGGGCTTGGCCGCTCCGTCCTTGGGGCACGCAGTGTGGTAACGTGCCTGGGCAGGGGGCTTCCAGAGCAAAAGTCCTGCACCGCCACCCCAGGCCGTTCCCGGGTATTCAGTTCCTCACACTTTCCCTTACCTGCCTATTGATTCACAATAGAAAAGAGGCCATTTCCCACCTCTCTTCTGCAGACGCAAACCCAGCACACACCTGCCTAACAGGAACATCAGGCACGTGCAGTGTCAGACCCGCAAAGTATCTGGGATTCTTTTGGGTCCACTTACAGATGGGGACACAGACCATTCATTGACTGGTTCAGCAAACACTCACGCACACCCGCCCGGTGCTGGCTCTGGTGGGGACAGCAGGCGTGTGCCGGAGCCGGCTTATAACTGACCCGTGAGTGCCGATTTTCAGGGATTTTGCAAGTAAAACACAACCATTATTAAACGTAAATAAATAACATTAAAAACAAAGGTACGAAATGTCAGAATTCAACCATTTCTCATTCTTTGACTACGTTTACCATGACCTATGGTCTTGAGGTTATTTACATCAACTTTCACACTGGAAGCTGGACACCCTAATGGTGGGACTATTTACACCGTGGAAATTGGCAGGCACTACAGACCAGAGCTTGATTTGCTCTTTTGTTGACCATCTGGGCTTAACGGGATGGAGAAAATTTCTAACAGTGAAGACTGAAAGCAGAAATGCGTTGAAGCTAGTGTCAAAATTGAAAGAAGTTTTGGTTGAATGACCGGTTTGTATGAGAGTGAGAAACGGTTTAATAGTGGATCACGTATCAGATTGCATGACAGCAAGCTTACTGGAAAAAGAATTAACGCGCTGAGCTATAACTCGCAGCTGTAAAGTCAGGGTAGACCCGTAACCACGGCGAGCAAAAATTAACGAGAAGTATGTTGTGAGAGACAACTGGCCTACTAGATTTCAAGATAAAAAGCACTGCACATTTTACGATTTGTAAATCATTAGCTATTTTAATTTTTCTATCGGTAAAATTTATAACCAACTGAGATACATGATTATGCATGTACACACCCCCCCCCCCAGAGGGCTTGTGGTTCAACCTTTATCAGCACACCCTTGGCGCTGTGTTAGTCCCGGACCCACTGACACACAGGCAGTCACCCACCCCCAAATGGATTCATGTCAGGATGGAGACGGCACCTCGGGGGCTGAGCGGGGGGCCAGCCGGGCCTGGCTCGGACAGGGCAGACTGTGTGGGGCTAACGCGGGAGGGGCCGAGACAAGACCTCTCGGATTGTGTGCCAGCGACAAAGGCACCTTGGGAAGTCATCTCCGTTCCGTGTCCCTCGGTTTTGTTCAAACTCTGTTTCTAGACATGGATTAGTCGGTTAGCCATATTTCACGGACCACAAAAATCCAGCTGAGGAAGGAAAGGGGCAAAGGAAGAATGTGATACCACGAGCTCTTCCTTTTCTGGACTTGGGCTGTCCCTTGGGGCCGCGGGGACCCCTGACCTAACCCAGGCTGATGGCACAGTCCTTCAGCCCAGAGCTTGGCAATTGCTACCAGCACCGAGTGACACTCTAACAAAACCAAGAAGGGGCGCCGGGAAGCCCGAGGGGGCCACACACGAAAACCCGACGGCGCGACTGTTGTGGATGTCCTCACTCTGGCACACGAGGGGCCTAACTTGATGAGACCGCGTCCGCGCCCTCGCGGAGCTCACGGGCTCGGGGCTCCCAACGCCCCTCAGACGTGCTACTCACCCTGGAGGCCACGAGCTGCAGCTGCGGCACGACCGCGGTGTGGACCAGGTTCCCGTTCACCACCAGGCGGATCTCCATGGAGTCGGTGGTGAAGGCCAGGAGATACGGGAAAGCACACACTGCAAGGCAACGGGCTGCGTCAGCTGCCGGCCCGCTGGCTGGTGGCTCTCGAGGGGCCCGACTGTCCCACAGTTGCCCTCACTGCTCTGGAAACTTCCATCTCCCCGCCTCCTCTGGCTGCTTCTCTTCTTCCTCCCCTGGCACGTCCCCTGCTTCTAAGAGAGACTCCTTCCTGAGACAGTCTCCTCTTAGTTGCCAGGCTTCTGCTTCAAGTTGGTGAGCACTGCCTCAGTTTCTCCTTCTCCCCTTTCCTCATAACCCGGTCTCCTGGAGACTCCCCCGCCCAAGTCCCGAGAGACATTCCCCCTTCTTGTTCAGACTGGCGTTGGCACACCCTCCCCTGGGCCGATGTCGCTGTGCCCTGAACCCCCGCCTTTCCTGGGTCTTCATGCCCAGTCACTTGTTCCCTTCTTCTCTGTGCTTCTCCTGCCATGTATGCCTGGGTCAGGGCTGTGTCTTCTTCCTCACTGTCCCTCACAGGGGGCTGTGGTGTCTATGGGTTTGTTGAGGTATTTGTTAAAGGTCGGCCCCTCTTCTTGAAATTGTTTCTACAACACACTGACTTCCAGGCCCCACAACTGCCCTGGTTGCCCTGGGACCTCGCCTTTGGCCTCTTCACCGGCCACTTCATGCTCCCATGATGCTCCTTTATACTAGCTTATTCTCGTTTGCTCTCTCCTTTTTTTTTTTTTTTTTTAAAGATTTTATTTATTTATTTGAGATAGAGAAAAAGAGCAGGGAGAGGGAGAGGCAGACTTCCCGCTGAGCAGGGAGCCAGACATGGGGCTCGATCCCAGGACCCCAGGATCATGACCTGAGCCGAAGGCGACACTTAACGACTCAGCCACCCAGGGACCCTCATTTTGCTCTCTCCTTGGTGAACTCTCTACTCCCTTGGCTTTACCCAGAGTGGGGGTGACCTTCTACCACACCCATGCCTCTAGCCTTGCTGTCACAAGTGACCTCCAGTGTTGGGGCTCAAAACCTGAAAGCAATTTCAACCCTTCTCTCTCTCTCTCTCTCTTTTTTTGGCCATATCTCGTCTGTCACCAAAGCCTGAATGGTCCCTCCATTATCTGGATTGGATCTTCTGTTCTCATCTCAAGACTCTGGAATGTTCGCCTATCATCACATACTTGTCCTTAGGGGAAAACAGTACTAACTCGAACATTCTTGGCTCTGAGCTGACTCTTCACCAGGTAGATGCCCAGCTGTGAATCCTGAACCCCAGAAGGAAAGCACCACCACTCACGCCCGGATGTCTCCGTGGCAGGGAAAGTACCTGCGTTTCTGTGATTCTAGGTAAGCTATTCAAGCTTCAAAACATATAAGAAAGGCACAGAAGGCACTGTGCTTCTCCAACAAGTCAGTCGGCCTTTTAAGGCTGAAGATCTTGCTCTCAAATTGTAGGTAAAGGAAAGCAAGTCCCAGAAATGAAATGATAACTGGCAGATCCCCAAGTCCTGAAAACTGGGATTTCATGGCTCTCAAATGCTCACATGCTCACAACCGGGAGGCACAGGGGACGGCAACAGTCCCCGAAAGGGGAACAAACAGGAAAATTAAAAAGGAAAAAGAACACTTCGAGTACTCATCAGACTCACATAACTCATGGCAATCTAGCAGTGAGCCAGCGAGGTTGCTTACATGGGACTGAACAGTTCGGATGGGTCTGTGCAGGGGAAGAGCAAAGTGATCAAGGTTTTTCTTACCAATCGCGTAAGGAGCCTGGTTCCAACAGAACTGGAAATCTGACGCAGAGGGTTGAACCAAAAAAGAGCCCCCATTAAATGGGCAAACCTTTTTATAGATGCAACTGTCTGCAACAAAACAATAGCGACTCATTTTTTGTGAGAGACAATGCTTAGAGCCGGTAATTAGCTAAACGAAAACACAGGCAACCAGGATAGTGTCCTTTCTGCTAGGTCGTCATACGTAGCTGGAACGACATGGCCTCGACGCCAGGTTCTCAGCCAGGAGGCGGTTGGAGCCACAGCGACACAACTCCAGCAAGTATCACAGCTGCCATTCTGGGAGGATTTACTGCGTGCCAGGCACTGAGCTTTAAACACGCCAGCTTGTTCAATCTAAGTAACCTTCTGAAGTCGATGCCATTATTACGCTCAGTTTACAGATGAGAAAACTGAGGCCAGGAGAGGTGATGCGGCTTGTCCAAGTGTCACAAGTACCACACGGGGGAGCAGGGTTTGAACGCGGGTGTGCCTGACTGCAGACAAGAAGGGGCGCTTGATGAAACTCCCCCCCCCGACGGAGGAGGCGCTCCTGCAAAGTGGGTCATGCTCTGAGCCTCACTCGGCGCGACGAGTGTGGTGCAGGCCGTGTACTCCCCGCCACCTCCCCTCCTCCACATTTTACCAGGAAAACTCGAAGCCGTATGCCTGTGTCGCACTGGGGAACACGAGCCAGAATGAAGTCCAGGTTGAACAGCTGCCCCAGTCCCGGCCTGCTCTGAGCTCTAAAGGTAAGTCCCGGTGGTTCGGATCCTCTCTGAGTGAGAAGGTCCGTATAGAACAAAGGCTCCTGTTATTCCAGAAGCCCTTCGTGTGTTAACCATACAGTTTTATTTTTAATTATTTTTAAAAAACAATTTTATGCAGATATAACTTAGGTACCAGAAAATTCATCCCCTTTAAGGGTACGATTCAAAGTATCTGAGTACATTGGCAGGGTTGTACAATGTCACAATCTAATTTTATCATCTCTTCATGACCCTAAGAAGAAACGTCATGCCCGTTAAGCACTCACTCCCACCAGTCTGGACCAGAACGCTGTGCCCCGCGCCGTGGGAGGGCAGAGGCTGGGGAAGCAGGGCTGCTGGTCAGGGCCCGCATGGGGGCGAGCAGGAGGCCCTCCCGGCAGCTGCCACAGCCCAGCTGAGGCTCCCAACCTGTCAAATCTGTTTGGAGCGTCCTGCCCCATCGGGGCTTAGGGACTCCTTTCATGTGACCACTAGGCTTGCAAAGCAATCGCCTTATATAGTTTAAGTAACAGACTAAGTCCTTAGGAGAGGAAAAATGAGCCAAAGTCAGTGCTGTCTTGTTTTTGCTACAGTGGATTCACTAGGGGAGAAAAAGGTACCTTCGGTCTCAGCTGAGGCCCTTGCTCCCAGAGAGGACACGGCTGCGCCCTTTGCCTCCTGCCTGTGGCTCCGGCCGCTCAGAGGTGCAGGTGTGGCTGGTCCCCCCTCTTACCCTCTGGCCCATCTGCTCCTGCTCTCAGGGCTGCACCCTAGTTCACCCTTCTTCATCGGGTCTTTCCCCCCAGCCCACAAGCACACTGACTTCTCCTTCCACCTTCTAGAAATCTACTGCTCTTCCTCCTCTGTGACCTGTCTTCCTCCTTTACTGAACTCTGCCTTCTCTTTCTCCCCAAAGGAAAATTCTCTGGAAGGCTCTTCTGGGCTCCCGTCTCTACTTCCTCTTGCATTCTCTCCCATCTTGTGCAGTGGGGTTTGCTGCCGCTGCTTCCCAGGGACACCCGCGCTCTCATCAAGGTTTCCTGAGGACCTCCACCTCGTGCTCCAGGATCCCCGTTCCCTACTTAAACTGCTGCCTTTCGGGAGATTTCCTTCCCTGTGGCTACTGCTCGGTCTGCTGGTTCCTCCCATCTCTCTCCCCACTTCCCAGACCCTCAGTGTCCCTTACACGCTAACGAGGATCTCCATGGGCATTCGCCCCTCAGCCCCGTGTCTCCATCAGCCTGTCTGGGAGGCACTGACAGTGTCCAGACTCAACTCTTGATCTTTCCTCCCAAACTTGCTCCTTTTAAAGTTTCCTACATCTCAGTAAATGGTATTCTCCATTCTCCCACCTGCTCAAGTCCCAAAGCGCAGCCTCCTTCTCTCCCGGCCCACGCCATGTTAGATTCACGAACCGATGAGCCTGGCTCTCACATTTCAAGTACGCTGAGGGTCTAACCCTGTCTCAGCACCTCCACCGCTGTGTGCTGGTGCCAGCCACTGTCATCTCTCATCACGTGGGTGCAGTCACCTGGTAAGCGAACTGCCTTACCCGCTTCTGTGAAGTTCTCCACACAGAGGCCCGCGTGGCCCGTGGTCCTTTTCACGCCTAGGTCTGATCCTGTCGCCCCTTTGCTCAAAATCTTCCAGGCTGCTCACCAGCTAAAAGGCCCTTCACCCTGAACCTGGTCCTCTTTAGATAGCATTTCTATCCACTCGCACCCACACTCACGCTGTTGTGGCCACACTGGTCATCTTGGGGTCACCCTGAAATACTAGCCTGTTCCCTCCTCAAGGTCCTTACACACCCCTTCTTGACTCCCTCAGGGTCATCTCTCTGAGCGCCTCGTCCAAGGAGGCCTTCCTTCTCCACCTTCCCTAAATGGAGACCCGCGGTCCCCACTCCTGCCCACCTCTAGCCCCTCTCCCTGCTTGACGTCCATAACACATACCACCATTCAACATACTAGGTGCTTTTCTTACTTATCCTGTTAATTGTCTATCTGCCCCCTTGAAAATGTACACTCTGAGAGGCAGGGATTTGTGTATCTTTTACTCACTATGGAAACATTAGGTGTTCCGTAAATATTTGTAGAATGAGTGAACTACTCTTCCCTCGCCGTCCCCGCTCAGGAAGGACACAGCAGTGATGTGCTCAAGGCCCGGGTCCATCACACACATCTCCTCTCCACCCCCTTATCCCACCCCAGCTCCCACCAGGGGACAGTAGACTGCTGGTGGGTTTGAGGAGCTCTGGGCTGGAGGAGACCTGAGCTCGCGGAGCAGAGATCATGCTGGATGGCTGGGGATGCCGTGTATGTGCCTCGGGAGCTCAGCCTGTCCCAGAGTGGAGTGCCCTCCCTGAGAAATAGTCACCTGGGCATGGATGGTGTGACCCAGACTGCACTTCAGAGGCCCCTCTGCTCCCCTTGCCAAGTGAATAAGCCCCAGGGACCCCAATATGACCCCAGAGAAGTAGAGGGCTCTCCCTCCCAAGAACTAATATTGCTGGTTTCCGCACCTGAGGACAGGGGGCTCTAAATGAGACTGAACTGACTTAGAAAAGTAAGCAAAGCATGTTTCTTGAGCCCCAGAGCTGTGAAGCACATTCACACTTTATAGCGCTGGAGTCCATGCCTGGCCCTCCCCTAAACTGTGAGCTCACTGCAGTCCCTGGCAGCGCCTTTCACTGTTGTGTCTCAGATCTAGCATGTGCCTGGCACAGAGAAGATCGTCCGTTGTGGTTTAAAAAGGGGCAGCCTGAATGGGGGAGCCGGGGTGAGGGGCAGGAGTCTAAAAATGTCGTGGCACAGGAAGGAGCTAGGAGTCCATGACCTTGCCTCCTTTGACCTTCCCCGTCCAGCAGGGTGACAGACACTACTTCTAATTTTAAAACAAATTTCTCTGAAGAAAAGTCCCTTTCTGCATGTAGAAAAGTCAATGGAGGTTACAAAACCAACTGGATGCTGATTGATGCTCTGATGAATCTGGAATAAAGGGGAAAAAAATATCTTGCCGTGCCTGGCAACATGTTATGGGTTTTACACGTATAGTCTGTTTAATCTTCACAGCAGACACGGGAGGTAGGTTTTGTATTCCTCACATGACTCACCTGGAAGTTAAGACTCAGGTTAAATGTGGTCACACGGAGAATCAATGGTACTTATGTGAGTGTTTCTAGTTTCCTTGTGTGATTATCTTTAAAACACCATCAGCAAACAGAGTTCACCTTAGTACTGAAATTTATTATTTGCATTAAAGGTGAATCATTACTGAAAGCTATGGTCACGGCCAAATTTTCTTTCTTTTTTTAAGTCAAGACTGACTCTGATATTCAAGATAGAGATTAATTACAAGAAAAAAAGATCCTTGGTATATTGAAGCATTTATACTCCCCCCCCCCGAAACTGATCCTGCAAATACATTTTTCTCAAAGAACATATAACTGGAAGTTATAATTTCTATTACAAAATATTTTCATCTTTAACATATCTGAGATAAAAGTCTCTTTATATGAAACTCTGAGTTTATAAAAGTTGTGCTTTACTTTTTGTTTTTTAATAGAAATAGAAAAAAAAACTGATGCAAATCAGCTGTAAATATTGGGGGGAGCAAGATCATTTGATAGCACCTTACTGACAAGGGTCTTCAGGGCACAGGCATCTGGATAGAAGCGGGTGAGCGCAGCGTGCACTGTGTGTGGGGGAATGAGTTATAGAGTGGCCTGGGGGACTGTGGGGGAAACCAGCTGGTTCTCTGGGCTTGTTCACTGGGGACCCGCCAGCCTGCTGGGAGAAGGAGGGAGATGGAAAAGGAAAACCAGATTCCTGACCCAGAGAAATGGAAGCAAGTGGCACAGCTGGGAGACAGAGGCGGGTCTGGGAACCTCGGGGATTCCCAAGGCCTTGACCCACATGGCATCTAAACACACAGAGCTTATTACCTTCTGACGGCTTGGTGGGTCTAGGAAAACAGACATACACACACACACCGATCCCATCTGAGATGAAACCAGAGCCTGAAGCCAGGAGACCAGCAAAGCCAGAGGAAGTGGAACTCCCCGGGGCTCCGTGAGCCAGAGAGGCCACCTGACCCGCACCTGGCATAGCACTGGGCCACTGCTGATCGCAGGAACGCGGCCTGCTCAGGTCCGTAAGCTTCCGGTTTGGGACAGGGAGGATGTCACCCACATGTTTCCATGTTCCTTCTCTTTTCAGTTTGGGACTAATCATCCCATTCTGATAACCTGCTCTATCTTTCTGTTCTGATCTTCTCTCCCACCTAAAATCCCTCCTATCCTTTTCAAGCAGTTAAAAGGAAAAAAAATTGACATCGGTTTGTAAAGCATTCTGCCACAAGTTTTTCCTCCCAGATTTTTCAATAACCTGGAAAGACAGCATGTGAAAGAGAAGAAAGAAAGAGATAAAGAGATCTTATAGAAGTGACCCTCCTGCTTCACTGGGCCCCGTAACCCAGGAGCCAGGGCGGCTGGAGCAGCCTGGCTGAGCCGTGGGGCCCGGGAACCCGGCTGGAGTGCAGGCAGTGAGCTCTGTTCCTGCTGTCTTGCCTGTCAGCCCCCACACCACAGGGCTATCAAATCTCGCATCTCGAAAATGATTTTTATCAAACGAATTTCTCTGCTGGTAATTAGCTTTCCCATATTTACTAATCAAAAATCAATCGAACTATCAGCCCCATGTATATCGAAATCTATACAATTCTAGGCTGAAAGAATATGTTTTATTGTTTTAGTTATACTGGGCAGGCTTATCCAGGCAAATATCTTACTACTTTTAGCCTTAAAAGGATCCTTTTTATTGTAGTATCATAGTAGCTTTTGACATGCTGAAAATCCTTGAAGACCCTCTTTGCTGTGCTCGAGCTGGTCTGCCTGAAAGCCACCCTGCCACTGGCCCCAAGCCAACGCAGGTGAGGCCGGATACGCCAGGCTGAGGCTGATTTCGTTAACACCCGGGAAGCAGCAACGAGTAGAAGAGCAACCGTGGTTAAAATTTGGGGTGCTGGGGTCAGGAAGGCCCCCAATGTGAACCCTGGGTCTGCTGTTTTGTTAGCTGCATGATCCCGAGAAAGGCAGGTCACCTCTCCAGGCCTCAGGGACCTTATCTCCAAACCTCAGGTAATAACAATACCTGAGAATTCAGTGAAAGAGTCACTGGAGTCTACTGAGCACAGCGCCTGGCACACGGTAAGGGTTCCCTAAATGGAAGCCACTGTCAGCACCCCGTATCCTGGAGACAGTGCCACGGGCAGGCCCATCTTACCAGGAGGGCTGGGAGATCCCGCTTGGAATGCCATTTTGGACGCTCCCTGCAGTGTAATTAAGGTCATAGGAACAAGGCACCAGGTAAATCTAGGTCTGGCTTCCTTTAAATTGCCCAGGAAAAGAGCAGTTAATTTTAGCAACTTACAGTTGTAACACAAGAGCAGCCCGGCTTCTCCGTCTTCATACACATCAATAGCTGCCACGAAATTAACCTGAAATGAGAAAGGCAGCGGTGGTGGGCAGGCTGGACAGGACACTGCTGAAAGACCTTCTCAAGGTCAAGGCTTCGGCGGGGGTCGGGGGGGTTTGGCTTTCTGTAAACTCAGGTGCTGGGGAGTCACTTCCACCTCGGGCAGCCATGGTTATAATGCACAGAACCGTCTCTCCTTCCTTTCCCCAGTGGGACTTTGTCACCATCTTTTCTATCCGTCGAGGAGCTCTCGGGAGACGGGCATCTCCATTCTCTCTGTTAACAGGACTCCTATTTGGGTAGCGTGCTCCTGTTCCCAAAGCTTCCTTGCAGGGGGAGTTCAGTTCACTCGCACATCGGTCCTGGGGAGTACGTGGTATTCCTCCCACTTCACAGATAAGGGAAGTGAGACTCAGAGATGTGAAGCTGTAAGTGACCCACTCTCACACTTCAGCTAGCGGACGCTCGCACAACCTTACCCACTCTCACACTTCAGCTAGCAGACGCTCGCACAATCTCAGAACCACTGGGCCAGGTCTTCCCTTCCATTCCCTCGCCCTCCTGCACTCGGAGGGAGGCAGCAGGACACCACAGAAAGGGCATCGGAAGACCTGGTTCGTCTTCCGTTCCTAGTTCTGGGCAAACTCGCCTCCCTGGGCTGCAGTGTCTGGTTTGAGAAGACAGTGCTCCACCTGGGGCTGCTTAGGTCCCTCTGGAGTTTCAAACCCCGGCCCTCTACACTAATCCCCTGCTCCTTTTTTTTTTTTTTAAAGATTTTATTTATTTATTTAACAGAGAGAGAGACAGCCAGCGAGAGAGGGAACACAAGCAGGGGGAGTGGGAGAGGAAGAAGCAGGCTCATAGCGGAGGAGCCTGATGTGGGGCTCGATCCCAGAACGCCGGGATCACGCCCTGAGCCGAAGGCAGGTGCTTAATGACTGCGCCACCCAGGCACCCCCCACCCCCCACTCCTTTCACTCCCTCACTGTCTTCACTGGTGGTCTGCCCCACCCCCCACGACTGGGGGTCTGCCCTCTTTGGCCTCCACAAAGATTTCCTTCTGCCCCAAACTGACGACCTCTGGCCAAGGCTCATCTCTGCCCAGCTCTCCGCAGCCCCTGACATGTGGCATCTCCTCCCTCCTGGCCGCTCTCCCACTTCAAGTTATTCTTCCACATCTTGGCTCTTCCCTCATTTAGAAAAATAATCCTCTTCCTAGCTTCACACTTCATTCTGAACTCAAAATCCCTGACTCCCGCCCGTCAGGCACACGCTCTCCTCAGAGCTCCTGCTCACGTTTCCAAGGTTTTCGTTCTTGTTCCCAACCCAACAGATTCCACACCCAAGTTCCGGAGAGGCAGGAGAGGGAGCAGGGCCGCAGGCAGGGGCACGGACTCCAGTCAGGCAGACCCGAGTGAATATCCTGTCTACACCACTGACTGCCTCTGTGGCTCGTGGCAAACGGCTTAACCTCTGGCCTCAGGTCTTCGCCTGTAAAACTGGTGTTAAGGACAATAACTTTGCTGGCCTGTAATGAGAACTCCACAAGACGAGGCCAAGTGTTTCGAGGAGGGCCTGACACTGCCTGGTCAGCACTATGACCATCTTCCCCTCACACGTGACTAGTTCCCTCTTAAACCTCCTCCTCTTTGTGAGCAGAGCTAGCCCTGACGTCTCAGGGGGCCCCTCACTCCCCCAAGCCCAGCAGCCTCTTCTTCAGGGGCTCTCGGGTGTCTTGTGTGTGCCTGCTGCCGCCCCGGGTAGGAGCACGGGCCTGTCCCCCTCAGCTTGCCTCTCCAGCCCCTTCTGGAGTCAATGCCGCCCAGGCCCACCTGGGCTCCTCCTGCAGACCCTCCACCGGCCAGCCCTCCTCCCTATTGCTGTCACCACCACTGTGCTGAACCCCCCACTGGCCACCCTCAGTACGGGGTACTCCTCCCACGGGGCCTCTGCCGTGGCTCCGGCCTCCCTACGATGGAACCCCTGTCCCCTCTCGTCCGTCATCATCTGGCACTGTCCTAGCTGTCATTCAGCCCTTAGAAATGAATGAATAAGGCAGGGTTCCACCCCTCAAGAAAAAACCAGGAAAGCATTTAAATACATAAAACAAGGTACAACGAGCCAAATGCCATTAGCAAGAGCTGTGGGTGCTTGGGGCGGGGGGGTGGGGTGGGGGTGGAGACTGCGAGGCTCAGAGGTCAAATGTCAACTCTGGGAGCAGAAAGACTTGGGGACCAAATTCCAGATAATTCTTGCCTGCTATATATCCGACCCTTCTACCTTAATGACCTGCACAGTGTGTGTCGCCGTGTGACGTTCACTTACTTGTCTGTTGATCGGAGCCCCCCTCCCCAGTAGAGCATCAGCGGCGTGAACAGAGGCCTCGCCTGTGCTGTTCACTGTTAGGCACTCAGCATCTGCACGGGGCCTGGCACGTGGCAGGAGCAGAATAAATCCTCGGGGACTGCATGACTGAATAAAGGAGGTCCTGCTCTGTCATTCTAGAGGTGTGCGCCCTTAGGCCACTTGTTCAACCTCGCAGCCTCAGTTTCTCCACTTGTAAAAGGAGAGCTAGGAAGGACATCTGCCCCTGCGGGGGCTGGGATTCCATGAGGCCTCTTACGGAAGCACCCGGCACAGGGCCTGCTACTTGGGAAATGCTCATTATACGTCAGCTGACACCAGGCCCTAGCTGTGGAACCGGCATCAAGGGGTATGTGACGTGAGGGAGCAGCCTTTGAACTCTCTGGTCCCAAAGGGAACCTTCCCGTCCCCACCACTTTGACTTGGAATCATTTCCTCGTCACGTGTCCTAGTACCTGTCAGTTGGATGACACTTACCCAGCCAGAGGGAGGACAGGAGGGGCCAAGTGCTACCAGCTTTGTAGCCTGGACATTTGTGGCCTACCCCCCATCATGCCTTGGGACGTGGCTGTGGAGGCCACAGCATGCTGGGGTCCAGGGCACAGACTTCTGAGTCAGAGAGCCTGGGTTCAAGTTCTGTCTCTGCTACTTATCAGCTGTGTGGTTTTGGGTAAACAAGCGACTACTCCTTTCTGAGTCTCAGTTTCCTTTTCTGTAAAAATGGGGAAGTGAACAGTACATTCCCCACAGTTGTTGGGCTGATTTCATGGGACAGGGCTTATGAGGTGCCCTGGCGTGGGGCCAGACACAGAAGCGATCATTCAGTGGTGGCCGTGTTTATTCTCATCATGGGAGGGTTATTGGTGGGAAAGGCTGGGACGGGACAGCCTGTGTGTTGAGAGGTAGGGCCCGTGTATGTGCTCGGGGTGGGGGAGGGAGAGACGCATGGCCATCACAGGAATAGAGGAAGTTCAGGCAGAACTGGACCAAGGTCTGGACATGGTGGCAGCAGACATCAGGGAAGTCACTGACATGCGGGGGCCATATGAGGGGGTCCCAGGGCCATGCTGACTGGTGGACAAGCACGCCTGCATGTGGGGATTGCAGGGTAGGCAGTGGCAGAGCTCCGGCCACGGGGCTGGCACTCAGGGATACCATGGCTTGGACTTAGTCACTTACTCCCTGGCACCCCCTGGCATTTTGTTCAGACCTCTATTAACACTTAGTGCAGTGAGACCTACCCCCTGGCATTTTGTTCAGAACTCTATTAACAGTGCAGTGAGACCCATGCTTTGATGCCTACGTGGGTCTCCCCAGGTGAGGGGCCTGGCAGGAGTCAGTCTCCGAAACATTGTTTCTTGACCAGGTGAGGACACTAGAATCAACAGAGCTTTAAAGAACATATTCTGGGTTCTCACTCCTAGAGATCCTCCTATAGTAGGTCCAGGGTAGGACACAGGTGTTGGCTTTTGATTTTTTATTTGATTAAAAATAAGTAATTCACTTTATTGGCATTTTAAAATGATAAAGGCAACATACGGTGGTTGCGAAAATTCAAAACACAGGTTTGTAACAAGCCAAGTCTGCACCCCACCTTTCCCGGCCCCAGCCCCAGCTGAAAGAGGGAGCCACTGCTAGGTCAGCGTCTGACCTGCCCATGTGATTCTGGAGTGAGCTTCCCACTGAGATCCACTGGGTCCTGGGCAGATGGTCAAGATGGGGACTTAGGCCCAGCATCTAAGCCAGAGACCTAGATCGCATGACCAGGTCTGCAGTTCCTTCTAGAGGAGACCTTTGTTTTAGGAAGGAGGTCAAGGCTGGCTGTTGGAGCTGGGGCAGCAGGTCACGATAGGCCTGTTGGTAAAATGAACTTGATGTTGACTTTCAGATTGCTGCTTTGAGGCTTCTTAAACATTTCCTCTCTTGACCTAGGGTTTCCTGAGACCCTCAGGTGGGGTTGAAGGCTGAAATGGGAATTGAATGGGCTTGGCTGAGAAGAGAGGAGGAATGGAGGCAAGAAACTGGCCAGAAATTCCACACTGGTGCCGCAAAGAGTAACTTGAATGACCCTGAAATGCCCAATGACTTAGGAGGGGTCGGCCCCCCTCTCTCCTGCCTCCATTGCACTGTGGCCTGGGCTGCAGGAACATCTTGGTAAAAAGCTAGTCCTGGGGACGCCTGGGTGGCTCAGTCAGTTAAGAGTCTGCCTTTGGCTCAGGTCATGATCCCAGAGTCGGGGATTGAGCCCCAAGTGGGCCTCTCTGCTCAGCGGGGAGCCTGCTTCTCCCTCTCCCTCTGCCGCTCCCCCTGTTCCTTCTCTCTCCCTCTCTCTCTCTCTCAAATAAAATCTTAAAAAAAAAAAAGCTAGCCCTGTTCCCACAGGCTGTTTCTAACTGGCTATTAGAAAACACTTTGTTCATTACCTTTTCATTTCTCTAGGGCTTATCTTTCCAATTAGACAGTAAACTCCTTGCAAAGACGAGGGGCTGTGTCTGAGGATCCATACGGGCTTAGCAAACACGCGGCAGCCGCGGATGTACCGGGGGATGGAACTGACCCACTTACATCTAGGAAAAGGCTTTAAATTTTTTTAAAGGTTTTCTCTTAGGGAAAAACTTAGTGACTTAGTTTTAAAAAGCATATTCAAGAACTTTCAGAAAACCAAAACAAAGGAGTCACCCAAGAAAACCACCTTTAATCTGATTTTTTCCTGGGCCTTCTGAGTCTTATGAGGAAAAAAAAAATCCATAAACACTCTAATAAATTAGGGTATTAAATATAAGTAAATAATAACAATCAGCAGAAAAAGCATGCGAAGTCTTAGGAAACTAGTTGCCAGGGAAGGGACTGATTGAACAAAGACCTGCGGAGCCATGATTTTTCTACCTCTTTTGGGTGGTCACACGGTTTTGAAAAGTAGGAAGGGCAAGAACTTTTTTTTAAAGCTTTTATTTTAAAGTAATCTCTACACCCAGTGTGGGGCTTGAACTTATAACCCCAAGATCAAGAGCCATATGCTCTTCTGACTGAGCCGGCCAGGTGCCCCCAAGAAGGGCAAGAACTTTTAAAGCCAAATCGGGCCCTTCCTCCTCAGAAGCTGGAAGAGGTTATGGGTTCCCAGTTGCTGGGATGGAGGGGCAGTCCTTCCGGCTTTAAATTAGGAAGAGGTTCAGGGCAGACTCGTTCTACTAGGTCTATGTCTGCATCAGCTGGCAAGACTTACAGCATATTGACCCCCACACACCCAGAAATTCTGATTTAACTGATCCGGGGCGGGGTCAGAGCACTCATCTTTTTAAAGCTTTCAGGAAGGTAAAGCCAGGGCTGAGAAGCAATGCACCACCGGCGGTTCCCAGACTCGTCTGAACGTAAGAATCACCTGACGATCATTCAAAACATTCTGAAGCCCCTATCCACACCCAAGACCAGCAAAATCTCTGGGGGTGGGACACGGGCAGCAGCAGCTTTTAAAGCCCCTCAGATGACTCCAGTAGCAGACGAGTGTGGGTGTCACCAAATATACACATATATGAGAAACGACAGATGACCTGTGATCGGTAACTGTGGAAGACAAGGTCTAACCATATCTAGATTTTTCTTTTTCTGATTTTTATTTCTTAAAATCTTACTCTCATTTGGTATTAAGTCTTAATACAGTAATGAGCAATTTTTTAATGACTATTTAGGTAGGGTGTGCCCTAACAGAAGCTGTATTTTTTATTTCTTGTAAAGCATTATCAGAAGGAATTCTGCAGTCTCTTGGACCTAGCTGGACAGGACTGGAGCAAGTCTGTAGGTTTGGAAGTCCTCACCAGGAACTATGTTCTCCGTGGGGGCCACACCCCTGTTCTGCAGTGTCCTTGGTGGCCAAGCCGGGGTGCTGGCTCCCCACTATGCAAACCTCAAGTGGCCCCAGTGTTATTGGGCCCTGCTTCCCAGTGGTAAATGGCCACGGAACTCTCCCATCAGCTGTGTCGGCATGGTGCAGCTCCAGGGACAGACAGGTCACCAGGTCTCAGGCTGGTGAGCGCTCACTGCCCCGCCACCCGCACCCCAGGGGCACTGATGCTCATACCCCACCCAGGCATCTTTAGCATTCGAATACAGCTGCAGGTGGGCCCTGGATCTCTTCCAAATCCCTGGACATCCCTGCACTCCGCACAGCTCGGCTAGAGGGAGACACTCTTTCTCTCTTCTCGTGGTGTCCCGTCCCTTCCTCCTTTCCTAGGGGGCCTCTTCGGGAATGGACCCAGGGGCTGAACCCACCCCAGCCACCCAGGCCCCAAGCTGTGGCCACAGAGAGGATAAGGCCCTTCCGGAGTGAATGACCAAACAAATATTCTCATTTCTTTAGTTACTCAGGTTGAGCTTTTCGACCCTTCGCCTCTCCTTTACGAGGAAGGATGGAATGGCAGAGGGAGATCTGGAAAAGCTAAGCAGGGCAATGGGGCAATTCAATTAGACTGAACCATTCTGACCTACCAGGAGGTGACTTCACGGGGTGCAGCCTGAACAGCGTATCACAGAACACCGCTGTGGTCAACTGCACGTGATTTTAAAGAAATCCTTATCGCGACCTCGCGAGGTTAGAAGACGCACTCCTGGTCTTCTCTGCTTCCCACTTGCCCTCCACCTGTCAACTCACCCTGTTGGCCTCCACGTGGTGCAGCCGGAAGGCCTCCCCCGTGCTCTCATTCACCACGTCGAACTGGTGTCGGTAAGCCACACAGATGAGATTGTCACTCTCCTCGGTTGGCCCATCTACTAAGGTCATCACCGCAGGAGAGTCGGACAGACAGATCTCCTGTGTGATTGATGATGACATGGGAGAAGGGGTCAGGACACGGAGCAGCCATTTTCATATCAACCACCCTCCCCCTCACACCCCCCATCCAGTAGCGGGTTCCACCCCCAGGTTCTACAGAGCCCTTTGCCGGCAGGGAAGGTGGGGACAGGGAAAGAGGGGCAGGGATTGTGCCAGACTCCCCCCTCCCACAACCTGTCCTCAAAACCCACACCTGGCAAAACCAATTCAACGGTCTGGTCCGTATCAGCCCTCAGAGAGTCCGGCCCTGTCCTGTGATTTGATAATAAGAGTAACTTCTAACCTTGTTGAGCACTTAACACAGTGCCAGGTGCTGTTCTCACTCGATCCTCAGAACGACCTTGTCAAATAAGCAAGGCTATGATTCTATTTTACAGATGGGAAGACTGAGGCTCAAAGGTCACATGACTTGCCTACATTCGCGTAGTTTATGTGGGTGCAGCCAAGCCTGGAGCGCAGGAAATCTGACTGCAGAGCTGCTCCGCCATGTGGAGGCACATGCTCTACATAAACCATCATTGAGATGCTAATTACTGTAGTAAGACTCACGCCTAATTAGAGCAAGACTTTAACTTGTTTCAACGTCACTGTGATGGCGGTTCTGTCCCCCTAAACTGACTATCGGCAGAAATTGATATGCACAATTCAGGAGGCTTTAACCCTGGCAAAAATAATTGCTCAGCTCACCTACAGGTGAAGTCTGCCCTGGGAGCCAATGTTTGACACGGTTCACACCTAAGGTACCGAAGTTTTTAAGAAGGTAAGAGATGGTAAGAGCAGGAAAGGGACCGCAAGGAGGCTTCTCGCACAAGGTCCCACCCTTACTGGATCTGCCAATCCTACTGGCTCGGGCAGGCAGGGCAGCTTCTTCGCCTCTCCAGCCACCAAAGCCACCGTCATCTGTTGCTAGGATCCTGCGTTAGCCTCTTAGCGGTCTCCTTCTTTCCGCTCGTGCCCCTCACCCCCATGCTCTTCTCTGTCCAGAAGCCAGAAAGATCTTTTCAAAACCTCCCAGTGGCTGCCCCTTCTCACTCAGAGTTGAAGCCCAAATCCTAGCAACGGCCTTCAGGGCTCTCTGACCTCCCTGCCTTGCTCCCTCGGCTCTGGCCACTGTGGCCTCTTGACTGTGCCTCGAACAGGGCCTTGGGTCCTTAACTGGCTGCTCCTTCTGCCTGGAGTCCCCTTTCCCCAGATATCCTCCTCACCTCCTCCCATATTTCTCTTGGATCTCTGCTCAAAGGCAACCTTTTCAGAGAGGGCTTCTGGGGCATCCTTTCCAGAACAGATCCCCCCCTCCCTACTCCTTGTCCTCTCCTCCCTCAAGAGAATTAGTTCCTCCTTTACGTCTTCCGGCAACTAGAAGGTCATCTCCATGAGAAGGGAGACTGCTCATGGCTCTATCCCTAGTACTGGGATCGGCCCCAGTAGGTGTCCCCTGGCATGAATGAGCTGGACGGAGTGGAAAAGCCCCGAAGCCTCAGTCCTCTGGGGAAACCAGAGCAGCAGGCGGGGGTCCCCCCCCCCACCCGCTGGGTACTGACCTGCGAGACAACCCCAGTGGGTGACTGACCCCGGGTGGAATGAGAGAGTCCGCCTCCCGACACCTTGGCCAGGAGAGAAGGGATCTGAAGAGCGGACCTACCCGGATGTACTGGAATTCCTCCACAGGGGACTCCGCCAGGGGAGACAGCAGGGAGATGCCGGCCACCCCGCCCGGCTTGGGTTTCCTCGTGATCAGGAGCAGTTTGTTCCGGATGGCGACGACTATCCTCAGCTCTCTGCTGTGGTGAGTGTTAATGGCATACAGGTGGCAGCCTGCGGAGAGACAGAAACGATGCTGAACACGTGACAGGGGCCTGGAAGCGCCCAGGCCTCGACAGTGTGGCAACACCTAAGGACCCTGGAAATTAAGCATAACCCAGGGGAGTGCCTGAGAACGTTGCGGCCACCAGGCAAACGGAGATGTGAAATACAAGTTAGGCTGAGTTTCAGGAAAATTAAGGAAGTCCTATTCCCTGTATTCTAGAGTTTGTGGTCTTAGCTTCACACCCATGACACCATATGAATTAAAGTGACAGGTGCGCGGAGCTCCAGGAACCAGAGGCTACAAGTCTCTCTTCGCAGATTTGTGAACAGAACTCAACTTACCTTCAAGCCTCGTCACGCCAGGCCTAGACTCTCCTCTAGCTCTCCACATGTTGGGCTACCTCTCAGGCTTCTCTCAGGGGAACAGTGATGCTATCTTGGTGATGTTTCCGAGTAAAAACCAAACCAATAAAATCAAATTCCCACGCATTTTTATTTCCAGTGAAATCTGGGCAGTCTGAGGAAAAAAAAGAATTGAACAGAAACCACCAAAATACGAAGACGGCGGTCACCTTTTGTTTTCTCCAGCTTGTTGTCCCTGCAGTCACACTTGCTCTTCACGGCCTGTTTGCCCTCGATGGCCTTGTGCACAGAGCTGAGCCTGAAGACAAAGAGGCGGGCATCTTTCCCTGGTGAGATAAAGAAGGTGCAGGAGGAGATGGCCGGGAAGACCGNATTGTGCAGGAAAGCAACTGCTACAGAACTAGGAGTTGAGGTGTTCTAGAACTGGGAAGAAACCCCACACTGCCTCCACCCAACAGTGCAATGAAGGCTGTGCCCCCCACCCTTCTCCCTCACCGACCCCCCTCAGAGAACAAAGGGCCCCCTGGGGACCCTGAGCACAGACCACCCACAAGGCAGTAGCTGGCATGACCCATGCGGTCAGACCACCGTGATCCTTGCGGTCGGCCACAGAAGGCTACCTGCTTCCCCCGCTCCCAGAGGACACCACCGGGAAGGGGAGTATCACCTTTGTCTGCTCTGAGGATCAGAAGGTCCAGAGTCTCGAGCACATGCATCTGCTTCACCGGCAGGGTTTTGTCAAACACGGGCACTGATGGAAGGTCATCTGGAAGAGGAGACATGGTTCCCAGAACTGAACCCAGCCCACGCTATAAAACGTGCCTGTGAGTGGTCCTGGACCCCAGTTCTCTCCAGGCAAAGAACGTCAGCTTCTAGAGCGTTCGTAAGGTCAAACACTATTCTCTCAGCCCACGGAGAAGGACTGACATTCCTTCCTCTCTATTGGAAGCAGAGCAGCAGGGCCTAGAAACCATATTCTTTTCTTCAGTATTCATCAAAGAAAACGCATCATCTCTCCAACCCAGCTTTTACTGGCGGTGTACCAAACGGTGGAACGGCAAGTTAAAAAAAAAAGGAAAAAAAAAAGCTCAGTCACTTCTCTTAAGTATTTTCTTATTTTTATGTAATCTTTGAAATTACATCACTTCTTAGATTATTTTGTGTATCTCTCCAGAAAGCAAAATTAAAATTTCCTTTTGTATTTGAAACAAATAGAAACACACCCTATTCCATGCCTGGATCCGTATCAACAAGAGTTTACCTCTACATTTTCAGTATCTCTCCACAGAGGAATATGAAATCTCCTTTTCAGACAAAAATAAGAGAAATGTAGACTAAGTTGCCCAAATAACAGGAAAAGCTAATTGTAATGAAAACATTCAGAAAAAGGTCAGGTAGATGGATGACGGAAGACACGGCAATGATATATGTAGGATTTGTTGTTGAGTTTACTTATTGGGCATTTAAATTGCTAGAAAATACCTTGTTCCTGGGGGTCCCCAGGACAGAGAGGGCCAAAAGAAATATTAAGGCTCTTTCATAAGCAAAGGGTCTGTTCTGAGCTTGACATAGAATCATCGCAAGGCAAAGAGGTCCTGGGATGGTGTAGACATTTCAGGCTGGATAAGTGGCGTATTCTGTATCGGTGTTTGTCTGACATTTCGGTCTTCAAGTGCTCTGTTGTGAGTCTGATTTTGTTTCTTTGGCTACAATTTAGGTGCATGGGGCCCTGAGGGTCTTGGCTCTTCTAGAAATCTGTCTGGTTGGTTCATTCCTCCCTGGATGGTGAGAGCAGAGCTTTCATTGTCTGGACAGGGTTGATAACTGCTTCACAGGGGAGGGCTCTCCTGCTCCTTGCAGGCCTGTGAAGGCTCTGGATTTGTGGGAGCACAGAGCCTGCTAAGCTTTTGTTAGACAGAGGGCTTTGCTCTAGCTGCCCTACGTTTATTGCTGCAAATGTAAATTCTATGCTAGCCCATCAAACCACTCTCCCTCCTCTACCCCAGGCCTCCATCAGCGTAACTGATTCTCAGGCTTTGTGCTTCTGTTGGGGGGAGACCTGAATTTTCAAAACATGGGATGATCACGCCAACACCCATCGTCGTACCTGACTATATAACTATGGTTATTTCATTTTTTTTTTTTAAGATTTCTTTGTTTATTCGACAGAGATAGAGACAGCCAGCGAGAGAGGGAACACAAGCAGGGGGAGTGGGAGAGGGAGAAGCAGGCTCATAGCGGAGGAGCCTGATGTGGGGCTCAATCCCATAACGCCGGGATCACGCCTTGAGCCGAAGGCAGACGCTTAACCGACTGAGCCACCCAGGCGCCCTGTTATTTCATTTTGTGAACAGCAGCTAACATACACGGAAGATATCCTGCATGCCAGGCCTCAGAGCTAAGCATTTCACGTGTTATTAACTGAAATGCCCCAATGACCCTCTTACGTAGGAACTTCTGATACTCCCATTTAACAGACGAGGACCTCAGGCTCAGAGGTGCTAATAACTTGTCCAGCGTCACGTCTTGAACATGTGGAACCCAGGTCCGTGTGGGGACGAAGCCTGGACTCTTAGCCTAAAAGCAGCACCGCACCCCCGTGGATGGATGGGGCCACCGTACAACCGTAAGGAATATTCATAAACAACAAAAGCGCTTCGTTTGACATTTAAGACAGAGGGCTACTGTGTAGCAGCCCACCTGTGTACAGAATAAATTAGCATTTATTCTCCATCAAATCTTTCTCAGGTGGCTGAACGGGTTTACATGCGGCACAGGAAGGGGGAGGAAGCAAGGATCTGAGGAAGTGACACGTGACTTTAATGACTCCTTCGTAGCAGTGTTTTCCTTCTTGTAATCTCTTTATGAAGCAGTGATCTTTTAGAGCTGGCTTTTCTATGCAAACCCAAAACAAATGCTCATGGCATCTTCCATCCGCACTTAGTCTCCCTTCAAAGTAGCTTTTGCTACACTTAGAATACAAAGGATCTTGAGTTTTAATAATGACCTTGACAGAAGCAGACTCTCAAGGGGGTAGGTCGAATGAAATTAGGCAGATGCTAATGGGATACAGTGGAACCCGGTCACTCATGGAAACGATTCATAATGTGATTAAGTATCAACAAGAAAAAGGTAAACAAAGAAATAATAAGAGCATTCTGGCTTCAAAGCACAATGAGGAATACAAAGAAAGCCCTAAGGGTTATTCTCTTCTTACACAAGCAGATAGGGTAGCAGAGCTGCAAACCCAGGGAAAGAAAACAATAATCTGAGAAGTAAATCCAAGCTCGTGGGGTTGTACATGGCTACCACCTGTGTTAGACGACTTCCCTCAAGTTGGAAGAAAAGAATTTCCTGGCACATCACGGGAATCCTTGTATTTAACACTTCCATTAAATTTTAGATCCATAAATATGAAAACTTCAGAAGGGGACTTGGTAATCTTGGTTTGGATTTTACATTTAAAAAAAACAGAAGCAACGCAAATAGAATTGTGTTGTTGTTTAGACAAGCCCTACAAAGAGCCATTATAAAGCATATTTTCTCGTTCCTAAAAAGAACAAACAGCTAGAATATAACTTCCTTTCGTTCAAAACATTTCTCATAATTATTTTCCCAGGACTGTATTTTTTTGAACCCTGTGTTAAGGTAAAGACAATAATACGGGTAGGGTTTAATTTGATTTTAATAAAATGTAGTTGGTTTAGTGACCAGAGTGCTGGATTAGGAATCACCTCTGGGTTCCAGATTCAGATGGGCCACTAACCAGCTGTGTGATCTTGGGCAAGACACATCATTTCTTTCGTTTCTTCATCCATAAAATGAAGAGATGAGACTAAAGGTCTAAAGTCTAAAGTTTTATTTTTAAATAAATTATTTTATTTGGTTACATTTTGGCAAAAATCTGTGGACTTTGTTACCTTTCTAGCGCATTCACAGGGATATCCTAAATATAGTAACTGTTGTTTACTAAGTTACTACTGTGTGCCAGACACTGACCTAAGCACTGAGCATGGGTACTCATAATCTCTACAATCCCTTCCTGGAGTTATGCTCATCATTCCCATTTTGTTTATTTTGTCTGTTTTCATTATTGTAAACTAGTTTTCAGCCGCTTAAAAAACTGCACCCCCTTCAGAGAAATCTGAAGCTCACAGAGGTTCAGTTTTCTTCAAGATCACAAAGATTCTCTAATTGTTCTGTGGTTTCTAAAATTATTTAATTTAAATTCTCAACTTGTAAATTTTAGATTATCTGCCTTTTAGTAAATAAATAGGTTATATATACAATTATATATGTGTGTGTATATATATAAATATACATACATTTAAATAATTATGTTATGGACACACGATGGAAACATACATCAAAAGTAACAGATGAAGTCAGAAATAAGTCCATTATAAGCCTGGTCCGCCTTTCTTGTTTCCCCACAGAAGCTACCTACTTCCACTTCCCAAGGGCCCGACGCATCGCAGGCACTTAGGAAACACACTGACCGGGTTGGAAGAGGAAGTGAAGGTTGTGGCCAAGGATGGGACGATGTCACAGTTTTAGGCCATTATGTCACTCTCAGTGGTGGAGTTTAGGAATTTCATAAAACATCAGTATGGTAACCGAGACTGGGCAGCCTGCGTCTGTGCCGTAGAGAATGTGTCTGTGGAAGACACTGTCTCTATGCCTACGCCTCCCTCTGAAGCCCCAGGAGACGACTTGCTACCAGTGTTTAGACCCTTTATCATTCATCAGGAGTCTGGAAAAATCCAAAGGGGCCTCCTCCTGGAAGGGACCACATAGTCCTGAGTCTAAATGAAATCCCCATCTGAAGGGGAAGTCTCCCAACAGCATTCTTGCCAAGGGCATGTCCCACTGCTGGCTCATCTGCGGTGACAGGGAACAGACCACCTCCCCAGGCACACTGATTGTCAAAAAGTGTGACTTTATATTAAGTTGAAATCTGTCCTCCCATCAAATCCTTCTCTTTTTATATGCAACAAAACCGGGTTATCTAAGATTCTTATTATTTGTTTTGGACACCAAATACTTTCTGAATCAGAAGCCTTAAAAAAGGGGGGGGGCATATCCCTGAGATAGGAGCTCCAAATAACAAGGGTGTCCTTGTTGATTTAAGGTAAAATGTTAGAATCATGATAAGTATTGGCCAAAACGGAGATTCTCTGTGCGGGTCATTTGACGTCCACGGACTAATCGGATTTGGGGAAGGCATGAACCTGTCAGGCACGACTCACCCTCCGGCTTGCTCGTTCAGAAAATACTCCCTCTGCTTGTCCTGAAAAGAAGGGGTTAATTTTGTAAGGAAGGGAAACTCTGCTAACCTCACTGCTGAGGACACATTTATTTAGAGAGCTGACGGGCTGTCACTCATCTTAGAAGTCCCACCAGTTACACGAACGAAGACATTTGAAGGAGCAGCTACTCACTAACCATCCACAAGCAAGACGCCAGCATCAGTGGAAACCAGCAGGGCCTGACCCCAGGGATCCGCACACACGGCTTCATGAGGGAAATTACTGCAGAAACACTGGGGCTCCCAAGGCTGCAAGGCAACAAAAGCATGGGGAAGTAAGTGCGCCAGAAGGAACACCCCGAGGCCCTAGGATGGAAATGTACAGAACGCCACTGGCGACCGCAACTCAGGAAGCTAAAGGGGCCTGCACTCAGTTTCTTTTTTCTTTTCTTTTTTCTCTTCTTTCTCTTTTCTTTCTTTTCCTTCCTTCCTTCCTTCCTTCCTTCCTTCCTTCCTTCCTTCCTCCTTTCCTTTCCTTTCCTTTCCTTTCCTTTCCTTTCCTTTCCTTTCCTTTCCTTTCCTTTCCTTTCCTTTCCTTTCCTTTCCTATCTTTCATTTTATTTTTAAGTAATCTTTACACCCAACATGGGGCACGAACTCATGACACCAAGATCGAGAGTTGCGCATTCCACCAACTGAGCCAGCCAGGAGCCCCTCAGTTACCTTTCTTAGGAAGAAAAGTCTCCTTTCAAATACATATGCAGTAGGAAAAGAGGGAAGTCACACGTTTCTGGCACCATGACCTGTCTCCATATGTAATAATCTTCCCTGGAGACAACAAAGCATTAGTAATGTCTTCTAAGCAAACATTTTTCCTTAATATCTGAAGTTGGACCAGTTGCTGCCTATTTTTTACAGACTTCACATGAACTCATCACCAAAGGAAGACCCACGTAGCTCTCCAAAAAAGTCAGATTTGTGTTGCTGAGTCAGTAAAATCATTAAGTCATGCACAATGCAAGAAGTTGATACAGCCTTAACATAAAAATGCTTATTGACTCACTTAAGGCTACAAAATCTTAGAGAAAAAAATAACATGTTTGTAAGAATATGGAAGGTGCTGCCTGAAACCTACTCATGCTCCCCGCACGATGTATTCATACCACCTGAACTCTTCCCCTTCGTCTTACGGTTGGTTCCGGAATCAGGGTTAGCCCTCCCTTACGGCTGCCCCCGAGCTGCGAGCTGCGTGGGATGCCTGGAGCTAGTAGCCTTGGCCTCAAAGGACAAAGACGTTTTTGGAATTCTCAGGGACAAGTCAAAGTTTTACATTTGTACCTTTACTCTCAATCAGACGTGCCCCCTGGGGGTGGTACAAGACCCTGTGTGCACATGAGTGTGTATGCACATGGGTGTGTGTGTGTGTGTGCACTGGGTGAGTGAGTCCATGTTTGCCTACTGAAAGTAGAAGGGGTGGCGATGAGGTCACCTTCCCTGGTGTCATCTGGGATGAGGGTAAATACTGTGTGTATTACTGCTCTCTTAGAAAAGTGTGCTGTCCCTTTAAGAAACTCACAAGCCTCAAAAGAAATCTTCTAATCTCTAAGATGAGGCTCAGGCCCTTCTGGAAAGATCACACAAAGAATCTGAAGACTTTTTACAACCTGGAAAGGGCTACACAAGTGCAGGCCATTAATTGGAATGGCATTTCCCTAAGATGATGTCTGGAAATTCCGACTTTGTGACTTATAGTGGGAGGATCTCAAGAAGCAAAACCACTATACATGCCAACTGGGAGAGAGACACAGACATCTGAGCATTAGGTAACACCAAGACATAAAAACCGACTTTTCATAACAAAATGTTCTCTGAATTTGGAACACTTATGCAGAATACAGGTTCTTAACCCAGAAGATCTGAGGGTCCTAGAGGATCCATAGAGAGCTTCAGGAGGGGTGTGAAGCCCTGAAATTGTATTCAAAATGTTGTGTACAAGTGCCACCTGTACATTTTTATGGGCTTGTGTGTTTGGGGGGGTGTCCGCTGCTTTCCTGGGTTCTCTAGGGGCCGGGGACTCCAGGTCGCCTGAGGACATCACGTAGGAAGTGTCAGCTATAGAAACTCAGACCTGGTCTCACAGAGGCTCCACTCTGAGGACTGATGACCTTTGCCACTGCATTGGACTCCCTTCTGCCATGTGAGCAGCTTGGTGCAGACTCTGCAGGGCAAAGATGTGGCCTAAGTGTAGGACTCCTTGCTGGAGCCTCTGAGAATGTTAACACAGCGCATGAACTGACGGATGCCTAGGAGGTTGACAAAGCCTTTTCTTTGGAAATAAAACACTCTTGGGAGCAGCATGTGGGACTCTGGCCTCTGCGGAGGCAGCTGCGTGGAAGTCCGTGGGGGCCTCTAGGTCAGTGTTTCTCCAAGGAAGGCCTGTGGCCCAATAGTAGGTTCTGAACGGATAGAAAAAATGGAAGTTCTTTCTTTGCTCTTCACTGGTGAACAAGTTACATTTCCACAGACTTTCATTTTTATGTATGCCTAAGAACTTCTTATCAAGAAGGTTACTAAATCCTGCTAGAATTTGGCATTTATAGAGCTTTTGGCAACACTGTGAATTCTACCATTCACACGAACAAGCCGATAGTGGGAATTTATGCAACCTTTGGAAAAGATGCTTTGCCATCAGTCTGGTCTAAATTGGTTGTGGTTTTCTAGCATCAGTTGTATTTTGAGCTCATCATTTCCCTGAAACCAGACTTTGAAGTGTATAGGTTCCGTAAGTCAGATACAAAGCATTTATACCTTTATCACTAGAGTAAATGCATTTGTAATTCTTTTGCTTTTATAACGGACACTTCTCTAGCGACGCACTGTCTGTGGGTTTGTTCCTTTTAACTAACTTTCACGTATTTGGAACACAGACATCATCAGGGACATAGAGATTTGTTTTACGATACAAAATCATGCAAATAGTAAGTTCCTATGCAACCAGTTTATTGTTCCTCTTCCTGATTACCACCTAGTTTTTTTTTCCCAAGGAAAGTGGGAACGAGAAGTAGATACATAGGCCACATAATTTCTGGGGTAACTGAATGAAGCAGTGGTTTCTCAGCTGTGGTCCTCTGACCAATGGCATCAGTATCGCCCGGGAACTCGTTAGAAATGCTGATTCTCAGGGCTCACCCCAGACCTACTGAATCAGAAATTCAAAAGGGGTGATTGTCATACACACAAAAGCTTGAGAAACACAGCCCTCGAGCTTTGTGGTGTGTGTCCAGGCACCCCACGAGAACTTGTCAGAAATGCACCACCGTGACTCCTCCACAGAGCCGTAGAATCAGAACGTGCATCTGGTTGGGACGTCCATACAGGCGATCTGCAGCACACGCGGCTTGAGGAGCCCTGCTCGGCCCGCCTGCCTGACCGGGGCTGCTCCCGAAGCTTGCTCCGCTTCAGCACGCAAAAGCACATGCATACTCCGGAAACTGGGGGCTCTCCCTAAATGCTACTCAACTTCCTCTGGGACTTTCCCTGGGGACCCTGCAACAGCCAAGCCCGTCTCCCTCCTGTCCCACAAATCTCTGTTGAAGAATTACGATAACGTCACTGACAAAAAAGGACATTCACAGATGAACTTAAGAGTATCATCGACTCACCTCTTTTTTACAGATCCCCGAAGCCACCAAGCTTGACGGAGCATCCCCTCTCACAATGGATTTCAGTTTTAGTGCCTTACAGAACAGAGATCTCTTTTAAAGTTTGTTACCAGGCAGTGAAAGAACAGCAGGCTCGACAATTGTGATTTGAAAAACATTTTTTTAAATAAAACAGGAGTAATTTTAGACTAAAGTTTCAGGTTCCCACACTGCCCTCTCGTTGAAGCCAAGGAATGCAGCCTACTGACAGCGTCCCAGCCCAAACGACCCCATCCTGTCATTTCAACTCATCAGTAGCTCAGTGCAGTGATTCCTACACGGGGAGGCTGAAAACATTCCCCAGTCCCTCCTCAAATTTGATGACTCAATCTCGGGAAGCAGAGTCCGGGTGCCTTTGAACAAGGACCCGCATCGGAGAGCCCCTGTCACACTGCACCTGTGTGGCGCAAAGTTACTTTTGCCCCTAAGCTTTCCTGGGTCACCCTGCTTGGTTCTCTCCTTTGGGTTGGAATCTGAGCCGCAGCTGGCAGCCCTCCTCCTTCTCCATGATGTGACAACGGATCAAGACAGAAAGCTGTGTCACCTCCCAAAACTGAGCCATAGGAACATCACGTGGGAGTGAGGAAAGCGGGAGAGATGTCCTCCGAAATCTGGAATAAGATGCTAGGTGGGAGGCGCCTAACTCTGAGGATTGTGCCCAAGCAGCAGGGTGGGAACTTGGGGCCTGGAGGACGCACCCCTCTGGGCTTACTTCTGCCAGGGGAGTTCGAGGTGCTTTTCCTACACGGGCTCCTCACTCTTCAGAAACCCCCCAGGAAGGAGGCAAATGGTACGTGCTCCCCTTACAAGAGGGAGCCCCGCCTGGGCCTCAAGGCCTCCTACTTGGAGGCAGCAGCACTCCCTCTTCGGCAGAAGGCTTTGCTCCCACTCCCACCCGCAGAGAACCCCGCTTGCGCAGTTATCAAAACCCTCACTCGTGGTTTCCACAGTAACCTTAAGAGGAATCACAGAGCTCCCACGGGAGTGCGCAGACAGGAAATTGCTCGCAGGCAGGCCATCTGGTGTGGATGGGGCTCACAACTGCACATTTTGCCAAAGAGGCTTCAGAAGAAAACCTACCTGTCCTATTCGAACAAACTCTGCCTGGCGGGCCTCCTCTTTCTTCCGTGCGGACTTGGGCGACTCTGGTAAGACGTCACTAAAAGATCGTCTATTGAGCATGTTCTAGAAAAAAAAAACAAGTTACGCGTTCCAAAATTGGTTGTTGAGTCTCATCCTGTGGCTTCTCCTAATGCACAGACCTATTTGTCCAAATGCTATTTCAACTTTCTGTACCCGGTCACTCTAGAAGTATCCATGGAGCGTCACTCATGGGCCAGGGTCTGTGCTAGATGCCGGGGGTAGAAGGCCAACAGCTGGAGAGCCGGTGCTTTGGAATCAGGCACCCCAGCAGCTCCAGGGCTTACTAGCTTCCAACAGCGTGATGGAGCCGCCACCCTGCACAGCTCCAGGGACGCTGTTCGCACAGAGCGCCCCCCTCCCCGGAACAAGGCGTACGGAATTCTATGTGACCCGTACCTCTGGAGCCATGCGACTCCGTGGCCCTTGCGGTAACAATGGGCAAGTGAGTTAACTTTGGAGTCTAGGCGTCTTTGCATGGCTAATACCCATCTCCTAGGCGTGTGATGAAGACTACACGAGGGGATGCGTGCAAGGCGCTGGGCACACGCTCAGTAAATGACAGTTCTCTCCCAGGGTATAGTCCGAGAACGTGCACACTCCTTCAGTCAGCAAGTCCTGACCGCACGCCCGCTACTCCGGCACATGTGGGGGGTGTGAAACACGGTCCCTGTCCTCGTGGAGCACAGTCTAATGGCCAGAAAGACTGAGGAACTGATTACACGATTGGCACATGGGAGAATGTCTATGAAGGGGACATACATACAGTATTGGAGAGCATCTAACAGGGGGACTTGGGTTCATCTGGGGGCTGGGGAAGGCCTGCCTCGGACAGCCATGCTGCAGCTAGGACCTGAGGGGCACTGTGTCCGTATCTCGGCACCCTCTCTGCACCCCTCCCTGACTTTAGGGGAAAAAAAGGAATGGACAGATTAGTGATTATGGCTTGCTCTTTAGTGCCCTGGGGTTAGTCTGGCCTAATCCCTGCGAGTAGTTAGGGTGTACCCGCCAGCCGGAAATCAAGGGGTACCCTATAAAATGGTGGTGGTCACTGTGCCCAAGGGAAAGGACCATATGAGCACCAGCTCATTATGATAGTTTTCATCTCTGCATGTAAGCACCTGACACCCAACTCCCCGTTTATTTACAAGCATCACTGGTAGTGCCTTCTGCTGGAGTTTAGGGATGCAAGGAGTCTAGGGGAGTCTCTCTACTTGTTCTGTGCTTCCCCGTCAAAGGCAGGAGATGCTTCTGAACAGCAATGCTTTCACTCTGCATTAAGAGCCCATGGCATCTGGTGACCTCACACTGAGTCTGGAGGCCTCCAAGGAGCCCGGGTGCCCCTCAAGGCACTGAGGCGGCGCTGGGTCTCATCAGTGTGGAGATACCTTCAGCCTAGGAAGCGTCTGGCACAAAGCAAATCTGCAGGAAGTGTAAATGCTTGTTTCAGGTGCCCAAAAATGGGGCTAGCCAGTAAATCCCCAGATATCCTTAAAAATCTCCCAGTCTCTCTCCAAAATTCCCACTCTTGCCTATCCATCAGCTCTGTGGCGCTGGTAATGTTGAGTAGTACCACCAAGGACAGCCACCCCAAAAAAGCACTCGTCAATGCTCCGGTGATTGCTGACTGATACCCATGCCCCCAGCCTGCACTTCCATTTCCGCGGGCCTGTGATTTCTGAAAATCACTTTCCTGCATATGGACATTCAACACTCTCTCGTGGCAACAATGAAAGAACGAACGTCAGCCCTGTGGCCACAGCCTGGCATTAACAGCAGAGATGGAGATGACTCCCCTGCTCTGCTAACCAGGACTCATCGCTAGGGCTTAGTTCTCCACTCAAACCCATGAGAAGGGAGGAAGACCACGGACCCAGGGTTACCTTGTGCAAATCTGGCATCAAATCCTGGTATAAAGATCGAATCAACATATCCAGAGTACGCCGACGTTTCTGGGCAAATGTTGGGGTTTCCAAAGTGGCTTTTTCACCATTAATTACTAAAATAAATCAAGTTATACAGGGAGTTACAAAAATTAACATGCTATTGAAGGATGTCCTTCTCAAGGAAATTCCCCACAGTGAATGCTATCCACTTCCCTAATACTGGTATTACCAGTGACAAGACCTTTCCTTCATGGAATAATGCTTAAAAACTCTCTAAATTTCTCTATACAAACCCAGAGTCCACAGGTATGCCTGTTTTACCTTTCCTGTTGGACTGTAAGCTTCCCGAGCAGAGGGTATATCTAATTACTTGAAGACCCAGTACATACCCAACCTGACCCCATCCACCATTCCTCCCATCCATCCATCCATCCATCCACCCACCTACCCACCTACCCAACCATCTAAACACACCCCTCCAACACATGGGCCAAACTACCAGGATGCCAGTCAACAGGATTAAACATATATTCGTTACATTTTGTTCAGAAAAGTAACAATTGCCTAACAAAGTACTAGGATCCTTACCCTAATGGGAGTTTCTTCTGGAAAAAAAAAAGCTGGTGGTTAGTGGACTGCAGACACCAAGAGTCAGTAAAGTGGACTGTGCAGCTCCACATTAGAGCACGGGACAGAAAGTGGGCCTTAGGGGGTTGGAGCTTGAAGTCAAGGGTTTGAACCCCAGCTGCGCTGCCACACACTCTTAAGTAAATTATTTAGCTTCTCGGGGCCTCATTTTTCACTCTGTAAAATGGATATAACCATATCTCCTTATAGGGTCATTGTAAGAATTTAAATGATGTAATACATACAAAGAGTTGGCACCATAGCAGGCATATCAAACGGAATAAATATGAACTGTTACTCTGCTCACAGGAAGGGCCAAAGGAAGGACAGTGCTCACAGACTGAAAAATGAACTTCTTGGGCTCAGGCATTTCCTAGATAGGATCTGAGTGCTGGGGGCAAACTGGGCTTGTTTGTGGCAAGACATCTCTTCAGGAATTTCAACTGCATGCCTTTAAGGCATGCCTACTATCTTCTCTAATTCTGTGACCGGGAATTTTTTGTTTGAGGATATTTTCTCCTTAGTACTCCAGGGCGCGGGGGGGAGGGGGGGACCCTTTAAAATGACCCGTTTCAGCCAAATAAGGGGAAAAGGTCAAAAATTTTGTTGGAATGCCATTTCCTGTTATCGTGGAGTTTCCTGCTTGGCCTTCTTCCTCCCTCCTGCTGCATCCACTTTGAATTCAAAGACACTTTGGATCCCTTGGCTTCTACCTTTTCTCTCAGTCCAGCAACCCCTCCTGGTCCATCCTGGCCCCAAGCTCCATCCCTTCATCACCCCCTCTTCACAGCCCATAGCCTGGGTTCTTCCACTATATTGACTGTGCATGTTTTCAACTGTAGATCGAGCCTTCGCTTCATTCCACCCAAGCGTCCGGGGGTGGGGGGGGGCTGCTCCAAGTCCTCTGCTGACTGGCTCCATTTAAATCAGCAGGTACACTAGGAGGCTGGGTTCTGAGGTTGTGAGTCGGCTTTAATCGTGATTCAAGGACTCCATGCCTGCAGGGGCCACTTCCCTGCTATAGGCTCTCTGCAAAGACTGCTTACTTCCGGACCCCTGCCCCCACCACTTCCAAGACCCTCCCCATTTCTAGCTGCTAAACCCGCTCTCTGTTGCTGGCTCTTTGTTTCAGGTCTGTTTCTTGTTCTTCACCTGATCCTCTGGAATGAAACACTTGAAACCCCCCCCCCCCCCATTTTAAGACGCAGGCAATTTCACATACAATTTCGGATCTCTGTCTTGTTTGGAAAACTTGGACTATCTGGTAGCACTGGGCGCATGCTCCTGAATGGGGTTTGCAAGCTGAACTTGCAGCTGTAATAACCAAGGGCTGCTCCGGGGAGGGATGCAGCCGAGCTCTTGTGGTTCAGAAGATGGGGGCACAGGGTCAGGTATTTGGGTATTACTGGTGGAGCTAAAATGTATACTCACCAGCTAACAAAGCCTGGATGGTCAGGTTCTGCACTGTCACACCCATATTCTCTCTGTTGGTCTGTCTTCTCCTCCTCCCCCCACAGTAGCTAACAACTCCCCTTTCCCTAAGTACATACCCACATAACCACCCTTTGTCCCACCTGCTTCCCACTCTCCGACAAAGACACAGATACACACATAGCCAGAGATTCAGAAATGGCTATAGCAGAACCCTGGGCAGCAAGGCAAATTTGAGGCCCCCTGTATCATGAGCAGGTGAGAGTAGATAAACTTCAAGGCAGGTGGGCAGCGTAGTAGGTACAGACTGGGACACAGGAGCAGACCTACATAACACAACCAGAAAACTGCATGTTTCACATGAAGAATTAACAGAACGTGGAATGGGATCAATGCTTAAACGATGAGATTTTTCTTATACGGCATCCTCGAAGAATCTGAAGAAATGTATTCTGATGTAGAACAAGTTGCAAAAAATTTCAAAATAGAAACTTACATTTCACTAGCAAAAAGTCCCTGAATTCCTGGTGGTCTGTAAACACCGGTGGGGATGGTAAGGGGGGGCCAAAGAGTGGTACGCTTTCTTCTGAAAATATTTTCAGCCTATGTAGAGAACATTTCAGAATTATTTGGTTTTTCTTCAAAGATCACTAATATTCAGACCTTAAAATTGTTCAGTTGCCTATGTGATATGTCAAGAATATTCATTCCATAGGAGGAGTGCCGTCTCTAGGCTGCCAGAGGCTCAGCCACTATGCAGCTCTCCCATGAGCGTTAGGGTAGAGGTTACGTCTTTCTGCATCCTTCTTGGTCCAACCTACCAAGCTGTGGGCAAGGTCAGGAACCCTGGGAATAATAGCAAAGGCCACCATTGAGCACCCTGCGTATACCAGGCAGCATACTTGGTATTTTAAGACATAGCATCAACCAATTCTCATCAACCTGCCCAGGTAGTAGCATTACCTTCATTCTGTCCTATGGATGAGGTCTGCAACTCTGAGAAGTAAACTTTTTTCTTTTCAAAACCACAAAGTTAATAAGTGACAGGGCTGGGATTCCAACCCAAATCTTTTTGGCTCAAAGTTCATGCTCTTTTCACAACATCATAATACCCTTTTAACAGATTCATTTTTGAGAACAGAGGGATACATGGGCCAGGACGTAGCCTAGGAAAGGGGGTACTCTAGTCAAGACCAAATATGGCAAATTTGTGCCCATTTTAGAGTATAATACAATTCCAAACTGACACTTGGGTCTGTTGCACAGGGAAACACTATATGGAACAAGCTTTTCCCAAAGAGATGACAGCTTTGAAGAAAGTTCTACTGGGTGAGGACACTCTTGTCGAACTGGTCAACAAACACGTGCATCCAGTCATCAAATGAATGCCAAATTCACAAGTAAACGTGAGAATGAGAACAAGCAACTGAGAGGAAGTCATCACCTACCTGTAATTGTCATTTTGTTGATCATACCTCACTAAGGCAAAAATATCTGTGGTGATGGTTAAGGAAATTAATCAACAACCCCAACGCTCACTGTCAATGGCTTGTGCCTTGAACGCCCTTGTGCGGAATCATCCCAGACCTGCACGTTGTGCTCAGGGCATCTGTCACTCTTAGGTTGAAATAGAGCCTTGACGTCTTTAAAAGAGTCCGCTCAGGAAGACAGAAGCTCAACTCTATGTGCTCATCCTTTGGGGAAAGAGTTTAGTCTCTCAGTCTGTCAGAAAAGCAATATAAATACGGCTATTTTGCAGGTAAGCAGCCAAGAAAGCAAAAAGAGCAATTCCTTTGCTTGCAAATACAAAACATCCCAATATGAAATTAGACATACATTTCCTCTCACCCAGTTTGAAAATAAAAGCAATTTAAATGTTTCCACTGCACACCTTCCCTCTCCTTCTGGCTTTGATGGACAAAACAAACCAAAACAAACCAATGCGGCTGGTGGCAGCCTCTCAGCAGAATCTCCTTGTCTCGTGTCAGGTGCGCGGAGTCTAAAATGGTTCCATGCTTTGTCCAGCTTTCTTGCTCCTCTTCCGCCTCCTCCCCTGCCAGCTCCCACCTGCAGCTTTCCTCTGCTAGGGCTAAAAGGCCATCGGTCCCTCAAAGCATTTCCATTCCTGGACTCAGAGGAAAGAATCTGCATTAACTCTCTGCCTGCCCCTTTCCAGAAACAAATGTGTCAAGCCCCAAATCTAGAAGTTACAACGCAAGGAAATTCTAAAAATGATGACTACCTCTTGGTCGCTTAAAGAGCCACCTCCCTCGCCCCCCTGCATGGTACCTGGAGAAAACTTCTATTTTACAAGTACAACTGCTGCAGGAAAGGGGAAATAGTGGCCCTAAATCCCAGTGAATGGAACAAGATATCACTTGACGAGCAGGGATGGCAGCAAAAACCACTATCATTGAAGGGTAGGTGCATCTATGTTTTCTTCCCTGCTCTCCTGGAAGAAATGTGGCCGTTCCCCGCTTTTAAAAACTTACACACTGTATTGTTAGGTTATAGTAAACAAGTCAAATCATGCAGAGCCATCTACTTCCAGATGCGACAGGTCACAGTGGTCCTTCTCCCAACATTTTTACTGGAGTCTCCAGGGAACATGAATAGCTAGACCAGAACTTATTCTGAAAATGCCTATTAGCTGAATTTCATTTACTATGTACAACCTGCGGAAGTACCACCTTTGGGTCTCATGTTGTGGCCCGTGACCCAAAGCAACAGGGCCATGATGGCGTCTGTTGGGCTGGCCAAGCTCATGTCCTGGGTCTATCTGACTGAGCTGAGCTTGGACATTACAGAGAATTTCAGCAGGACTCTGCCAGCAGTATAAGCTAAGCAGAAGGAAAAGCGAATAGAAATATGATTGATTCCATCATCTCTTAAATTTCAGGAGGCGGGAATGCACTAGTTATCTCCAGGGTTTAGAATCAACAAAGAAACATTATTTTGGCTCTTTATTTTAACTGGCAAATTTTTATTTAACTAAATTTAACTGAATTCTAATAACTTCAGTTCAATTCAAATTTTTATTTAAAGTAGATTTCTCAGAGGGTTCACTACCTATGATTCTAGTTCATTTACTACTGATGGATCGTAGGGAGTTTCCCTTACTTCAAAGACTACCCAAGGAAAGGAAAGATATTCTAGAAGCCAAGAATTCTCTAAGAATGAATCCATCCATTATTCCAATGGATGGAGAAAGATGGGGGCAGAATTACCCCAAGGGAAAAATCCCGAATGGTGGCTCTAAAAATCTAGCAATGCAAAACAACTACGACAAGCAAGTCAACTGTCAGATTTGTGCTGAGAGTCATTTTAGTGCCATGAGGCTGACCAACAGCTCACTAAACTCATTCACAAAGGTCCAGGATACGTGTAAAGTGGGAGCGGATCATGGAAGGCTTAAAGGCAGGAGAAGGCTCCTCTCCCTCCTGGAACACAATGGTGACGATGTCATTTCCAATGTGGCGCTTCCTCTCCACCTGGACGTAAGCATAAGTAACATCACCAAGGAGGTCACTCAAACACGGCAGATTCACAGGGTTAAAACACTACCACAATACGGCAAACCGCGATGATCACGGAGCCCTATACTTCCGCCATCTTAGACTTCTTACCTCCCGTGTTTTACCAGCCCCACGTCCGGGCTCTCCTATCCATCTCCTCCGCTCCCTGCCCAATGAAGATCTGCGTCTCCTCTTGTCTCCCCTTCTGCAGCAGCCCCCTAACTCGCCTCCTTGCCTCCACTTTCTCCCATTTTGCTGTTCTAATTGTGTCCACCTTCACTCCGACTTCATCTCCCTAGCCTGGCATTCAAGGCCCCCAGACAAGAGGCATTGCGTCAGAATTCCCTGGGGATGGGGCTCAAACATGAATATGTTTATAAAGGCCTTAGCCGGTTCTGAAAGATGCGCTTGGTGAGGACAATGGGCTTACCTAATCTGACCTCAGCTGACCTTTCAAAAATGATCTCCTAGATCTGTGGTCAGCACATTTTTTTCTCTGCAGGGCCAGACAGTACCTAGTTTCAGCTTTGCAGAGCATACTGCTGGTTTACAACCAGGAGTTCTGCTGTCATCGTACAAAAGCAGCTACGGGCAATACATAAATGGCTAGGTGTGGCTGTGTTCCAATAACACTTTCTTTAACAAAACAGGCAGTATGTGAGATTTAGCCCATGCTCCATGGTTTGCCAAGCCCTGTCCGAGACCTTTGCTTAACTGGCCAAACAGAATGATTCACTGTCCGTGGATCCCCGATGTGTCCCCTCTTCTAGACCGTAAGCCCCCAGAGAACAGGATCCCTGTCTGATTCATATTCGATATTATTCCCTTTTTGCAAATGCAAATGCAGAAATGAAGGTGTCGAGATGTTCTAATAACTTCAGTTCAACTTAACTCAGAAAGTCACTATTTTTGGCACTGACTTCTTAGCTGCGACACCGAAAGCACCCCCAGCAAAAGGAAAAATGAGATAAACTGGACTACCTCAAGACTGAAAGCTTTTGTGCATTAAAGGGCACTACTGACAAGAACGGGAGAAGGACTTTGCAGACCACGTATCTGATAAGGGGTCATACCCAGAATATCTAAAGCGCGGCTGCAACTCAACAACAACAAGCCAAGTAACGTGATTAAAACACGGGCACCGGAGTTGAATAAACATTTCTCCAAAGACGATGTGATAAATGCATGAAAAGATGCTCCAAACTGCTGATCAAAGCCGCAGTGAGCCGCCACTTCACACCCATTAGGAGAGCTATTCCAAAATAAAACAAAACCATGAAAATACAAAAAGCCCGGTAATAACAAGTGCTGTCGAGGATGTGGGGAAAGTGGAACTCTCACACGTGGCTGGTGGGAATGCAGAATGGGGCGGCTGCTGTGGAGAAGGGTATGCTGGCTCCCCAAACATTTAAACACAGGGCTACCACATGACCCAGCAATTCCTCTGAGATAAGAAACTCCGCAGGAGAGTCGGAGTTCAGTTTTGGACCTGTTAGGCTTGAGGTGTCTAGCCCAGGAAGGTGTTGAGAGGAAGGCTGCACACCTGGGTCTGGACTTCTGGAGGGAGGTCTGGCCGGACAAGGAAATTTAGGTGGCATAGAAAAGCTCTCTAAAGCCCTGAGACAGGGGGAGATCACTGAGGGAATGAATGGGTAGGAGGGGGAGACGAGAGGGCCAAGAACCGTGCCCTGGGCCAGGCAAAGCTCCCCACGTGCGCCAAGATCGTAGAGCTAGTTCTGGCCGAGCTAGAACTGGGCCCAGACAGGCGGTTCCCAGAGACTGTGCTTTCACCCGGTACTAGATGCCGCCCTCAGGCCCTGGAGCTGGGGGACAGGCGATGTTAATCGGGGGGACATCACAGGGTGTTTGGAGGAAGGTGAGGTCCCAGAGAGGCATATATCAACACCCCCCCCCCCATTAAGGTTTGGTTCAGCGACAGAGAAGAGAGGTGGAGTCTACAAACTCTGTGAGAATTGGCTTCTTTATGTCAGATTTGGGATATGGCTCAGACCGTTCCACTCATGTTCTAGATGTTAGGAGGTCAATGAGCACCAAGATTTTATGAGCCAGGCTGGCCTCTGTCTTTCTGTCTGTTACGCTGAGCCCCGAGGTACGGAGAGGGGCTCACGGTCAGGGGTCCTTCTCTGCTCTGCCCTGCCGGGGACACTGAAGGTTCACTAGCGTCCTGCGTTTGTCTCTCTGCCCACCTGAACGATCTCCCGGTGACAGAGACAGCCGGTGCCGGGCCAGCGGAGGGCCCAAGCGCTACACACAGAGACACCCAAGATGTTAAGAACACCAGGGTCCATCGGGGGACGTTTCACTGCTGACCTTAACAAACGGACAGCCCCTCAGAGATAAGGTTAACGACTTCTGAGTTGGGCAAAGGTTGAGCTGTCACATTCTTTCCTCCTGCCTCTCTGGCTAATGCCCCATCTGTCACGAGACATGGGCAGTTTTGGTGATTGTACAGGGCTGAAAAGGTTGGAGTGGGAGGAGGAGGAGGATTGTAAAACATTTCCGTGGAAGTTCTGTGATGTTACTGTTGAGCTGTAAGGGGTCAATACCATTTATGATGACTGGGAAGGTCAGCTCGACCCCTCTTCTGCCCATGATCCTAAGATCCCAAGAGATCCAGCTCCTGCGGTAATTTAGGTGGTCTCTGCTGTGCAAAGGAGGACGCCTTGCAGGAAGTGACCTCAGCCACTAAGCAGTCTTCCTGGGCCGGGGCACCTCCTGTTTCCACCTGACTTTTCCCAGAGCGAGCTCTCTACAACCAGAACAAGCTTACAGACTCCGGTGGGTCCCCACTGCCTGCAGGACAAACCCGCCAACTCCATACTCCAGGCCCCAAACCGTCCAACAGGGCCACCTCCTCCTGCCCCTCCCTGCCACATCCCCGAAGCACCTTGATCTCTCTCAACTGGAACGCCGCATCTTAGCGCGCTGGTCGGCATTGTGTCCTTCCCCCTTACTGAAGTCTTATTGAAATAAGAATTATAGGGTGCTCAGAGAAAAAGCCTTCTTGGCCCCTCACGTCCCCTCTTTAGGTTCCCGTTTCTCGCAAATCTTTGCTGGCCCACTGTCCATTCATGTTTGTGGTATTTATTCAAACAGATGCCTTCAATGTATAAAAAAGGGATAAGAAACTAATAAAAAGTTAAGTGGAACCCCCCCCAATCCTTCAAAAACCAGCAGCATGTATCTTTGTTAGGTCTGAATTCCCACAAGTTGGAAAGTTTTCTCCTGGAAATGGCCAGTCTCTGGGGTAAGTGAGGAGTGTCTCAGGTAGGTTTTCCCCCAACATGACACGGCGCATGCGGACACAGCAGGCGCTAACCACCTGCGTTCACCTGAAACATGCCTGCCAACCATCGCTCACGGTCTGCTTATTTCAATTCCTGGGGAGTCTCTGGTGAGATACCAGGCACATGGGGAGAAGTCACACAGCGAAGGCAACACCCATGCAAAGCAGTTTCTTGAGTTTATAAAACCACACTCACGCATGCAAATACGTACACACGTTCACACACAGCCACGCATGGGCACTGTTATCGCCGATCCTTTATCTAAGGGGACAGCATCCGTGAGGATGGTTCTTCCCGAGGCTGCTGAGAGTCCAGATATACAGACTGTAAACGATATCCCTACATTGGTACCCGAGGTTCAGCTCGTATACGAACACACACAGTTTCTAATCCTATGAAATCAGAGCGACAATGTTTTCTCCACATTTCGGTCACTATTTGACGGTTTGCATCTTCTCAAAGAGCCTGTGTTCACACGTACCTGCTGTTTGTTCTCTTTGGAATATGGCAACATGGTGGAAACGTGGAACATGATCTCATGCCCTTGGTATACAGTATAAACTGACTGTATCCCTGTGGTGTCATCTGGAAGATACAAACACGCATTTAGTAGGTGCAGAGAATTCTGAGACTCTGAGGAAATAAAGGCTTTATTTGCAGGCTAGGTGAATACAGCATACAGTTAGTACATTCCCAAAGATCATTCTGGATTATCCACCTGAGCGGAAACAACGGAATGGCTCACTTTCCAACTGATACAAGGCTCCTGCCCACATGGAGAGCCCTCTTCCTCCCCGCTCTGAGCTCGCTTGCTATCTGATTCACATAGAAGGCTGGGCTAAAAAGGAGAATGCTCTCGAATTCCTTGCCTTCCAGGTATTCCTGGTGTACAGGACAAAATTAACACAAGATGACGTCCAAATAATTATCATGTCCATAAAACAAAGCAAGTACGCTCCCTGGCAGGTGGTATGGCGGCTGAACGCATGGGCTCTGGAGTGAGGCAGACCTTTTGACGAGTCACCACACCTTTCTTGGAGCCTCAGTTTCTTAATTTGAAAATGGGGATAAAATTAGTATCTAACTCCTAGGGATGTGTACAAGATTCTATTTGTAAAGTGCTTGGCAGGGTGCCTGGCCAGAGCGGGGGTCAGCGGATAGTGGTTGTGACGGTGACAGAGAGGCTGAGTATTGGCAATGGGGCTGGGGACCTCGCAAGCCTTGCAAGCTCACCACGTGCTCATGCACCTTGCTGGACCGTTCCCCACACTGCGGCTAGCAAGTTCGGCTCCAAGGTGCAATCTCATCCCACCACACTGCTACTTAAATCCGTTCATGACATCCGATTCCATTTACCATAAAATCCAAAATTATTCATGTGATCTCAAACTCCTTGTGGGATTGCCCCTTTCTCTTCTCCGGTCCCTCTGCCATAAAGATGTTCTCTTAGTTTCTAGAACATATCAGGTTCTCTCCCGACTCAGGGACTTCATAAATGTTCTCTCACTTAGAATTCTCTTCCCCCCTCAGGACTCCGATTACTGTTTCTCATCATTCCCTCGGGGAAGCCTTCTCTTATCCCCCAGATTAGACAAAATGCTCCCATGGCACTCTGTACTTTTGTTGTTGTTGTTGTTTCTCCAAGTTACTAAGGTATTTGGTAATTATCTGTGTAATGTCTGTGCTATCCCCTGGACTATAAGCTCCTAGAAAGGCAGGGACCATGGTGGTTTATCCGCTGCTACGTCCCGGGAGCCTCGCACAGCCCCGGCACACAGAGGCGCTCGACAGTAAGTATTCACGGGCAGACCATGGTCTGCCACACCGAGGGACTGGGAGCGCTGACTTGGTCTTGCAAAACTCAATGGAGCCCCCAAACGTGCCCAGCCACCCTGCGTCAGACTGGGTGTGAAGCCCTTCTCATCCCTCCCAGTCCATCCGTGCCCCCAGCTTGGGTTTAAATCCAAATACAGATCAGACTGGCTGCTAGAAGTTATACAAATGACAACAGAAGAGATCAGGAAGCGAGCTTACTTTTGGTGTCCAGACCGCCGCGGTAGCCCGTCCAGCCCTTTAGGGTGATTTTGTCACCCAGAAGATTTAAAAATTTTTGAAAAGCGTCACTTCCAATTTCTGTAGGAAGAGGTAAAGTGTGAAGAAAGTACAGAATCAGCACGTCTTCATTTCCTAACTGCACTGCAATCACTCGAACATGAGCGAGGAGGCTCTGTAGATGTGTGAGGTGGGCGAACAGAACAGAGAGGTCACGCTTCCTTCCCGGAGACCACGCAGGAGATGCCACAGTTCCCAGGACTCCGAGGACAGGACAAGCACAGAACCAGACTGACCCACCTTCCTGCTGCCACACTGGGATCACAAGGGTTTAGTACTGCTGAACGAAAACACTGTTACTGCTTCTATTGATAATGAACATATCTAACGTGAAAGGTGCAAGAACAGGAAAACGGCACCATTTGATCATTCTCCCAACCATAAAAATCAGAGAAAGACCTTCCTCCGCTACCGGGACTAGGATGTAGAACTGAATTCTTCACATCCCACGTTATTATCCGGTTAGACTCCCTCTCTGGCGCCAGTGCCTGGTACAAGTTTGGTGACCAATAAATATTTGTTGAAGGAGTGAAACTGGGCAACTCCTGCCCTACAAAGTTTACTCGAAAATTTACTGTACAATCCATAGAGCAACTGGCTGTTTCTTTGTGTTAAGGACTCCGACTCAACAGGTAAGTTCCGTTTGGACCGTCAAGACAGCAACCAGGCAGAACAGGGTGTCAGCACAAATTAGGGGACACTTACCATTACTGAGCATCTCATCATCTGTGAGCTGCCCGTCTTTGGCAAAGAGAACCCCAAACTTGAAATTCACAGAGCCCTTACAAGAAGACAACAAAAGGTGTTGAATGTAAACTTTATCATCAGAACATATACAGTTACAAGGTGTGCTGTTCGTTAGGAAAACCTCAGGGACCAGGATGGACATTTGAGGCATCATTTCCTCTCCTCCGTCTCAACTTTGACCAATATTAACAAGATCATTCCTTTATTTCTATAGGTTTTGATAGCTTACGGTTGAAACTCTTTGTTTTTGTGTGAGTTAATTAATTGTAACTTCATTACTAACAGCTTCTGCAGGATGCCGGGTCCATTCTGTGGCAAACCACTGCTCAAAGAGCCAGCAGGAGCGCACAGGTCTGGTGCCATGTTCTGATCAGTTAACACAGGAGAGCTCAGTATAATTCAAAACTGAACACAACAATCTTCAGCTGATATCCTGTGGGGTCTTAGCAACAGACATGGAAAATGTAGGCAATTTATTCTAAAAGCCTGTTTTCTCCAATTCTTAAAGATATTTAATCTCAAGAAGTCACAAAACAGATGTGTGGGGGAGGGGGAAGAAAATCAAGAAGTAGCTAGTACAAATGTTCACTCTACTACCCTTGACTTTACTTTTTATTTTTTTTTAAGATTTTATTTATTTGACAGAGAGAGAGACAGCCAGTGAGAGAGGGAACACAAGCAGGGGGACTGGGAGAGGGAGAAGAAGGCTTCCCGCTGAGCGGGGAGCCCGATGCAGGGCTCAATCCCAGAACCCCGGGATCATGACCTGAGCTGAAGGCAGACGCTTAATGACTGAGCCACCCAGGCGCCCCTACCCTCGACTTTAAACACTGGATTAAAATCTGCTCCTGTGGGGATAATAAATACCAAATGCAAGACGACAGGTTCTGTAGGAAGAGAGAGGAAAGAGATTAGGTAGCTCAACAGTACTTTCAATATTTTTTTCCTTAAGCTGGATAACCAGTTTATAGGTCTTCATAATATTATTCTCCATTTTTTTGTATATCTGAAGTATTTCATAATAAAATAAAACCTGAGGTTGAAGAGAATCAACTTTTGCAAGGCCATCTGATGCAGCACTAAATGGGGGAAGTCTTAGTGGTCAATCAAGGGGTAGGCTAGGAACAAAGGTGATTAAAGCATTGGCCATTGCGTCATAGGCTGGGCGCGGGCAGTCAAGACTGAATGCTGGGATTCAGGACAGCTGGATCTGGGAGAATTGAGACTCTGAAAATCCAGGGGTCCAAGGCTTTGCTTCTAAGCATTTTTCTGTCCCCAACACACCTGAGAGACAGATGCACACCCATCAGCAAGAGTGGTTTTCTATCTAGAGAGCTCACAGGGAGAACGGGTCCAGGCCGAGCCCTTACCTGGGACCCCTCCACAGCTGCCTCTATGGTGGACTCTTTCCCATCACGCAGGCCTCAGCTCAAACGGCCGTTTCCAGAGAGGCCTTCCCTGACTTCCCACAGAAAGTCATCCTCCCCCACTGTTACTCTCTGCCATAGCCCTTTATTTTCTTAGCACTATCCATACTCTGTAATTCTTTTTCTTTTTTTTAAAGATTATTTATTTGGAGGGGCACCTGGGTGGCACAGCGGTTAAGCGTCTGCCTTCGGCTCAGGGCGTGATCCTGGCGTTCTGGGATCGAGCGCCACATCAGGCTCCTCTGCTATGAGCCTGCTTCTTCCTCTCCCACTCCCCCTGCCTGTGTTCCCTCTCTCGCTGGCTGTCTCTATCTCTGTCGAATAAATAAATAAAATCTTAAAAAAAAAAAAAGATTATTTATTTGACAGAGAGAGAGAGAGAGAACGTGCACGCACAAGCAGGGGGAGCAGCAGGTAGAGGGACAGGGAGAAGCAGGCTCCCCAATGAGCAGGGAGCCTGATGTGGGGCTCGATCCCAGGACCCTGAGATCATGACCTGAGCTGAAACCAAGAGTTGGATGCTTAGCTGACTGAGCCACCCAGGCGCCCAAGCGCATTTCTGTATTTTTCAAATGTCTGTCAGAAATGTGTCTTACTTCCATTTTTTGCCTTCTACAAATCATACATGGAGTTCATGAAATCTGTCGCCACAAGCGTGATTCCTAAGTGGATAACATACAGATAAAATCGGGGATGTCTCTGCCGCCGCTCCGCAGCAGCCCACCCTACACCCCCGCTGCCTTGCACAAAGTAACTCCCGCCAACAACCTGGGGCACGTTATTTCAGCTCCTTTGCATGTCCATCGACGTGTTTGGGAATCGGCTGAGATGTCACTGCCTCAGACAAACCTCCTTTTTCGATGTCAAAAACCTACTCCTTCCTGTGTCGCCTACCTTATTTTCCTCCCAGCTCTTGGGGCTATCCGTGTTACCGGGTTTATGTCTGCTCATCTGTGTGGTTTGTCTTGCCCCCCTAGATTGTAAGCTCCACGAAGGGACCTTGTCTTGCTCGTCGATGTATTCCTAATGCCGCAAACAGCACATGGTAGGAGCTCAGGAAAGATTTGTGGAATCAGTGAATGAATGAGTAAATGACTGAATATACACATGTGTGTTTACCAAAACAACTGGGAATATACTGTAGGTATTGCCCTGTGAATTGCTCCCACCTCCACCCCCCGGAATGTTACGTCGTGGAAAACTTTCCATGCCAGTAAATGAAGGTCCACCTCATTCTTTTCAGTGGCATCATTAGTTTTCACAATTCATTCAATCAGTACATCATCCACTTATTCAACCACCAGATACTTCCTTTGTGCCCTCTCTCTGCACTGCTCTAGGATCGAGGGATACAGCCGGGAATAAACTGAATAAGCCCCCCCCCCCTGCTCTCATGCTGCTCACATTCTCGGGAGGGCAACAGATACAGAGCCAGTCAACGAAAACACAAGTGTCAAGAAGAAACACAAGCCAGTGTGCAGGGCAGAGGGTGAGAGGCAGGGCGGTCAAGGGCAGCCTGTCCGAGCAGAGATCCTACTATCAAGGAGAGGGTGCGACCCTGAGGACATCCGGGGAGGAGCAGGGGGGTGGGAACAGCAGGCTCTTCCTGAGCAGGCGGAGGAATTAGCAAGTCAATGTGGGTAGTGTGGAGGAGAGGACCGGAGAGGCAGCATGGCTGTGTCACGCAGGCCCCCCGGGGGGGGGGGGCAGTCAGGATTCCGGGCTCTACTTGGGAGTGGGATGGGAAGCCATGACAGCTTGCAACATAGGGGTGATCTGACTTGACATTTAAAAGGACCATTGCGCTGCTACACAAGAAACAAAACAGAGTAGAAGCGGAAAGTTGGAGATGCACAGTGCGGGCAAGAGAGGATGAGGTGGCATCAAGGGTTGAGAGCAGTCATGGTAGAAACCTCGAGAAACGTTTGAATTAGGGGTATATTTTGAAAAAATCATCACAGGATGTGCCGAAGGATTAGGTGTGAGAGAAAGAGAGGTGTTAAGGATTTTTCCAAGTTTGGCCGGAGCCATTGGACAAACGATATGACCATTTACTGAGAGGCATGATATGCAAAAAGATTGCCTTCGATAGCATTTCTATTATTTCCCTATGTTAGTTATGTTCTTAGAAAACCCAATACATTTTTAAAAAGTGGGGCAACAGGGGATGGAGATGTGCATATAAACATGGCATCAGTAAATCGAATGTGCTAGTAAAGCGCAAACGCCCTCTCTTTGACTTAATGAAAATTAAAACCTCATTACTCACCCTGATTACGAGGCTAAAATTTGAATATTTCCAAGCAGATTTAAGTAGCTTGTTTTTCTATCTCTCTAGCTAGCGGCATAGGAGGTCCTGAAATATACCTTGAAAAACATGTCGGTAAAGTCTTTCAGTGACAGTAAGCTCAGGGAGCAAATCCATGTAGGGGTTTGACTGAAAGCAAAGGTCACGGTCGGGGTGAAGGGAGAAGCACATTTACAAACACAGAAAGAACGTGGCAGGAGCATAAGATTTCTTACCTCTTGTTCTTCAAGAACCAGTAAGTCCTGTCAAACCAAATTTTGAAAGTTACGGCCATGCTTAACAGTGATGCTTTTATTCTGACTTTCTGCGAAAGCCAAGCTCCTGTGTATGCCACTCCCCACCCTCACCCCCCAGAAGTGCTTAAAGTGTTCCAGTCTTGTTGTACAGAGTTCTGTAAACTACTTGGTCATCTAGGAAAGTCACATTACAGCACAGCGACCTGGAAACAAAGACGACGCATAGCAGCTGGAAGAAATACACAGACACCCAGGTTTCTCTATCTATTTAAAGCTAGCTTCTCATGCATTGCTTCTGGAAAGATTTTGGCCAAGGAAAGTGTAACTACGGTATAGCAGCCAGAAACAGATGAATAACATTTTTTAAATAGCACCAGCCACCCTCCCACTTGGTGGGAAGGTGCCTTCTTTATCATGCGGTTTATTTTCTGTTTACTTTTTGGATCTGAGACCTTTTCTTTCCTCCTCTCCCCAACACCTGTGGCTCTGGGCTTCCTCGGGTACACCTACGGAAAGCCGCTGGCAGCAGCGAAGCCACCACTACCGAGGGGCACACACACGTGCACACTCGCACACCCGGAATGGCGGGAAAGCACGTGGGCAGACCCTTGTTAAGGGAAAGAGAGTCAAAACACAGATGTCGGGAAAGCGGAAGGTGTCTTTTGTTTGGTGAAAAACAGGCAGAGTTATGATATAAAGAGGCAGAAGGTTGCCATATCCTGCTTCCTGGTCCTCGTTGATTCCGTGGAAGAGGGAAAGCACACAGGCATGCCTGGGCAGACACGAAGTCCGCCGAGGGGCCACACTCAGCGGCAGGATGAAGAAAGAAGCATCCCAGGGGCTCCACGGGTTTTAGGGCCTGTGTCTGGGGGTCCCGTCCGGGCTCCAAGAAGGGAAGGATTAAGAATATGATAACTTGTACAGATGAGGTAATAAAGGCACACTGGTAGCGGCATGTTTATAATTCTAAGCTGCTTTACAATTTGCTATCAGGAATTAGTTCTTAAGCATCGCATGGCTTCAAATTGCTTAAGGTTTAACCAAACACACCCATTTTGGCCTCAGTTCCACCTGGGGTTGAGTCAGGGTACAAATGCTATTTTAAACATTACATGAAAACAGAAGATAAGGGACTTCGCAACGCTCTGTATTTGGGGGTAAGCCGAGAACTGATGACTTTATTTTAAAAGCTAACTATTTTAAAGGCATGCAAGCAAAGGTTGCTTGTGCTCCCATCTATCCTCCTCGTTCCCTCTGAAGTTATTTCCCTGAAAAGCAGATGTAAGCACGATGCTCCCCCACTTTGAGACTCCACAAGCTCCCTGCTGCCTCCCAGATGGACCTCCAGCCTGCCTCTCCAGCCTCTTCCCTGTCACCTGGCCCTGGCGTCTGCAACTCCCGGAAACTCAGCTCCGACACATGGCTGGCGCTACGTGACGACTGCCCGTGTAAGTTTCAAGGGGAGAATTTCAAAGCTGTATCGATAGCAATAAGACAAAAGTTTGGCTGACATTTTTGTGATGGCCCTTTACCTAGATTATGACTCTAAACTTTTTCCTCCCAAGGCAGATCGCTTTCCCTTAGCAGTAAGTCTTGAGAAAACCGGATGGATTCTGGATACCTTCTATTCTCTACGGTACCCCGTGCAGTGTTCTATGTTACAGCTCAACAAACACAATTTGTGCTTTACTATTAAAAAAAAAAAACCTCACACTCCACACAATTCTACATCACTCAGTAAAAAGATGGGCTTTTAAGCCAGTAAGGTCCTTCTGAACATACACCCTTTTGGTTCCTGGATCAAGGACCATAGAGTTCAGTGGTTCTCAGTTGCGGCTATGCCTCAGAATCACTCATGAAACTTCTGAAGAATGCAGATTCCCATCCCCACCTGACAAATCGGAATCTCAGCTGTATGGTGCTTTATGATGATTGTTTTCAAAGCCCCGCAGGTGATCCTGATTCGGCTCGGATACGAGGCTAAGAATCACCGATGGTCTGTCTGTCCTCATCTAACACTGTGATCCGATATATATACCATTATGAGACATAAAATTCTGTTACCTTTTGGATCTCGGGATGAAAAATTTCTCTGGGGCCTTTCTCAAATTTGTCCAGGTTCATGGCACTGAAATAGAAAGGACAGAATGAGCCACAGCATGGTGGAAACTTAACACGGAGCAAGTCTCCGTGCTTCAGAGAAACTAAATAATATCGCCTAGAAAAATCACAGCTGGATTCCCTGCAGGGCCGGCACACAGGAGATCAATGATCACCCAGGGTGCTCAATGAATGGGTACATGAGAGTAACCAAAACTGCACGGTACTTTATTTATATAACTGGCCCTGGATGGCACTCATCTAATAGGAAAGGAAGGGAGGGATGGGTTTCAGGCAGCCTGACTAACCTCCAAGATTCTTACTTTTATTTATCAAAAAAGTAGTTCATTGACATTTACGTAGCAGTTAAGGATAAAATGAAATGTAAGTAAGACTACCTGGTGTTTCTTCCTTCGCAATTCCTCTGCTATTTAGGGCAAAAGGCCCTCCTTAACAAGATGGTTCTTTCACGTTAGAGTGTCAACCTCCTTGAGCCTAAGTTCCTCTAGAGGTAAAACAGGGAGTTGAAATGCATGATCCCTAAGGTCCGTCATCTCGGAATCCCATTATTTGTAAGGTAAACACAGTAATAGCTAATATTTATAGAATACTTATCATAATGTCGGGCAGCCTGCTAAATGCTTTCCATGGATGACCTCATTTAGTCTCTGTGAGGCAAGTGCTATTTTATCCCCATTAAATTAATTTACTTTAAAAATTTTATGCCCATTTTAAAGGTGAGGAAATTGAACTAGGATAACAAAGCTGGTAAGCAGTAGAGCCAAGATTTGAACCTAAACTTCCCTGACTCCAGTGCTATTTTCATTTCCTTTTTAAAAAGTTTCCAAGCTCAAGATTGTTAACAAATAAAGATAAATATTTTTCTTCTATTGGCAGCAACTGTAGAAGTTTTGATCTTCTGCATCTTAAAAAAAACGTATTCTGGCTGAAATGTGCTCTGGCTACATGACTGGGGGGCTAAGAAGTGGAGATCTGACTCATATGACTAAATGAAATCATAACGAAATGAAATGTCTTCAAATACAAAGAAGAAAGGAGCTGGAGTAACTTCTTTTTAGGGAAAAAAAAAAAAAAGCCACGGATCTTAAGCCAGTATAATTCTAAGTACTCCTCTCAAAGCCAGGTAAGATTTACAGCTCCTTAGAAGCAGCAAGATATTTCTGTGCTTAATAAAGATGTTAACCTCTTCACTGATGCTTTCATAGCGCAGGCTGCAGACTGCTCGGGAGAAAAGCCAGAAGGCCGAGAGCAGAAAGGAGAAGGTCTGCAATTTGGAGACCAACTCCAGCTTGAAAGGAGATCTAAACATTTTTGCTTCTGAATCTCAGTGCCCCTTTCATCAGCCAGACTTGGTCCCTGACCGATGGAGTCCAGATTGTCACTCTAAGAGACGTTCCGGCAAGTGTGCATTGCCGTGGGGACACTGAAAACACCATTTCTTCCCCAAACCAAGCTGCAGACGAATCGAGAGTAAAGCGCCAGGGCCCTGGGATAAGTGTTCCTACTCACACAACTTGGGCCTTGGTGGCTAACAGCCCAAGCGCAGGGATGACAGGGACCTGGGTTTAAATCCCAGCTCTGTAGTTTACCAGTGTGAGATCTTTGTCAAATCCCTTCACTTCTCTGAGGCTCTGATTCCTCCTTGGTGGAGTGTAGGTAAGAACAGATATGCTTTGTGGAGCTGGTTTAAAAATTTCCTAAGAGAATGACCACAGAGCATTTAGCACCGTGCCCTACAAATGGAAGCCACTGTCACTGTGACGTAGCCTTCTGGCTGGACTGGACGCAGCAAGAGGTACCGCCAGCGTGGTGACATTCCCGAGGGGGGTCTGCCGTCCAGCATGGGAGAGCTAGGAGGGGGACGGAAAGGTGGGGGCAGGAGCGGCAGCTGAGCGAGGAGCAGCTAGACCGCCTCTTCATTTAACTCTCTTTGCAAAGAATAAGCACATTCTTCTCTAAGAAGCATTTGCTGACATACGAGTTTCTATTTCAAAGCAGGAAAATGAGAGGAAAAATATTTCTTGATTTTCTTTATGAAACCGAAGTATCTGCATGCCCGCAAGAAAAAAGGAGCAGGCTACGTAGGCAGTTCGGAGATGCGTAAGAGCGGAGCTTAATTCCCACCACACGCTAGCTGTGTGTTGCTCTCTCTCTGAGCTTCCACCTCCGCCTCTCCACAGTGGGCTAACAGCAGTCCCTGTCCTACAGGCTGCTGTGAGGACAGCAGGGCATACTGCATGTCAGAGGCGTAGCAAAATGTCTGGGACGTGGTCAAGGCTCCAGAAAGTAGAGAAGTGGTATGAGAACGATCGCAGGAGAAAGACACTTATAAAGGCTTGTGGTGTTGGGTTCCTCCTCTTGAGTACTCACCTTAAGATGGACTTCACAGAGAGAGTTTTTGTGGGACTGTACGGAAGGCATATTTTCTGGGTACCCTGAAAAGTCAAAACACCGGATTTGTGAGAAGTTTGGCAGTTTCCATCTCTGAAAGAGCCTTACCTGGCCATTTAGAAGAATATATGAATCTATACATGAAGAAATACATTCTATGGTGGAAAAAAGTCTTGCTCAGGCTCGACAATATCTTTCACCATCCCCCGACCCCAACATTATGGATTTAAGCATTACTCTTCAACGTATGAACTGGTGGGTCCTTGGTGTCCTGGTGCAGTGAGCAGAGGAGCCATCTGAGATGAGAAGGGGTTTGGTCTCTGAGCCAAGAGTCACATCAGCCTCAAAGACAATGAGAAGAAAGCAGTCTTTGCGTGTTCAATGGCACCTCCAGCTGATATCTCCAAGTCAAAGGCTTTCTGAACTAGAAATCACTTGAATCTTTCAGAGAGGTTTTCATAATATATACTTATAGATTTTTCTGTGTTTACTATTTTTTTTTTAAGTAGGCTCCATAACTAACATGGGGCTTGAACTCACAACCCCGAGATCAAGGGTCACATGCTCTACGGACTGAACCAGCCAGGCGCCTCTCTGTGTTTACTGTTTAAACTCTGTTTCCTCCTCTCTAAATGAGCACGCACTGTGACTAACTCATGGAAAATACTAAGTGGATATTTGTTGTATGAAAGGGAATGAATGAAGGGTTGCCTGAATGGTTCAGGCCCGTGCCCACACCACCCAGCAGAGATGAGCATATCATACTCTTTTTATAATCTCCAAAAAAGATATGATACAGATTTATAATCCACAAAGGATTTACACTGTATGTTTAGCTGAGGGGATTACGATGTAGTACACATTTAAAACTTTCTTTCTAACTTTGACTAATAATAAAATTGGCAGCACAAACAACTAGAAAAAGGCACAGGACATTTCCTGTAGGAAACTGGCAAGGAAGGATATAGGATTTTCCTTGTATTTTCGAGATACACATGCCAACTCATCTGTCCAAGCCCTGAACACTGATGACAGAGGAGTAGAGTTCTTCAACCTCGTCAAGCCAATGATCTCTTTCGGTAAATTAAACATTCACACCCGTGCCCCTGTAGAACTGGGAACCTCACCCCCGCTCCATGCTGGGGAGTGTGACTTTCCAGCTAACTATCAGAAGTTGCACTAGACAGAGCCCTTCTTATGGGTTCTCTATTAGCCAGTGTAGTTTACGTTACAGAGATTTTAGGGGATTTCCAATATAGAGGAATATTATGATGGGAACAGGCAGGTCACCTGTATGGGATGCCAACCCTTCTAGAAGAGAGTCTTGAATCTGACCTTCTTGTTCGATCCCTGCCTTGGCTACTTCTTCTTCTCACCAAGTGCACCAAATGCAGTTTTAAAGAGAAGCCAAGGGCAGCCTGAGGGGGGAATGTACGGCATAGGAGAGGATCCAGCCCCAGCCTGGCTGATGGTAACATCTTCATAAGCTGCCTACATGGATGCCAAGCCCCAGGCTCGGGGGGATTGTGGATTTGTATTTTTCTTCACCACACACTGGCAAAGCTCTTCCTCCCCATCTTCGCCCTCTCGTAGCTTTGCAGAGTTGCTCTCCAACAAAAAATGCCTTTCAGTCCTGTCTTCCAGTGGGACCAACAGAGGCACAGTCAGAGTCAAGTACACGTACCTATCAGGCAACACCAAGTGATCACTGCAAGGATATGGAAGTGCGTGTCGGACATTACCCCCTTTACGTGGCAGGTGTGTGTGTGTGTGTGTGTGTGTGTGTGTGTGTGCATGCACTCGAACCAGTGTCTGTAAGGCCACTGCAGTGATTATCCCTGAGTAGTTGGACTTTGAGCCTCTTCTTTTTACTAGCTGCATTGTCTGGATGGAATTTGTACAGTAAGTATGGGTTTCTTTTTGTTTGTTTGTTTTTTTAAAGTCTTTTCTTTGTGTTTAGAAGAAACACAGCACAGGGGCACCTGGGTGGCTCAGTTGGTTAAGTGTCTGCCGTTGGTCATGCCTCAGGTTATGATCTCAGGGTCCTGGGATCGAGCCCCATGTTTTGGGCTCCCTGCTCAGCAGGGAGTCTGCTTCTCTCTCTCCCTCTGCCTCTTCCCTGGCTTGTATGCTCTCTCTCTCTCTCTCACTCTCTTTCAAACAAACAAAATCTTAAAAAAAAAAAAAAAAGAAAGAAACATAGCACAGATAGACAAGACTATTTAAATCAGGGTTCACACATTTAGCTATTCGTCTGTTTTAGAACAAAATGTGAGCTCATGGCAGAGGCTCATCGCTTCTTTGGGTTTCCTGCAGCCTCCAGCACTAGTTTTGGGCCCAAAGGGGCTTCACAACGGACCCCTCCTGCCAAGCTCTGCTTTGCTTTTTCAGTCCCTCCCATCCCTTCAGCACTGCCACTTGTAGCTGGTGGCAAACGCTTGCCCTACCCTGGCACACAACGCAGGGTCTGGATCAGAGGCTCGGGGAAGGCACCGCACTTCTCAGTAGAGGCGGGCTGACTCATTACGCCAGCCCCACCGCCCTCACGGGGTCCTGCGGTCCAACTCACTCCTCCTTGACTTCTCCTAGTACCAGCAAGAGGAGTCCCAGAGCTCCTAATTTGTCTTGTCTTCCTTGTTCCTTCTTTATGGAATGCTCCCTGCCTGCCCCTTCCCCTACTTTTTTTTTTTTTTTAAGATTTTATTTATTTATTTGACAGAGAGAGAGAGTGAGAGAGAAAGCACGAGCAGGGGGAGGGACCGGAGGAGAGGAAGAAGCAGACTCTCTACTGAGCAGCTCGATCCCAGGACCTTAGGATCACAACCTGAGCCGAAGGGAGACGCTTAACTGACTGAGCCACCCAGGCGCCCTCCCTTACTCTTAATGTGGCTGGTTCCCCTTCCTCCTGCAGGTTTCTTTAAATGTCACCTCCTCGAAAAGCTTTTCTGCGCTATCTGATCTGAAGTTGGTTTCCTGTATCATTCTGCCTGCTCCTTCAGAGTGTTTCTCACAATTTATAATGCAACACAGACAACATCTCTCCAAATTAAAATAATCAAAATTCCCCTTGCAGGGGCTCCACCCTCCCTCCTCCAGTACCCAGCAACCTTCCCAGGCCAGGAGGTGGAACGGCTGTTACCGCCTGAAGGCAGAAGACAGGACATGGAGAAAATCCACTCCAGAAAAGTGGCGGAAGTACGAAACTGCCCTTGTTTGGGTGGAAGTTAGGAAGAGGGAAAATAGGGAAGCTAAGGGGTTAGATGCAGGGGCCCTTGATTCTGCCGTTCAGGGGGCAGGCTTGAGGGTGAGAGACACTGCAAATAGATCAAGATAAGACCTGGAGACACCTCAGAACATTTGGACTCGGGGCTCGCTTCCCAGGCACAGCCTTCTGGAGGAATCCTGAAGTCCAGGTAGAACCTGTTTGAACCTGATGAGGGGCAGTAACTCGGCAGCTTCCAGCGTGGATGGTCAGTAAGATCAGAAACAGAAGCCTAAAGCAGGGGCGCCTGGGTGGCTCGGTCAGTCGTTAAGCGTCTGCCTTCGGCTCAGGTCATGATCCCAGGGTCCTGGGATGGAGCCCTGCATCGGGCTCCCTGCTCAGCGGGAAGCCTACTTCTCCCTCTCCCACTGCCCCTGCTTGTGTTCCCTCTCTCGCTGTCTCTCTCTCTCTCTGTGTCAAATAAATAAATAAAATCTTAAAAAAAAAAAAAAGAGCCTAAAGCAATGCTTCTGCCCCTCCCCACCTGCTCTATGGCTTGCAGGGGGTGTGGCGGTGAGAGGGACAGAGCTGAGAGGCACAGTGACAAGCAGAGACCTGGGATCGGGTCCCAGAGGTCACTGTGTGCAGTGATTTCACCACAAGGGGCAAATGGCTGGGACTATGGATTTCAGTTACAGGTACTTTCCAGTGACACGAAAAGGCCAGAGGGGACCATTTATCTCTTGAAGGAAAGAACCCAGAGGGCCCCATGTGGGCTCAAGGTCCTCTCGTCCTGCCACCGTGAGCTCTCATAAGCCCTCTCCCCATGCACCCAAACAGCAACTTCACGAGAAGCACAGGGAGGGGAAAAAAATTGGAAAGACTGTCCAAAAGAGGCAGAGTCATCCAAAGAGAATATTTAAACCAGAGAGACTGGAATAGCGTAATTAGCAAACACTATATAAATAAGTTTAAAACAAAAACAAGGGGCGCCTGGGTGGCTCAATTGTTAGGCGTCTGCCTTCGGCTCAGGGTGTGATCCTGGAGTCCTGGGATTGAGCCCCGCATCGGGCTCCTCCGCTGGGAGCCTGCTTCTTCCTCTCCCATTCCCCCTGCTTGTGTTCCCTCTCTCGCTGGCTGTCTCTCTCTCTGTCAAATAAATAAAATCTTAATAAATAAATACATACATACATACATACAAACACAAACAAAAACAGGCCAGGGGCACCTGGGTGGCTCAGTCAGTTAAGCATCTGCCTTTGGCTCGGGTCATGATCTCAGGGTCCTGGGATCGAGCCCCCGCAACAGGCTCCCTGCTCAGCAGGGAATCTGCTTCTCCTGCCCTTCCTGCCCCCCACCCCCACCCCTGCTCTTGCTCTCTTTCTCTCTCTCTCTCAAATAAATAAATAAAATCTTAAAAAAAAGCCCAAACAAGCCAGAAAATGGTCTTCCTGGTGCAGAAGATCAGAGGCTTTGGACAAGGGCACGATCACTTCTCAGTAGGCGAATGATGGGAAAAGACCGTCATGGGTGCAGCTGAGAACAAGCACAGTCCTTCAACATTATCTTCTAGCGCTGGTACATCAACTCTGCTCCAGGACCGTTCTGATGATGGCAAGACTGACCCCCATTTCAGCGGCATGGGGAGGGAGCTGAGAGCTAAAACCTTTCTGCAAGAAATCATTCACGAATAAGAGCTAACTCGGGTTTACGTTAGATTTTTAACTTGAACCTGCTTAAAAAGAGAAAGATTTCTGCAACATAACATGGACATTTATATAAACAGAGGCAGCAGAGCACACAGGTTAGGCTGGACTTTGGTGTCATTCATTAATTCCTTCAATAAATACATCTCCAGCTACTTCTATGCGCCAGGTACCAGACTGGGTGAGAGCAAAGCAGTTATGTGGCTTACCTTCGTGGAGCTCACAGTCTAGGGAGAGAGACAGGAGTCCAAAAATTACATACAGAATTAATTATGTACAGCGCTGACGGCTCGGCGTGCAGTCCTGGCTTCTCCCTGGCCTGCCGCCTTCTGGCCTGTGGCCTCGGCCACGTCATTTAACTCCCCTAAAGCACAATAATACCTACTGAGGTAATGCATTGGGAAGATCTAGTATAGTATGTGGCATATAGTAAGTGCTCAATAAATGCTAGATTTTATTGTTAGTACTCTTACTATTTTTAATCATCCCCAAAAGTTCCTTACTACAATTTATTCTGTAATGGTTCCTAGAAATTCTTTCGGCTTTTTGAAGTTGCTGTATAGGTATGCATGCATGCAACCGTATTTATACACGTGTGTGTATATATAAATTACTGTTTTTTTAAAGTGTGTGTATATAAAAAAATGACTGTTTCTTTACACTCCTGTATTATTTCTTTCTCAAAAATATATACACAGCAATTTTTGAGATACTACGCTTCTGAGATAAAATGAGCACACAGTGATTACGTAATGGCTTTCTTTTTTTTTTTTTTTTAAGATTTTATTTATTTATTTGAGAGAGAGAGAGAGAGAGTGCGTGCAGAAGTGGGGGCTGAAGCAGAGAGACAAGCAGACTCCCCGCTGAGTAGGGAGCCCAAAGTGGAGCTTGATCCCAGGACCCCGAGATCATGACCCAAGCCGAAGTCAGATGCCCCACCAAGTCACCCAGGCGCCCCTAGGTAATGGCTTTCAACAAATGCATCCATAAAGCGAGACCACCACATAACAGGACTAATGTTTTCTGAGTGTGGTTTATTTCATTGCTTCTTAATTATATATTGTACTCACCGATTCAAGAGTAGAATGTTCTATCCTTCAGGTGTCTAAGCAGTTTAAGATCTGATGATTTGGGACACTGTGTAAATGTGGATTTTCAAGCAAGATCTCACTTAATACAGTTCTCAGCACCCCGTGAGCCACAGCCCAGAATTTTCCCCAGTTTTCAAAGAAGAAAATGTAGAGCATCAGCAATTTTCTCAAATTGACACGAATGAATTTGCTACTGATGTAATTTGACCCTGGTTTGCTTAAGTCCAAACCCTTTGTTCTTTCCAGTGTCTGTAATGCCTATGAAAAAATTCTCTGAGAAGCAAAGGAAAAAAAAAAAAAAAAACCCAAGGGAAGAAAATAATGAGAAAAGGTAAGAGGTGAAAGACAGAGATCAACTCTAAGAATTATGAGAAGAAATCAGAAAAGAGAAGAAAAAGCCGCAATAGTGACCATAAGAGAATTTTCCTGAGCTACAGAGAGGCCTGCATTCCTGAGTTGAAAGGACTTGCCTTCGTTCAGGTCACTGTCCTCAGAAGCCACCACGGACAGAGGGTACTTATCTTGTTAAGTCTTGAGTCATCTTCCTACCTCAGGAAATTGATGAAAGGGGCTAAGCCTCAAAGAAATTCTAGAAGCACAGATGATTGAGTGCTTGACTGAATGACCCAGGGAAACAGGAGTACCCTGTGGGCTGTACCCCTGTAATTGTATTATATTCCTCTAATAAATTTTGTTTCTTTTAGTTGAAGGTGAGCCAGCTGGTCCGTCTCAGTCTTAGTAACAGCCAAGGCTAATACTCTGCACAATACCCTTCTGTATTCCACTGGCCAGAGACGGAGGGAATGGACATGTCCGGGTAGTGGCCTGTGTGGGAGAAGTCGTGGTTACACTCAGAGCTTGAAGGCCGCACCTCTGAATGGTATAATCCTGAACATCCAAACTCAAAGAACCTCATAGAAAAAGACTCATCGGAACCACTCTGACAATGACACTAGTCAAACTCTGGGTGATGGTGAGGCTGCAGGGCAAGCCAGGTACTTACTGTTTTCCTCCAAAGAATTGCTCGGTATTGAGGGACACGCTGATGGTTTTGGTCAGAGAGGGTCACAGACAGGAAGAAGGGGCTCTTCTCTGCATCATTTCCAATGTAATTCTGATGGACTGGAAAACAGGTTTAGAACGGTGAAGACACACTGGTTCTTCCAGGCCCTGGTGGGAGTAGACACTTTTTCCTTCCCATGTGAGCAGGGAACAAGAATCCCAAACCCCACTCTGGAAAGAACCTAATCACGCTCCCATTCCCCTTGGTAGTGACTGGTTCAGAAATGAACAGGTGACCAATTCTGGCCAAAAAGACAGGAGGAGAAATGGGTCAAGCAGTTTCTAGAAGGGCTTCCTTACTCTTGGAGATGGCCTTCTCCTTCCTCTGGACGTGGCGATGTCTAGAAGTGATGGCTGGAAGTGCTGCAACCACCTTGTGACCCTGAGGAGGGCCAGCCTTGATGACACCACTGAGCCTCTGAATCCACCAAGTCCAGAGCCTGCCTTACCTCTGAGTTTCTTGGCACCTAACTGATAGCACCAGCTTTCTCTAAAGTCACCACTGCTCTGCGCACTATGCTTTTGAGTGTTTGGGAGGATGACAACTTCCCCGCTGACTTCCTTCTTTATAAAGAAATATGCCTTGTCCAGTAAGTGAACTTCTTAGCATAAAACAGTATCAGATTTTTAAAAAGACATCGTTCGGGTTTGATCACTCTCATTATATAGTCCCTGCATCACATCTTCTATAAACACGTGCATTAGCCTGATAAGCAATTTATCTACCTCCTCTTGAATCCTGAAACAGTGATTATTCTTCCCTTCCTAGTCTCTCCTGTCGTTAGCCACACTCCTGTTTTCCGGCTTCCCACATGTGCTCACCCGAGCCCTTCACTTAAATGTACATGGCTATTAACGACTGAGCTCTTTGTGCCAGGCATGGGGCTTAGCTGTTTCTCCAGCATAGCTCACTGAAACTCCTGTTCAAACCTACTCGGTATGTAATAGTAATACCTCCACTTTACAGATAAGGAAATTAAGTCTCAGAGAAGTGGGAGAGTGACCAGTGTAAAGTCTTGCGGTTAAGAATGGCAGAACCAGGATTCAGACCCATTTTAGAGTCCCTGTGAGGGTAGGGAATGACTGCCTTTACCAGCGTAATTGCCTGGCACATGGTAGGTCATAAATACTTGTCACCAAAACTTACAGGACAATGCCTCTCTCGTTCTGTGGCGGCCCTGGAGCTCAGGGATCCATTTCTTTTCCTCGTTGCCTTGAACTAAGTGTTCAAAACCCACTACAGACAGGGCACCCTGCCTTGTTAGGTCTAAAGTTGTTTTCCACCCTGCAAATTCTTACGTCTCAAATAGCTATTTAGATGATTGGATCCCCCTTTAACTCCCAAGGGACAAAAATAACTGATCAAAAAAATGTATATTTTTCATAGATATATGAAAAATCCTAGGGCTGAGACTGAATTGAATCTTTCAATTGACAAAGCTATTAACCTGATATTAGTGACCCTAACTGGTTAGTTTTACACTTTTTAGGGTATTATACCAACACTTAATTTTCATTTTGAATATCCTTTCTTCCCAACCACCATAATGGCATAGTTACCTTGTCCTAAAAAATACTTGAAATACCATCTGGTGTGGTATTCTGGGTTCTCTAAGTGCACGTCTGTTCTTCGCCACGTCCCTGGCAGAGCGGTTGCATTCTGTAATCGAACAAAATTGTGCCATTAAGAGGCTTATTCAGAGAGTAAACAAGAAGCGGGCAATGAACCAGGGGCCTAAGAACCAGAGGAGTCATGCCAAAAGCGTACAAACAGGGCTGTAAGCACATGTTCTCATTAGAAAAGACACCACGTCCACATCACAGAAGCATCCTGAAGGTCCTTGGAGTAGAGGAGAAAGAGCCGAGTGAACCAGCACACTCAACATTTCCAACTTGAGTATAAACTTGAAATTTCTCTCCTTTCTGGTCTGAACCTTCCAAATATTTGGGAGTTGGTGCCCCCTAGAGGCACGCCCTTCTGTTTGTACCCCTGTAACAGGCCCATTTCACCTGGAATACATCTCTGCAGCCTCTTACTTGAATTCATATTTATTTGTAGAATTAAAAAAAAATTGTCAGGAAGTAACACAATTAATGGGGAAATTATGGATAAACATATTGAATAATCTGAATCCTCTCTCCAAAGATAGTCACTATGAATGATTTGGTATGGTTTCCTCTCACTCTTTTCTTACATTAGACATATTTTTCTTACCAAAATGCAATCATACTGAAACTCCATTGGCATCTACTTTGTGTCTTGCATCTACGGCAGACGACTGGAACATACTTTTCCGACTCCAATATGCCTCTGGTGATTTCCTAGATGTTTGTGGTCACTGGCTTTATCATGTTGAAGGGGGGTTTCCTTCAATTCCGAGCTTACAAAGAGGCCATTCTCAGGAATCAAAACCGAATTGCACTGAAAGTTTTTTTGGCAACTATTGAGAGAATAGGTTAAATGGGGGGAAATCGCAGTAATGTAATGAATTATACTACTGGCTCTTCTGATGCTGAATGGTTCTTAAATTTCTGGAACCCATCCTACTAGGTCATGGTATAGAGTATTCGTTTGATACACTGCTGGATTTTTAAAAACTGAATTATGTATCATATTTGTTAGTGAGATGGAGCTTAATAGGTTTCCTTTCTGTATGAATTTCTGTCATGCTTTCAGAGTTATGTTACTTATAAAGTGAGTTAGGATGCTTCCTGTCTTTCTCCTGCTCTGGAAATACTGACACTCACTGAGACAGCTTTAAGGGTACTTGACATGCGTTAGCCCCACCGCATCTCCACCAACTTTATGACATAGATTTTATCTTATCCCCGACTTTCAGATGAAGAAAGTGAGGCGCGGACACTTCAGCTACGCTGCCTAAGGTCGCCGAGCTCATAAGTAGTGGAGCTGGAATGGAGTCAGTGCCAATTACGGAGGGTTGCTTTTTTTCTTTTTAAAAAATTTTAACCATTACGTCATTGTCTGTCTTCTTTTTTATGTTCTGCCCTTTTATTCCTCAAGGAGTAAAAAAGTAGGTTAATGTTTCTTAGCATTATTGTGTTTTTACTGAATTTTCTTGAGTTTTAAAAATCAGCTACTGATTGTATGTGCATATATACATATTTTTTAATTTGGAAATAATTTTGAGCTTACATAAAAGTTGCGGGAATAGGACTGCACAGAGCATCTGTATACCCTTTAACAGATTTACCTACTGTGAATATTTTATCCCATTTATTCATTTGCTCACATACACAGATGTAATTTTTTCTGAACCATTTCAGACTAAGATGCACAAATAATAACACTTTATCCCTAAATGCCTCAGTGTATATTTCCCAAGAATAGATATCTTCTTACATAACTACAATATAGCTTTACCAACTTTTATAAATTTAACATGGATACGGTACCTCTAATCTACCATCTGCTTTCCAATTTTGTCAACAGACTTAAAAATGTCATTTAAAATATTTTCCCTCTTGAGTGCAGGACGACTGAGTTGTCATGTCTCTTTAGATTCCCTTCTTCTGGAACATTCTACAGATTCTGCCTTTTACAACACTGACATTTTTTAAAGACTACAGCACGCACCTCCCCTCTTCTTTTTTAAAATCGAGCATGACTCATTCTGGGTTTGTCTGATGTCGCCCCACGATGAGGTTCAGGTCATGCATACCCGGTCGGAATGCTACACAAGTGGTGCTTGTCCTTCTCAGCTTATTGTACTTCAAGACATCCATCTGTTCCCCACTGGTGATATTAATGTTGATCCTCTGTTCAAGATGTTGCCTCTCAGTTTTGACCTTTTGGTGTGACTCAAGAAGAGCACATAATTGGATTTTATTCCCAGTAGAATTTCAGGATGATTCATTGTCAACAGTATTCACTTTATAATCATAAACCAGTGGCAATGCCGATCCAGAGTCCACTACGCCATGGGGCAGCATGCAGCTGTGACACGACCTTGGGGTCCCCCAGCCAGCCTCAGGCGTCAACTGACCAGACACAGGCAGGTTCTAACTCAGGCATCTGGCCTTCGCCAGTCAGACGCCATGGCAGTTGGCACCACTGTCCCAAGGCCCGAGATCCTAGACACCATCAGCGGAGCCTGGAGAGGAGACTGAAGGAACCAGGAACTTTGGCCTCTGGAGCTTCCCGGGCTTGCATGGCACCGCACCAGGTCCTAGCTCTGTGCCTCTCGAGTTGTGAAACTATCACCCGTGGGTCCACCCGAGACCTCCGCCTCAGGATCTCTGCGGGCGGGGCCCTCGAATCTGTAGTTTCGCAAGCATCCCAGGTGACTCTGAGGAACACTAAACTTTAAGAAGCAATGCTCTATGTCAGGGGTTCTAAAAGAATCCAGGGAGGGCATGAACTTGGGTAACGCAAAAAAAACTTTTTTTTTTTTTAAGATTTTATTTATTTTGAGAGAGAGAGACAGCCAGCGAGAGAGGGAACACAAGCAGGGGGAGTGGGAGAGGGAGAAGCAGGCTCCCAGTGGAGGAGCCTGACGTGGGGCTCAATCCCAGAGAGCTGGGATCACGCCCTGAGCCGAAGGCAGATGCTTAACGACTGAGCCACCCAGGCACCCCCCCCAAATCTTTATTTCCCTAACTTTTAACTAAAATGTAGTGTTTCTGGGGGACACCTGGTTGGCTCAGTCGGTAGAGCATGGCACTCCTGATCTCAGCGCTGTAAGTTTGAGCCCTACGTTGGGTACAGAGATTACTTAAAAATATCTTAAAAATTAATGTGTTTCTTACAATTATGAATGTATGCAGAAAAACAAAACAAAATGAAACAAACTACAGTAGAACAAGCAGCCCTGGTAACCATGTCTCTCTCTCTCTCTCTCTCTCTCTCACACACACACACACACACACACACACACAAATCATAGATACTTTCAGAACTCCTTAGAGTGGCTGCAGATATCTTGACTACTGTTTACAGTCTTCACTGTTCAAAATTGCAATAGCTATGAGTCCTGCTGCTGGATTTGTTATCCCATGTACCGATAAAAAAGGATATATATTACCGTATCATAAATTAGGTTTAAAAATCAGTCTGATAACTATTTCTTTTTTCTTTTTTTTTTTTTTTTAGACAGAGCATGCAGGGGTAGGGGAGGGAGAGAGACAAACTTAAGCAGACTCTGTGCCGAGCGTGAGCCCAATACAGGACTCGATCTTACTACCCTGAGATCATGACCTGAGCTGAAATCAAGAGTCGGACGCTTAACTGACTAAGCCACCCAGGCGCCCCTCTGATAACTATTTCAACACAACTGTTTTCCTTTGTAATCCTATGTATTTTGTTTTATGCATTCAAAAATATTCTGAGAAGGGGTCTACAGGCTTCACAGATTGCCAAGGGGGTGAAAGGACATAAAAGCTGACCCCCATACTCTAGATCTTCTGAAGCACTGAGTCTGCCTTCTCCCCTCCCAGAGGTCTGAACACCGGCAACCGCAGGACAGGATAACATCGGAGGAGCGTCTCAGAGTCAGAGATGGGACTCTGGCCAGTGGCATGCCCCATATCTCTATCAAGTACAAAGTGTCAGTTAATGAGGTTTTTAAAAAAATGATCCAAAAGCTATGTACTTAACTTTTGTCTTCATTCAATCCTTAACTAAAATGGGGGGGGAACCCCGACCCCAAAAAGTTGTGAGTCTCACAGAGTGAGACACTTCCTGTCCCTTGTTAAAATCACCTATAATGAGGTGTAAAGACAAGAGCACATGCAGGAACTGACAAACAGAGGAGACTAAAGCGAAGAAACAAACAAAAAGCCCCCTCTGCCCAAGATCGGACGTGCCAGAATGACTCCAAAAACGAGCACCGGTTTCTGATGGTATGTACCAGAAGTGGACAGGAAAGTGCACAAATCTTGAGTTACTAGTAAATGATTTTTAAAACATGTAGACACCCTTGGAACCACTCCCTGGATCAAGTCAGAAAACGTTTTCTCTTTACTCACGTCTTTACTCACCTGTCAGCACCCAGTCTTGCTCCGGAAGGTAACCATTACTCTGACTTCTATCAGCACCATTCGTTTTCTTGCTCTTGAACTTCATAGAAATGAAATCATATCATGTGTATTTGTTTGAGTCAGGTCTGTCCTTCGGCACCACGTCTGTGACGTTCACCCATGTTGGGGATGTAACAAGTTCACTCTCTCCCACTGCCACGTAGCTGGTCCCCAGGGTGAACACCATGGTTCACGTATTAATTCTCCATGAGGGACATATGGGCTCCTTCCAGTTTGGGGTCATTAGGAATAAAGTCACATGAGTAGTCCTGTGTCTGTCTTCTGGTGGACACAAGCACTCATTGCTGTTGGGTTTGTATCCTGGGACCAGAGGAGGCAGACATTCATTTTTAGTAGATACTGCCGAACTTCCAAAGGGGATGCACCAACTTACACTATTAGCAAATGTGGAGGTTTCTAGCTGCTCCCTGTCCTCTGACCAGCTCTTAGTGTTTCAGGCATTTTCCTTTTGGTGGTTCTGGAGTAGGCGTAGTAGTGCCTCATCGTGACTTTAATTTTGTAATAAACCTTAAGTCTTTGAAGTATGACCTATTTTACAGAGGATTTCAGAGATATAGAAACTTTGTCCACAGCATTTAAGGTGACAATGACACCAGAAACACTTCATTTATTTGATATCAACAAGCAAGTTTGGAGGAAATCCTCTGATTTGCCCAAACAACTAAAGATTAACACTGCAAATGCTTACGGTTATTTTATGCCCTTTTAGATAAACGTTTGCGAAAAGGTATTATGAAGAGTAATAAACGCAAATTTTTCTATGTTGCAGACATGCCTGACCATGCCCACAGTGTTAAATGAGTCCTGAAACTAAGAAATCCTGAATCATTCCTGTGTCAAATTCCAAAGCCCACAAAATCTCCTTGTTGACTTCATTTTTTTTTCTTTTTTAAAAGATTTTATTTATTTGAGGGACACCTGGATGGTTCATTAAGCTTCTGCCTTTAGCTCAGGTCATGATCTCAGGGTCCTGAGATGGAGCCCCACATCGGGCTCCCTGCTCAGCAGGGAGCCTGCTTCTCTCTCTGCCTGCTGCTCCCCCTGCTTGTGCGCTCTCACTGTCTCTGACAAATACATGAATAAAATCTTAAAAAAAAATAAAAAGATTTATTTGAGAGAGAGAGAGTGAGAGAGTGAGAAAGAACAGAGGGGGCGGGAGAAGGAGAAGCAGACTCCCTGCTGAGCATGGAGCCTCAGATCATGACCTGAGTCAAAACCAAGAGTGGGACACTTAACCGACCGAGCCACCCAGACACCCCTTTACTGTATTTTATTTTATTTCATTTTATTTTGTTACCCTATTTATACTTGTGGGATGTGAAGGAGGAGGACTGAGAGAATCTGGCAGGATATTTTGAGGAGAATGCAATCAAAATCCACATAGAACACCCTCATTTTATCTGACTGCTTGCTCGTGTTCAACTTCAAACAGGGAATCTGCACCACACACTTGGACCACAGATGAGACCCCTAGTTTTATATAACACCTGGGAGTTTTCATAGTCTTTTCCAGAGTGAGCTCAATTAATGAGAGAAAGCATTTAAACGGACTTTGCTTTAGTTTCTAGGTTTAAATTGCTGAGAGAATGCTGGCAGTAAAGAAGATGGATTTAAAAAAAAATAACACTAAAAACTTTTGAATTGCAAATGCAAATAAATATAAGCTAGTTGAAAAAAATGAAACCAGACACAAAGTAAAATCCCTTTCTCTTCCCGTCTTCCATGCCCCTGTACACATCGTTTTCCTCTGATAACCTCTTGGTGTGTATAGTTTCAGACCTTTCTTTGTATGGATTTACAAAGGTGTGTTTGCTGTATACATATGTGCACACAGCACACATTCACATCCATGTCCACATATACACCTATATTCACAACACACACATATATGTATATACACATAGAATTTGTTCTCATAAATAGGATGCTGGTGGAGCTGTTACACTGAAACTTGGTTTTTTCCACTAAAGAAAATATCTTGGGGCGCCTGGGTAGCGCAGTCGTTAAGTGTCTGCCTTCGGCTCAGGGCGTGATCCCCGCGTTCCGGGATCGAGTCCCACATCAGGCTCCTCCGCTATGAGCCTGCTTCTTCCTCTCCCACTCCCCCTGCTGTGTTCCCTCTCTCACTGGCTGTCTCTCTGTCAAATAAATAAATAAAATCTTAAAAAAAAAAAAAAAAGAAAAGAAAATATGTTAGGGGGCGGGGTGCCTGGCTGGCTTGGTCAGAAGAACACGCGACTCTTGATCTTGGGATTGTGAGTTCGAGCCCCGTGGTGGATGTAGAGATTACTTAAATAAATGCAAATTTTTAAAAAATCTTGAAATATTTCTATATCAGTATGTTTAGATCTACCTTGTTCTTTTTAGCGACTATGCAGATTTTTAGAAAAATTCACCACCACAGTTGAGTAGAGATATGTAAACTATATAAACGGCATAAAAGGACTGCCATGGAAAGTCAAGGCTCTCTATCTTCTTTTGGACCTGCCATTTCCATTTTCTAGAAACAACTACTGCTTAATTATTATGTATCCTTTTGGAAACTCTCTTGCATAGACAAACTTACTTACCTTTTTGTCTGTTTGTTAAGGAAATGGGATGACATCTACTAATCATTCTGGAACTTGCTTTTAGGTCTAACTGTATCTTAAACAATTTTCTATAGTATTACATATACTACTGCCTCATTCTTTCTAATAGCTATTAAGCATTCCATTGAATAAATATATCATAATGTATGTAATTATTCCTTTACTGATGGAAACTGAAGTTGTTTCCAGGTGGGTTTTTTTTTTCTATTTTAAATAACCTTACAATACACATCCTAGCGGAACTACTGGCCAAATGGTGTGCACATTTTTAATTATTGCTAATTGCCCTTCCAAAAGATTGTACTCGTTTACATATCCCCCAACAGGGTATAAGAGAATCCTCCCACATGAAGGAAGATTGATTTATGAAAAGCTGAAAGATTGTCCCTCTGCACCACAATATACTAATTGATACATACAAGTGAGCTGTAAGGGAGGTCTCCAGTGATCCACCCGGGGGTCACGCTCCTTTTAATTAATAATCTGAATGAGCACACAGATGGCCGGGGAAGCACATTTGAAGGTAATATAAAGCTTCTCAGTGGGTTAGCTAATAGGACAGGTGACAGAATCAAGATGTAAAAAAAAAAAAACAAAAAAACACCTCTTGACAATGAGCAATTACGGACACACTAATGAGATTAAATTTAGTATGGACAATGGAAAATCTTACATTTGGGGACAAATCCAAATTGCACCAGTACAGGATGGGGAAGGCCAGGTGCTACAAAGCAGGAATTTGCACCCATTTTACCCATCAGGAAACCGAGGCTTGGACAAGTTGAGTCATAAACTGGTAAGTGATAAAGTGAGGACTGAACCCAAGTTTGTTTGAAGCTAAAATTGTCTCCACGACACCTCGAGAGAGACTGGGGCGAGGGGAGCACACTGACGGTTCAAAATGAATCACTGGCTTCATAGAGAGAGTGTGCTTGGCAAGGAAGGGGATGCGCCCACTCCACCCCTGGCTGTGTGGGGGGCACCTGGAGCCCGGAGCTCAGTTCTGACCACTTCAACTTAACATTAACAACCTCACGTGGGGCCCATGACCAGCAGTGAGGATGACGAGGAGCAAGGAGCCCACATCTTAGGAGAAAAGCAGATGTCCTGGAATGCTTGAGGCCCATCACGGTGAAGAGGGCTAAGCCTTACAGAAAATGTAATAGAAACCCCGAGGGGAAAACACAGATAAATTCTGTCCAATAAAAAGACCGCTGGGGACTTCCTGAGTGATGAGGTGACCCTTGCTGGGTCTCTCCAGGGCTTCAGGATGGGGCCGCTCACTAGAAAGACCAAGCCTTGATCAGAAGCTTCTAACTTTCAGCCCCACAGTGAATCCTGCGGGAGAGGAGGGCCTGCAGATCGATTTAATCATCGATGGCCAATGATTTGATCAATTGTGCTGATATGATGAGATCCCTTCATGGTGGAGTCCAGGGAGCTTCCATGTTGGTGAAAACATTAAGGTGCTGGGAGGCTGGTCCTCCCAATGGGGGCATGGAAGCTCTGTGCCTGCCCTCGCCCCCCAGTACCTTGCTCTGGGCATCTCTCCCATTTGGCCGCTCTTGAGTTGTATCCTTTGTAATAAACTGGGGATAGTAAGTGAAGTACTTTCCTGAATTCTAAGAGTCATTTCAGCAAATCATTGAACCTGAGGAGGGGGGGTGTGGGAACCCCTGACCTTGTAGCCAAGTGGGACAGAAGTGTGGGTGACCCGGGGACCTGATACTTGCGACTGGCATCTGAAGTGAGGGCAGTCTTGGAGAGCGAACTCCGGGTAGTTAACGTCAGAACTGAACCGAATTGTAGGATACTCAGCTAGTGTCCAGAGGAAAACAACCTCTCAAGGAGGAAGCAAGTTTCCCGTTCCCGCAGAAGTGTTCCAGCAGGGACCGATGAGCTGACTGTGGTGAAGTTGGTGCAGGGACTCTTGTCCTGGGTGGGGGACTGGCCTAGACAACTCTAAGGCACTGAGAAACAGTCGACGGACTTCTTACCGCTCAGTGATGAAATGTACAGCAACGGGGAAGCATTTAGGAACAGCATTTTGACATTACTGTGACACACCGAAGTCATGCTCAGTGGGCTCATTTCTTTAAACAGAGTCCAGACCCATCTGGGAGTTACTCAGTTTGGTGAGGAATTACATGAAGGGGGTGCTGCAGACTGGTCACGCATAGTAGGACCACACCAAGTTCTGCAACAGATCGGAAACTAAAAAGCGGGTCCTTTATCACCAGTGGTCTGAGAAGCACTGCTCAGAGGCCTGGGGCTCACTGTGCCATCCCTGGTGAGGCCCTGCTTGACCACCCAGCTAAGGAGGGCTCTCCCTCTTCCTTTATACCACGCCCCCATCTGATTTCCCCACGGTACTTACCAACACTTGCTATCTGCCTGTGTATCTGTGTTACCTGTTTATTGACTGCTCCGCCTGCCAGTCCTTGAGGCCACCAGGGCAGGAAGCTCAGCAATCTTACCCACTCCTACATCACCAGTGCACAGACTACCTGGCACTGAGAAAGGATCCGAAAAATGAGGGTTGAATGAATGACACGATGTATTACACGATAAAGTACTCCTGATACAACGTTTGTTTTTGGTAATGGTGGGCTAGGTTATTCAACCAACCCTCCCACAGCAAAAAACTAAAACTGCTTGAAAAATATTAAAATCATCTCCTTAAAAGTCCTTGGCGTGCTCATAATATAGTCTGGAATTACCAGCCCAAACAGAGGCAACTGGGAACCCAGACAGTTAGGAGGACCACGGACATCTTTTTTAGCTTGAGGATATTTGTCAGTCTGGGCGAAACTAAACTTGGGCTTTGGTGGCCTCAAGAGACCAGAGGGCAGAGCATCAAACCCCCAGACCTGCTGAAGCAGGTCAGTCTAATAGGAGACCCACCCGCACTAAGCTGGGGCCCCAAAGGGCTACACGTTCGAGAAGGTAAACCAGAAGAGACCCCCTGGGCCCCAAAGGCTACAGGGAAGGTTGTCAGTGCCGAGGAGAGCTGAGCAAGGAGTGTCCCCCAGGTGTTATACCCACAAGACAGCCTCCATGTAAACCCGCAGCTCTGTTCTGCATCACTGGGGTGGTTTGGAAAGTCTCATGCTGGGAATTTCGTTTTCAGTCTCTGGCAAAAGAAAGTGCAAACCCTCTCTCCGATTCTGACATCAATTCCAATATGTGTTTTTTCCCCACATCACCAAGCATTTCTCCGACACCAGCTGGGTGTTCTGAAATTCAACTCCGTTCTGACACCGTCTACCTGGAGACAGCCTGAGATCCCACAGGTGAAAGGCTCAGTCCTACCTGTGCTTCTGACCAACCAGCTATAGATAGGAGGTTCCAATGACCCCGTCCTTGGGTTCAATTAATTTGCTAAAGTGGCTCACAGGACTCAAGAGAAACATTTTACTAACTAGATTACTGGATTAACTACTAACTAGATTCATTATAAAAGGATATAAGTCAGGAAAAATGCACAGGGCAAAGTATGGGGAAGGGGGCGGAGCTCCCATGCCCTCTGGGCGTGCCACTCTCCCCAAATCTCCCCGTGTTCCCCAGCCCAGAAGCTCTCTGAACCCCCATCCTTTGGGTTTTTATGGAAGCTTTGATTGATTAAATCATCAGCCACTGGCAAATGAACTCCATCTTCAGCCCTTCTCTTTTCCCCAAGGTTGGAGGTCAGGGGTGGGACTGAAAGTTCTAACCCTGTAATTGTAATGGGAGGTTCCTCTGGTCACCAGCCCCCATTCCTAGGGGCTTTCCAAAAGTCACTTCATTAACATGACAAAAGACACATTGCTCACCCTCTACACTTAGGAAATTCACAGGTTTGGGTAGCTCTGTGTCAGGAACTGCGAAAAAGACCAAATACACATTTCTTATTTTAAATTATGATATAAAACTCCCTACCAAAAGGCGACTCAACTTGGGCCTCCTATCAGTCCTAAAAATTCATTTTCAAGAGTGATACCAGTAAACTGTTAGGCGGTCATGCACTCAGGGACACACAGTAGGCCACTACCCCATGAGCACAGGCCAGGAGAAAAATCACACAACAGAAAGCCCCAGCAACGTCACAGAGTGAAATGATCTGTCACAGATGGTAAAACCGTTATACTGACTGTGTGGAAAGAAAGCAAGGCAAATTCAACATTGTCTTCAATGAAACAGTAAGTATAAGAAGTGACTGAGCCACCTTGAATTAGGCAATGCTTCTTAGAAATGACACGAAAAGCATGAGCAGAAAAAGAAAATCTAGGTAGACGAGGCATCATTACATTTAAAAACGTCTGTGCTTCAAAGGACACAATCAAGGAAGTGAAAAAGCAATCTGCAGAATGGGGGAGAATTTTTGCAAATCACAGATTTGATGAGGGTCTAGGATCCGTACTGTATAAAGAACACTTAAAATGCAATAATAAAAGGAGAAATAACCCAGTAATGAAATTACTTTGCAATCTGTTTCTTCGTGCATTTGAAAAATTTTAAGCAGCTACAAATACTGTCCCTTCTAGTGCACGGACGGCTTTAACGGACTCCGAGCAAGCCAGCCTGGTTTCCCTCTGAATCTCCCGTGCACTCAGGTCTTTTATCAGGGTGTACATTAACACTGGCCGCAGGCTTTCAGCTGAAGACCATCAATATAAAACACAGCCACAGCGCTCCAACTGAGCACTCACGCTCGGTGGCTCTGGTAGAAACAAAATTGAAAACAGTATTTGAGCCCTGATATCATATTTCCCAGAGAGGCAATCTGAGACAGGACTGTGTTTTGGACACAACAGACCAGTGATTTGTGAAATCAATAACTTCACCAAATGGTTTCAAAGATGTTAAGTGAACTGCCCACGGTCACACTGCTGGGGAGTTGTGGACTCACCGGCTGAACCCAGGCGGTCTGACTCCAGAGCCACTCCCACCCATGACCCTCCAGAGGCGGTTCCATTTTGGTTTTTGTTTGTTTGTTTGTTTTTAAGCTTTTATTTAAACCCCAGTTAGTTCACATACAGTGTAATATTACATTCTGGCGCACAATATAGTGAGATTCAGCCCTTCCGTACAAGCCCTAGTGCTCATCACAGCAGGTGCCCTCCTTCCTCCCCATCTCCTATTTCACCCCTCCCCTCTGGCAACCATCAGCTGGTACTCTCTAGATAAGAGTCTGTTTCCTGGTTTCTCTCTTTTCTTCCCTTTAATCATTTGTTTTGTTTCTTCAATTCCACATGAGTGAAATCATATGGTATTTGTCTTTCTTGGATTTATTTCGCTTGGCATGATATCCTCTAGCTCTATCGATGTTGTTGCAAATGGCAAGATTTCATTCTTTTTGATGGCTGAGTAATATTCCATGTATATCTATACCACCTCTTCTTTATCCATTCATCTGTCAATGGAAACTTGGGTGGAGACAATGACTATTAAATTAAGATCACTGAAGCTCAGAAACAAGTATGGAAGCCAAGCAGGAAGTGGCTACCCAAGCACTTAGTAGCGGGCCTGACAAATTCCTTTCTAGAAATATTCCAGGCTTCTTTTTTTTTTTTTATGTTATGTTAGTCACCATCCAGTGCTTCATTAGTTTTTGATGTAGTGTTCCATGATTCATTGTTTGTGTATAACACCTGGCGCTCATTGCAATACATGCCCTCCTTAATACCCAACACTGGGCTAGCCCATCCTCGCACGCCCCTCCCCTCTGAAACCCACAGTTTGTTTCCCGGAGTCCATAGTCTTTCATGGTTCGTCTCCCGCTCTGATTTCCTCCCCCTTCATTTTTCCCTTCCTTCTCCTAATGTCCTCCATGCTATTCCTTATGTTCCACATATAAACGAAACCATATGATAACAGTCTTTCTCTGCTTGACATATTTCACTTAGCATAATCCCCTCTAGTTCTACCCATGTCAATGCAAATTGTGGGTATTCATCCTTTCTGATGGCTGAGTCATATTCAAAGAAACAAGAGCTCTGAATGACACACTGGACCAGATGGACTTCATAGATATATACAGAACATTCCCCCCTAAAACAACAGAATACTCATTCTTCTCAAACGCATATGGAACTTTCTCCAGAACAGACCACATACTGGGTCACAAATCAGGTCTCAACTGATACCAAAAGATTGAGATTATTCCCTGCATATTTTCAGACCACAATACTTTGAAACTGGAACTCAATCACAAGAAAAAATTTGGAAGGAATTCAAACACTTGGAAGCTAAAGACCATCCTGCTTAAGAGGCAATTTCTAATCCCTGACCGGGTCCAGAATATGTCCTTTGGCATGGGGCAGGGCCAGGGGACACAGCCAGGTGAGGAGTGTTTGGGGATCTTGGGCCAAATTTACGTATTTCTTAGGAAGTGTGGATTTCCTCTAGACACTGGTTCCAGCAGGGGGCAGAGCTGTGCTTACATGGGGTGGCGGAAGTCTAGTACAGTTTGATCATTTCAGGCGGGAGGGCTAAAGTTTTGCAAAAATCTGGGGAGCACAAGGATGTCTTGAACCTCTGGGTTCTCTGGCACTTCAGGTTCTCAAAGTAGAAACTCAGCACAGTGGCTGCTAGCTTTCTGAGCACTGGAAAATGAGGACTCAGTGTTTCCGCTTCCAGATTAGCTCCTGGCACACAGCTGGCTGCACGAGTCCGTGGTAATAAGACCATTTCGTTTCAGGAGTTGGGTCATTTGGGGAGGGCTGTTTCCAAGCTTCAGAAGCAAATTCCCCTGGGAGTTCCTTTCTCTATGTGGGTCACTTGACATCATTGTGGAGGAGAGGTATGTGGGCACCTATTCAGGAGTCCAGCCTAAGATGGGACGGCCTCCTTGTACCTCACAGAGCAATGGCGAAGATACAGTGTTTGGGTATTGAAGTTAAGGCCAAAGCTGAAGATGAGAAATAACTTCCCAAATGCTGTGGCCTTTCAAGTTAAATCCATAGGCCTTCACCAAGAATTTGATCAAGGAGGTGGTTAGGAAAGCAAGGCTGGCAATACAGCAGTAGTTATGTTAACAACTCCACCATCATCACTAGTATAGCTGTCACTTCCTGACTGCTTACAATATGGCGGGTGCAGTGCTGATAGCTTGACAAGCTTGGCTCACTGACTCTTTTTAATAATCCTGAGACACTTTCCATTTTATAGATAAAGAAACCAAGGTTCAGAAAGGCTGGGTTACTTCCCTAGGGTCACATAGCTAGGAGATGGGGGAGCAAAAACTTGAACCCGGGCTTGTCTGACTACAAAGCTGGGGCGGGAGGTGCTAAAGCACTCTGACGGCCTACCTCTTAGGGAGGTAGCAAAGATGGAAAACACTGGGGCTTACACCACACTCCGCAGTTTTGGGGGTAGACCTCAAGGCGTAGAGTGGGCAGTGGAAGTCTGAAGAAGAAAGACAAGCAAGGTGAGTCCCTGTGGCCAGCAGCAAGGAAGACCTGGAAACCCCAGAAAGAGGGCTTGGGTTCAAGGATGGTGGACACCTTTCCTGGCGTCTTTCCTGAATAAAAATGACCTTTGGTAATTGTAGTAACTTTTGCATGTCTCTCCTGGAACCTGTGTTGCTCACAGGGCAATGCTGAGCTGACCAGCTCGGCAAAGGGGGAGAGCTGGGCTTCTGGGGCCACCCACAAAGGGTGACCTGGCTGTGAATTCTTCTTTGATCCCACTGCTGGCAGACCACCTTAATGTCCCTGGATTCATTATAGAGCTTTTAAAGGGTATGCATCACCCTATTAATAGCACCTTCCATACAGAGAATAATGGCATTTTCCCCTCACGTCTGCTTCAAGCGAAGCTCTGAAGAGCTCCACTGAGCCCTTTCCAGGCTGCACCTAGGCAAGTGTTCTGCGGTAATGAGCATCACCACTGCTCACCGCTGTAACTCAGGTGCTATAATCATGTGCTTGGTGACAATGCGGGGGTGGGGTGGGGCTTCCTTACCTCATCTGAAGAGCCATTTTCCACTCTGAATCTTCCAGCCCTTTGGATGGCTCCATCAGCATCACTGGAAATAAGCTAGGGGATAAGAGAGTGCTAGTTAGGTAGCTGGGTCACCATGTGCAAAGCCTCTTCTGTCTGTCTGTATCTGTCCTATAAGTAAGCCAAATGCAACGACAGCTGGAGGGCCCAGCCTAGAAGCTAATGGTCTTTCTGAAGCTCTGTCAGCCAAGCCCTCACACAGTTGGTGTCCACAGTCTTTAGGAAGCTGAAGAGTGAGGTCCCCCCAACCCACAAGAGTAGGAAAACAAGAGCATCAAATCTAAATGCGAACATTTTCAATAAAATCTAGATGTGAACATATTCCAATACTGAGAAATATCAAAGCGATGATCCCTGGAAAAACAATCTTAATACACATCACATGTGGACAAGTGCAGCTCACAGATGGCAGAACCGAAAGCCAAGTCTCAAGTTCGGCCGTCTTCACAGGAAAGCCCGAAAAACAATTAATGGCTGGCATGAACTCAAGGCTCTACTAACATCACAGAAAGCTCCTGTGCTTCATTCAGCTTTAAATGGTCTCCAAAAGGCCAATTAGCCCCTTCCAAGGCAGGCAGGCTCTATTTGAGCTCTGGCAACATGATGCTTGCAAACAGACAGTCTTCAAGGAGCTCACTGGTAGGATGAGATGAGTGAGATCGGGGCTTGGCGCATCAGTCCTAAAATTACTGACTCGAGATTTAACTTATTTTCTCCCAAATCTCCTAGATTTCTCAGCAGCAACTTGGGAAAATGACAGGTCTTTTTTTAACCTTTAAATCTGCCCACGATTTGTAGCCAAGATCTGCCAAGAATTTCCATTTCCCAGATTCATTAGAATGAGCTTGCCCTGGGGGAGGACACTTCTTACCTCTCTAACTCAAGACTTACCTGGTAAAACAGATAATACAATTTCTTAAGAAAGATGGTTATCTCCTATTTTCACTCATGTTAAGAGATATGAAGGTGTGAAAACGGAAAAAAACCAGGGGAAACCCTACAAAACTTCCCAAGGAAAATTATTTGCAAAGGCTGATAAATCTTTTCCATGATAAATATAGAAATAATAGTACGTAATATTGGAGCGCCTGGGTGGCTCAGTAGTTAAGCGGCTGCCTTCGGCTCAGGTCATGATCTCAGGGTCCTGGGATCGAGCCCCACATCAGGCTCCCTGTTCAGCAGGACGCCTGCTTCTCCCTCTCCCACTCCCCCTGCTTGTGTTCCCTCTCTCGCAGTCTCTCTATCAAATAAATAAATAAAATTAAAAAAAACCAGTATGTAATATTTATTGAGTGCTTGTAGAAGCGGTTTATGTTTTGGCCTTCACAAGTGTTAGTTCATTTAACTCCCAAAATAGCAATATGGGTGGGTACCATCATCGTTCTCATCTCCCAGTAAGGAAACTGAGGCAGAGGAAGGTAAAATAACCAGCCATAGTCACATCCTAGTTAGCACCTGGGAGGCCTGGGATGTGAACACAGGCAGCCAGACTCCAGAAACCCGTCATCTTCACTTAACTGCTACCCCACCTAACCGTCCTCTGTGGAATGCCCATAAAAAGGCCCAGGTTTTCAACCTAAATTTTATCCTGCAAAATCATTTCTTTTTAGAAACAAATAAAAATATTGTTACGTGTATGTTTAGCTGTTTATGGCATCAGATTATTACATGGTCGGTAAACTGAAGACGAGCAACAGAGGCTGTGTGGTCAAAGAATTCAACCCTGCCCAAGAGAGGTCTGGCCTTTGCTCTCGGCTTCCGAGAGGTCATCTCTAAGCCCTGGGAATATCTGGCAGGCGTGTCTGTTTACCTGGGTCTTCGAGCCACACAGGAGAATAACATGACTCGTGGGCGGGGGGTGCTTTGGGTTACACCATATCAGATCTGCCTGTGGACACCAAGACTCAGGTGAGCGTTCCCGGTGCATGGACTGTCACTGTTGCCAGGAGGGGTTAAGTGCTGTCTATGAAACTACTGGGAGACGACAACTGGGCAGCTCTGCATGCGGAACTCTCCTGGACTCTGTCCCACGTGTCTGTTCCCTTGGCTGATCCTAATCGATCTCCTTTTGCCGTAATAAACCATAAGCCAGCCTAGCAGCCTTCACCAGATTCTGTGAGTCCCCTTCTAGCAAATTATTGAACCTGAGAGCGGCCCCGGGGACCTCCGTGCTCTGCAGTTAATGTCAGGAGTGAGGTCTGGTGGACTGTTTCTAGTTTAGAGAGGCCAATTCTCGAGTACAAGAGCAAGATGAATGTGGGTCTCCTGGGGTCACTGCCATTTTCACAGGGGAAGCATAGAGGACTCAGTGCCATTTTCTTCTTTGCTTGTGAGCTTCTATTCACTGTCTGTTAAAATATTAAAATACAGGTTACAGCAAATAGGTTTCAAGTCAAGTGTTCTTGGCGTAGGCTGCCTCAAGGGCTTTGGGAGAAGTGTTCTGAGGTCAATTCTGGAGAGAAAAGAGAGCTGCCATCAACTGATACACCTGACACAGGTGTATAAAGAGATAAGGGGACACGTGCTCCCCTGAATTAGAGGTGGGCTGGGACACTGTAGCTAGTCTCAACCAGGACTCAAAGGCTTGGGAGGAGAGCCGACAGTCATTCACTGATTCACTCATTCATTCACCTAACAAAAATAAAATGTCCACCACTATATTCCAGACACTGCCAGGCAAAGGCAATGATGCCCTTTCCTGTGGTGAGATTAGAATGAGAAGTTCATCGCTTCTTTTGCTTAAAAGGTTCAAGAAGCAGAAAGGAAGAACATGTTTAATGATCTGATGGCTGGAAGGAATTTGGCCCCTTCTGATCTGAAGCCCACAGGCACAGAACTTGGGCTTCAGGCTGACATGTTTGACTCTCGCACCTTTCCCATCTCCGCCACCACCATCCGCACGCATGTCACTGGCATCTTTCACCCGGATGACTGCACCTGCCTCCTTACAGGTTGATGCACCCGCCCACCATCTCCAACCCGACCTGCACACCACTGGGCAATTTCGGCAAACTACAAATCTGACTGTCCCACAGTCCCGCCTCTGTCCCAGCACCCTGCTCCTTCCCACCAGAGGATGGGCACCCATGGCACTCCCTTGTCCAGAAGACCCTCTCCCATCTTCCCCTAAAATACTCCTCCTCGGGGCACCTGGGTGGCTCAGTCAGTTATGCCTCTGCCTTTGGCTCAGGTCATGATCTCAGCATCCTGGGATGGAGCCCTGCATCGCATCGGGCTCCCTGCTTGGGGAGCCTGCTTCTCCCTCTCCCTCTGCCTGCTGCTTCCCCTGCTGTGCTCTCTCTCTGTCAAATAAATAAATAAAATCTTTAAAAGAAAAAAAAAAAAAAAGACCTCCTCCTCGTCCCCCACATTCACTGCCAGACCTCACTGCCTGGGAAGATGACCCCAGTGTAACTGCTGGAGCACTCCTGGGAGTTGTGGTTTACATTTCTTGGTGTGATCACGTGATTCCCGCCATTTCTCCTCATGTGCTCCCCTGCGCCCCAATGCTAAGCCCCATGGAGACCATGATGGCTTGTTTTTCTCACCGCCACATCCCCAGAGCTAAGCACCCTGTCTGACACAGTATAGATGTCCACTAAACACTTACCAAATAAGAAATATGTGACTAGATGAAGGCCGAATTTCTGCCGAAATGACCAAAGGAATATAAAATTCGGGGTAAGACCTAGGCCAGTCTTGGAAACCAGAGGTTCATGACTCATGCAAGCAATTTCAAGGGAACTTACTGGGTCTAACGTAAAGGAACGACCAGTGTGAAGGACAGGCCAAAGAACCCGAATCACCACGTGCAAGGGAAAGCCGGGCTGCTGGTAACGGAATCAGATCCAGCACACCCAGCTAGCACCCTGGGCAGCTGCTGGCAGGCCCGGCTGAGGGGAGCGTGCATGTAAGGGCAGTAGGTGGGCAGGTGACTGACTCACTGGTCGCGCTGGCAGAGTGACTTGGCGCCGGCTGGCCGAATGGCAGTCCCAGGGCTCGCCTCACAGCTGCTTCGGGCAGCTGGCTACGTAAAGCACAAGGTGCCGTGCTGGCCGGGGCCCGGGGAGGACTAGTACACCAGCCGATGTGAAAGGAGACGGTGCTCCAGTGAACTTGGGGATGAGAAAAATAACAATGCAGGAAAAAAAGTCCTTTTAATGCAGCAGAGAAGCTGTTTCTGTCAGTAATTTTCCTTCTATTATTCCTCATACCTGTGATCTGGCTAATTAAAACTACAGAAAATCGAAACTCGTCCCTTTGTCGGAAGATTCGACTCAGGAATGAAATAATGTCTACTAGCACCTATCTAAATGTCCAATGCCACGTAACCTAGAAGCTCCCTGCCCCGCCTCTTCCAATGTGGTGCAGAGCTCTGGCTGCCACCAAAATACGCTCTTGCCATCTTCTGTAGGACGGAATGCCCTGGACACATGGCCAGATCAATTTCCCTTAAGGCAGCTGTTTGACTTAATTCTCTCCACTTGAAGATGGTCCAAGTCCCGGGTGGCATGTGGGGAGCTAGGCCCTTTGGGGGGAAGGTGCCTCAACTTTTCTTCTAGGAGATACCCAAAAGAGCAATGAACAAAACCCACGGAAAGCAAGGGGGTAAAAGATCAGAGCAGAAATTATAGAATTAAAAAGACAGTACAATCAATAAACACTGCCGAGAAACCACCAGCAAGTCTGATTTTAAAAAGCAAAGAACAAACATGAATACAGAGTGATAATAAGGAAAACATAACTGCTAAGAAGAAAGAAATTTCTTGAAGCATGACAGACTGCTACTTGAGACGGTGCAGCATTATCAGAACCTTCCTTGAAATGGACATTTTCCAGAAAAATACACATAATGAAAACTGGTTTTGGAAGAGAGAGAAACCTGAAGTACCAGCACCTGCTTGTAGAACTGGGGCAGTAGTGAGAACTGGCCCCACAGAGGGGCCCTGGCTGCGGGGGCGGCATGTCCCCACGGGGGTAGCCGGCTCAGTCACAGGGAGGCTGGCTGCGGCCAAGCCTTCCCTCAAAGGAGACAGCAGCAGAATCCTTTTGCATTTGTTTTAAAGCAGAATTCAGGGACAGGGTGTTAACATCAGTAATACTAAGAAAAGAGGGCAGGACTTTTATTTTATTTTTTTTATCTTGTCTGACATTTCCGATTCAGTCATACCCCAAAGGAAGGGCCGTGCTGAGGAAGACTATCTGAGAGAGAGAGAGAGAGAGAGAGAGAGAGAGAGAGAGATGGGGGCGGGGGACGCAAATCAAATGATCTTTTGACTCAGGAGGGATTCCTTCAGAGTTCCCACACTATCCAGTGCTGTAGCCATGAGCCTCATTTAAATTTTACGTTACTGACAATAAAATAAAATTTAAAAAACCCCATTCAGTTCCTCAATAGCACTAGTGACATTCAGGCGCTCAATACTGTCATGTGGCTACTGGGCTGGACAGTACAAATCACACACTTCCATAGCCACAGGAAGTGTTGTCGGGCAGCACTGCGACAGGCTGGACATGGAGACCATTCTGCGTGACCAGGATCGAATCGGTTTCTCAGGCGGAAACTCCTGAGAGTTAGTTAAATACACTAACGATGGTGGAAATTCAGGGAAATTTCATATCTCAAGTAGAGGCTTTGGTCCAAACTCAGCCAAAGTGTAACAGATTCATTTAACACTAAGCTGTGTTCAATGTATTAGATGTTTTATTTCTGGAAAAAAGCACTATCCAAGCAATTATATCCAGTCGTATGATTTAACAAATTAATTTAAAAGAAAAAAAAAACCAGGAAGCATAAAATGTTAGTCATTAACTACTGTAAATAAGATCATTATTCGTTTAATATTATAGGCAATTCAGTGAGAATATTTCCTAAGTTAATATGAATACATAATTTTTCAAAAACAAAAGACTCTTTCTCTTTCTACTTAATTGCTTTGTTTCTTTGGGCTGGTGTTTGTTTCCATTCTAAAGCAGTTCAAGGATTCCCTGTGACCTCTGTTATCACGCACTCTACAGAGGTCACGTTCAGGTATATAAGTCACAGAAACAGTATTTTAATCTAGGATAAAATCTCAAAACGTTAATAATAAGATACATCTTAAAACGCAGTATTTCAAATTTGTACACCCAACCCTCCCCATCTCCTTTCTTTCCGATGAGTGGTTCTGAGTGTGGGTTTGGCACGCAACTGCTCGGGTTCAAATCTAGTTCTATACTTATTAGTTGTGTGACTTTGGACAAATCACTTAATTTTTCCTCTCTAAATTTTGGCTTCTTTACCTCTAAAATAGGGACAATGATTGTAGCCACTTCCAGGCTCATGGAGAACATTCGATAATATAAAATATGTAATGAGCCTAGAACAGTGCCTGGACATAGGGAATGCTCAATAAATGTCTAACAACATATACTAATACTAGTAACAAAATGATGAATACAAAATGCTCTGATTATTACAGTTAGTACGATTAAACTATTTTTAATGCTGAATTTAAATGCTTGGAAGCTCTGTTTAAACATTTGTCTATCTAGCAAACATTCGTGAGAACCTATTTTTCAGGGCCTATACTAACTGTTGGACTTAGAAAGACAAATGCAGCATGATCGCTGCCCTGAAGGAGCCCAGAGCCTAGTGGGAGAGAAACAAACATATAAACAGATAAATCACCACACAATCTAGTTAAATGCCTCAACAGTAGAAAGAATGGGGTGCTGGGGGAGGTCAGAGGCTGGAGAGACCAACTCTGCCCGGGGGAAGTGGAGAAGCTTTCATTGCTGTAATGAAATCTATTCTAGAAGGTGTACAGGGCCTTTGAGAAATGATTTCCAATGGAAGATTTTTTTTTTTTCACCACAAATACGAGTCAAGAAGACCCTTCTGACGCTGTCTATGCAAATCACAGACACACACATACACCCATACAGACACATACACCTGACTTCGAAAGCGCTGCTCAGAAGGGATGAAAGAAAGTGTAAATGTTTCCATCAAAAACAATTGCTGAATCAGTATTTTGTATGCCTGAAACTAATATAACACTGTATATTAACTATATTTCAGTAAAAAAAAAAAATAATAATAAAGGCCAGGAGCCTGGGTCAATGGGCTTAAAGCTGGGTAGAATGAGCCATCCCCCGACTGGCTTGTGTGGCTCCTGGGCCCGTGTCCTGGTCACCCTTGGTGACTTCCGCTGCCTGCAGGGAGAGGCAAGGAGCAGGGGTGGGGACCAGAGATGCTCTCTTTTCTCCCTCTCTTTACCTGATCCTACTCTGCTTGTGCCAAGGGCCAGGGAAAAGCCCTGGGGGCTGGGGCGGCTGGCATATCTGGGTTGGTCAGAAGGTCGTCCAGCCAGGATAACGGATGTTGACTGAAGGAAAACCACCAAGGCCTCAGATCCGGGCTCAGATGCTTTATTGCTCTCATCATCCCTGGCCACCATCCTCAGCAAACGCAGCGTCTGTCACAATGATTCACCTGCTGTCTTGAGCTCATGTCCTCTGCTTTCTCAAATCTAATGACCTCACTTACCTCACGGCTTTGCCGTCCACTGCTAAAACCCTGCACGTGTGCTCACCCGCACTGGCATAGCTCGGTTATCACATACCTAGCTTGTAACCCACCTTGGCGTGTTAGGTGTATGTTCGGGCCGGGGCCTGTGGTCAATACGTCAATGCTGTGCTTCCCAACATATGGGTCTCCTGTCCTGCCGACCTCTCCTCCTGCCCCGCATCAAGCCCCAGCTCTCAACCACCTGCTACCAAGGACATTCTCTCTCTTTTTCTTCTGTGTTCAAAGACACAACAGTTTCCGAGAAACTAGGCCTACAAGCAGCTCAGGCTACTTGACCCTGGCTAGACCTTCACGACCACTCCCTAATTCCTTCCTCTGTTCCTTTCTCACGTTCCATTACACCTCCCGCCTTGGTTCTGCCTTGTCGGTCGGTCCAGATACACCCTTTCTTCAGAGATGATGACCTCTCCACCTATTTTACTGAGAAGTGTGAGGCCCGTCAGGATGAGTGCCATCCTTTGACCCTCCATCTCAAAATATATCTGTCTTGGTTTCCTCATTAAAATAATATCTGACTATTGGTCCCTGATACTCAGCTTCCCTGTAAAATACCCATGAAGATTCAGCACGAAAGAGGACAATGCAGGAGTCTGAGAAAGACTGCTCATCCTGTGGCCACGATCTGAGGACATTTTCTACTTACTCTATGGCCGATGGAGAAGAATGGAGAAACACATTTGATCCCTGACTTTGTTGCCTGACACAGAGCAAATCTGTGGTCAGCACAGGAAGCTGGACGGCACTTTATTTGTCCCCCTGCGGTCTCATCTTGGCTGAGAGACGTTGGGTCTGTATGGAGAACGACAATACGATATCGGGAGTCACCCTTACATGCACGGGTGCTGCATTTTAAGGCAGCTGCTGTCACGTTAGCGCCCCAGGTAGGGAGAGGGACAGGAGGAGTCCTGGAGCGGGGCTTCCTGGGGAGTACATACAGTTTTGCCAGGATGCCCAAGGGTGACTGGAATGGGGAAAGATTCAACCTCGTGATAACCTCCATCGTATTCTTTAATCCACACAGAGGCCATTTTCTCAAGCTTAGGTAAAGAGCTGAGCACACATTACTTCGATACTCCCCTTCCAACCAGACTGCTATCTGTCCCTCCCTCCCCACCCCAGCTCGTGCTATACATATAAATTCTGGAGCCACTGGTTCAGAGCAGCCAAAGCCAAGCATGGAGAGCATCCTATCTCCCTCCAGCAGAGCTTCACCAGATAAACACCAGCTAGACGCTGGACAGTGATCACGGAGCTCTGCACAACCACTGGCCATTCGGCTGGTCAGCTCGGAGAAGCTACAGCACCCAAAAGGACAATGAGAGCCGACGGCCAGTCACATATTCTGTCTGTTGAAAAATACAAGGTCCAAATAGCTCTTTGTTTTTATTTGAAGATTTTGTAAAAAAAAAAAAAAAAAAAAAAAAAAAAAACCCAAAACAACCCAACATGGGAGCTACGAAAAAAAAATCCTACAGATGGTCTTGAAAACTAGAAAGGAAAGCACACCATGTTTTTACACTCAAACCAAAATAAAATTTCAGAAAATCAGTTGTTGTGCTCAATAAGACAGAAGACATGATCTTTGCAACAAGTGTATAAAGTTTTTGGAAGGGATTAAAAAAAGAGGACCAAAAAACGCAAATGCGGGATTAACATCCTTGTTGACAGGAAGCAAAATGTTCATTGTAGAAGACAGCAACAGTAAATATATTCTTTACTTAAGATGCTTCCCCACAATGAAAAGGAACAAAATGAAACAAAAAGAATGAGAAAGAAAAGACAGTTATAAAGGATAGAGAAAAAGACCTTTCTTACTGTTGTGTAGGGAGGAAAAATGAGAAATAATCCAAGATAGAGCAGAAGACAATATTCATCCCTGACATAAGACCAGGGACTAAGAATCAAAGAGATGATGGGGCGCCTGGGTGGCACAGCGGTTAAGCGTCTGCCTTCGGCTCAGGGCATGATCCTGGGGTCCTGGGATCGAGCCCCACATCAGGCTCCTCCGCTATGAGCCTGCTTCTTCCTCTCCCACTCCCCCTGCTTGTGTTCCCTCTCTCGCTGGCTGTCTCTATCTCTGTCGGATAAATAAATAAATAAAATCTTTAAAAAAAAAACCAAAACAAAGAGATGAGATGTTTTAGGCAAAATTAATGAAAAGAGAAACACACAGAGAAGTTACGGGAAATTTTAAAATAAAAGAGTAAAGAAGATCTGAGAAAAATCCCGGCGGGAAAGCTCATCAAGAAAAGAAATAAACTGCCCTGGGCTTCTGTTCAGAACCGTACGGCAGAAGCTGACCACGCTGGGTTGAATGGTGTCCCCCCAGATTTACGTCCACCTGGAATCTCAGAATGTGCCCTCATTTGCAAAGAGGGTCTTTGCAGATGTGATTGAGTAAGTTAAGATGAGGTCATACTAGATTAGGGTGGGACCGAAATCCAATGGCTGGTGTCTTCACAAGAGACAAGAGAGGCGGCGTGCAGACTCTGGGATGCAGGGAGGAAGGCCTCTGAATAAGCCTGGAATGAGAGGGCTACAAGCCGGAAGAATGACCGGGATTGCAGGCAGCCCCGGAGGCAGGAAGAAGCAAGGAAGGATTTTTCCCTAGAACCTTCTGAAAAGGAACATGGCCTGGTGTCATGTTGATTTTGGACTTACAGGCTCCAGAACTGTGAGAGGACACGCTTCTGTTGTTTTAAGCCATCCAGTTTGTGGCCATTTCCAACTGCAGGCTTATGAAATGAATACAGTATCAGATCAGAATTTGTCAAGTTTTAAGAGAAAAAGGTGATCATTTGGAAATTTTAAAACCAGTCAAGTTATTCTTGTGGAAGCCATTACTTGAGACAGTCCCTGATATGTAACGATTGAGAACAGATACCCTCATGTACTGCCTAAAAACTTACGTGGAACTCCAGGACAAGGACCCCATAGTATGGTTCAGGAGGTCACAGCCAATGCCATCAGACACAAGGGAGGAAGGCATTCGGGTGGGAGGAGAAAAAAGTTGTTTGTCTAAGAGCATCTCCATCTCCAGAAAGATGAAACTTTGTTTTGAAATAAAGATACCAATAAAATATACAAACCCATTTTGTATACAAATTTAATTTCTAAAGGGGCATACAGTAAATCTTAATAGTTATTACCTGTAGGTGGTAGGATTACAAACGAATTTAATTTTTGTGCTTTTCAGTATATTTCAAGTTTTCTATGACGAACATGCATTCCCTTTATAATCAGAGAAGTATATTTAGAAGTGTGCTGGCTTACACACACACACACACACACACACACACACACACACAAAGACTGGGAAGTAATATAAAAAATCTGAGAAGAGGAAAAGAACTTATCAGACACTAGATTTTTAGCAAAACCGATCTTTTAGCTAATACTTGGACCTCTGGCGGTGAGCCAGTGCCACTGGAGACACAACCACAACAAAAGAACCATAAGCCCCGCCCACTAGAAAAGGTGAAATGCCCACAACTAATTACAGTGTAAAAAATGACAGGTGCCATAGAGAAAGGTAAAGAAATCAAGGGTTCTTTTTTAAAAATTTTTTTTGAGAGAGAGAGAGAGGTGGAGGTGGGGGGTGGCAAAGGGCAGAGGGAGAGGGGAGAGGGAGAGAGGAGAGGAAGAATCTTAGGCAGGCTCCATGGCCAGTGCAGGGCTCCACTTGGGGCTCGATTTCATGACCCTGAGATGATGACCTGAGCCGAAATCCAGAGTCAGACCCTTAACTGACTGAACCACCCAGGTGCCCCAAGAAATGGAGGGTTCTAATGGGTGAAAGATGACTTTCCCATAGGGAACTCAGGTAAGGCTGCTTGGAAAACAGACCTGGCAGACACATATTTCAAGAAGGTATTTTAGAAGGAAAGAGAGCCATAAAGAGGCCCCAGGGGCCTGGGTAGTGGTGGGTGAAGGCCTGCTCGGCTGGATCACGGACTATATGAGCAAAGGCTCCAAAGACAGGCTGGAGAAAGACCGTGGGAAAGCCTTAAATGTCAGGCTAAACGGTTTCCTGCTTTATTCCATAAACAAAGGAGAGATGCTGAAGGTTGTTTGTTTGAAATCATCAAGATCATGTTGACAGAGCTGAGTATTTGGGAAAGAACTCTTTACGGCATTAAGGAAATCAAAGCCCCCAGACTCAGGTTAATTACAGCTGAGCATTCTGACAAACTGGATGTAATCTTATCAAAACTGGTGGAATGGAATCTGCGAGATGTCAGGGTGGCAAGACGATGTGCCAGAAACTCAGGGAAAGAGGAAATGACATAAATGTCATACAAAAAAGGGAGTACACAGAAGCAAACACTTGTGCTCTTTTTTTTTTCCTTCTTGTCTCCTTAAGAGATCAAAAAAGAAACATGTAAGGACCTTAAAGTCACTTTCATTATGGAAGCTTGTAAAAACTGCACACCATTCAGCCCACCCCAGACATAATGAATCAGGGCCTGAAGTTTAAACAAACTCCCTCAAGTGACTTTTATGGACAATAAAGTTTGAGGGGCATTGGAACAGGCCATAACAAGCCAAGATAACAGAACTTCGTGGTAAATACAACCTACTGGGATAAGGTGGGGGGGACAATCTTGAACAAGTTATTAATCTCTCTGAACTTTAGTTAGCTCACTAGTAAAATGGGTGTAGGAACACCTCATCAGGTGGTTGTGGAATGTGCGTTAGTATACATAACACACATGTATATTTCCATGCATATATACACGTGTCTGCGAGTATCTATCTCCCTACAGCTCAAAAGGCTGTCTGGCATTGATGTGCGCATGCACGTGAATAAAGAGCCATCTAGCCGTCAAATCTATCTAGGACATAAAACCAGTAAGATTTGCTAAGAGACTGGATGTGGGGGATGGGAGATTTCCTGGTTTCCGGAATTAGCAACTGAAAAGAAAGCAGCACCATTCCCTCAGTGGTTTGAGGTAGGGAAGAGGGACAACCTGAGTTCAGTCTGGGACATGTTGAGGTGCAGCCGCCTTCAGGCCGTCCCAGGAGAGACATCCAGTGGGCGTTTGGGCAAATGGTTCCACGTGCCGTGGACAGAGATCTAGGAAGAATACATGGATGTGTGAGTCACGGTCCGAAGGCAGTAATGAAGCCACGGGGTGGGAGAGATCACCAAGAAGGAGCGTGGAGTGGGGGCAGAGTATCTGAGACGGAGCCCTGACGAGCATCAAAATGTGAGGACTCGGCAGAAGAGAGAGAATCCGTAAAGAAGCTGAGGTGAAGCAGGGAGGCAGGAGAGCTGAGGCACAGGCGCGGAGGGAGGAGAGAAGGTGTTCACAGGGCCCAGGCTGCAGACTGGTCCTGGAAGATAAAGATTAGGAGCGGATTTGGTGGCGATGAGGTCTTTGTGACCTTGGCAAGAGCACGCTCAGTGAGGAAGGAGAAGAGGAAACATCCAAAGAAGGAATTCAGAAGGGAAATCGTGGAACTATCACAGGGATCAAAACAGACTTCAGAGAGCGGCTGAAATGTGCTCCCAGAGTAATTAAAAAGTCTTCACATCTCTTGAGCAAATGCGGTTTGAGATTATATTTTAAAAGACTGCACCACAGTGATAACTAGAGTAGACCGATTAAAAAGCTGAGACCAAAAAGCATACAATCCTTTTCTTACACATAAAGGAAACCAAAGTCACTGCTTTAATTAAATAGGTAAGATAGTTCCATATAAAAATGAGAATATTAGCTGGGGCTCAACCGTAACAGTGGGGTGTGAAACCGGAAGCCCTTTGTGGCCAGTCAGCCATGGCAGCCATGCTGGACCCCGGGGTGTGACTTGCCCTACCCTCACCTGGTGGGGAAAAGCAAGGGAAGCCAACTGTAGAACCCACCATGGATGCTCCCATCTTTTACAAAGACGGGGAAAAGCTGCTCCAACCCGTGAGATGGATGTGTACCTGAAGAAAGCAGGGACCTGACCTGAGACAGGGCGGGGCTGGAAGGCCAGGGCCTCAGCTGAGGGGCACTGGGAGGGACCTCAGTGAAGCCTCAAATGCTCTTGCTCCTACCGCCCTGGGGGAATGTCCCCCAACCTGCCAGGGGGCAGTTCGTAAGTTAAAAGGGCTAGACTGGCTTCTGAGGGCCTAAAACAGAGCTCTGAATGTTCAGAGTCCACATGGTGAAATGCTGGAAAACAGACCAAATTCCTTTTCAGCTTTAACAGCACTGAGAGAAGTGAAAGAGTGGTTTTCAAGTGTGTGTGTGTGTGTGTGTGTGTGTGTGTGTGTGTGTTGGTGGATCCCACAGTTTTGGTGGTGGACCTGCCTAAATTCAGAAGTAAACCCAGGTTCTTAAAAAGCATTTTCAAAACAATGAAAATACTTTCTCTTCATGAGAACAGTATATAAGGTATACAACATGATATACTTTCGACCAAATTAAAAATTTACTTTCACTACAACGGATGGTACCCGGTCTTACTAGAAGCTGAGGGGGCTCCTGTAACAGATGTAGGGCAGGGATCGCTCTGGCACAAGTAAGATGGGAGAGGCAAAGGGCATTACCCAACAGGCACCAAGAAAGTGTGTGTGTTTGAGACACACATGAGAAATTTGCCTCCTGGGCATATGAAAAACCACAATCAAGGCAGAAAACTTGATTTCCTGTGAAGAATTTACCAAGCAAACAATCTGTTAACAATTTGCATCTCTGGTTACATAAAAAATAAACTGTTACACACTGGTCAGAATTTGAAGTTATTTTTATAGTATACCACGGTACTATGATACCCCACTAGTTGAAGACCACTGGAGTCCGTGAACAAAGACCCCGGGACACCAGTAGAGGGTGTAGGAGCCAGAGATGGGGAGCTGAGCTGGGGTCACTGCAGCAGCAGGGAGATCATCCCACAGGGAAGGACATGGCAGCACAGGGATGGGAGGCACCAGGAAGAGCACGAGCAACCCCAGGCCCACAGAAGGCTGGGAGTGGAGTATCTCCAATTCTAATTGTTGTTGTTGTCGTCGTCTTTTAAAGTAAACTCCCTACCCAATGTGGGGCTCGAACTCATGACTCTGACATTAAGAGTTCCATGCTCTACTGACTGAGCCAGCTGGGTGCCCCTCTCCAGTTCTAGTTTTGAAACTAGAGAGCGTGCTGGTGCTGAGTATCATGGAAGTGGCTGTTCCCAAGACTTTTATGCGGGAAAATTTAGCGGACTTACTTGGCATTCTTATTACAGTGCGTGTTTAGCTAGTGGATTTGGCATCATTTTGGGTCTCAACTATCCAAGATGGTCACCGAATGGCTGGTCAGGTGGCGCTAATTCTCCTCAAGTGTTGTTGAGCTTATGAAAGTAGGTCGTAAGTCACATTATCTCAAAAAGTAGGGTGGGGAGGAGACAAGGATCAAAGTCATTCTATAAACTTGACTACCATCAACAGCGACAGAAGATACGCTGTTAAGGGCTGGATATGGAAATGCCTTGTTTGCTTACGATCTACCTTATTTTTATTTTATTTTAAAGATTTATTTATTTATTTTAGAGAGAGAGTGATCATGGGGGTGGGGTAGGGGAGAGGGAGAGAGAGTCTTAAGCTGACTCTGTACTGAGCTCCGAGCCTGATGCCGGGCTCAATCTCACGACACTGAGATCACGACCTGAGCCCAAACCAAGAGTTGGAGGCTTAACCAATTGTGCTACTCAGGCGCTCCCTACCTTATTTTTAAAAAATGTTTAAAGCAGCTTACCAAAATATCTTTTCTTTTTTTAGAAAGAGAGAGTGCACGCACGCGCACACTCACATGAGTGGGAGAGGAGGGGCAGAGGGAGAGAATACCGAGCAGGCTCCACGGCCCAGTGTGGAGCCCGACGTGGGGCTTGGTCCCACGATCCTGAGATCATGACCTGAGTGGAAATCAAGAGTCAGACACTTAATTGACTGAGTCACGCAGGTGCCCCTTTCTGAAATATATTTATTCAAAGGATTAAATTAGATACAGAACAAGTTCAGAAAAAGGGCAAATTAGGTGTGGGTAAATAAAGTAAAAATAAGAGAACCAGATTCGGATGTATGCTGTAAAGTCCTTTAAGGTAGTTAGAGGCAAGCCATAAATAGGGCTTTGAGCTTCCTGGAGGCCAGTGCAAAGAGGAAAAGACCCAACTCATCCACAGGATTCCTAATGCCTATAAGATTAACAACAAAGCAGCTTCACGGGAGAAGCATCGTACTTTTTGGTCCTGAGCAAAACTTTTCTCATAGGTCCTCTTAAAAGTGACACTTTGTGGCACACTGAGAAAAATCCTCAAGAGCATCTTACAAGAGACATACCATCTAGATCCATATGGCTCTTTTCCATTCTGTCCATCAGGGCAGGGTAAAGCATAACGTCAAGGCACAGATCAAGAGAAGCAAGTCTAGGAGAGGCCACAGACAGCAGGCCAAGTGTTGGTAGCTATCTTATGGTTGAGATTAATCCAGGAATTAAATTTATACCATTTATGGCACGGATGTCTCTTTGGATAATTCTTTATCCACATTCTTCTTAAAACCAAGCTTGTTAATATTTGGCCAGAAGAGAGTTTAAAATTATACGTTTGGGCTAAACCCTCAAGCAGGGCTTCTCTGTGGTGTTGATTAAGGGCAGAGGAGTGGTTCCAACAATCAACCTCATTTCTTTAGAAAACAGCCTATAAGCAGCAGGGTCTGTAAGAGCATGGGCTTAGAGACTGAGAGATTAGGCCCGGGGGCTCTTGGAGCCACACAGATCTGGGCTGAAATGTTACTTTTACCATTCATTGGCTGTGGGACCTCTCTGAGATCATCAGCTAAATGCGGAGCCATTCACCTTCCACAAACGTCTCCTGAACCCCCACGAGGTGCAGCATAATCAAGTAACACGTACCGCCCACAGCTGTTCGTGAGGGTCAAACAGGTAAACGCACCTAAGGCATTTAGCTCAGTGCCTGGCACACAGCAAACATTCAACAGACGCTAAAACTAATAATAGTAATAACAAAGTAATAATCACAATAAAAGACTTCTGGCTCCACTACGCTACAGAAATCATTAGAGGATGAAGGTGTCAGGTACTACTTCACAGAAGATGGTTCCAAGAATTGTAAATGTTAGCTGGGAAAGGTTCTAAGTCACCCACAAAGACACCAAAAATATCCGCGAAAGCACCCACATTTTTAAACCATGTTAACTTACTGGTAAATGCTCCAAGCTAAACGTGCCTGGAGGCACCTCACTGAGTCAACCTGCTATTTAAGACTTAGATACGAGCCAGTTCCATTTTGGAGAACATCTGCCGAAATGATGATTTTAGCTGTAGAACGTCGACGTCTTGATGTTTTGATGTTCCTGAGGGAAACGTGCTGGTACCTTCAATAATCTCTCAATTTGGTAATACTACATAGAATATAATTTCTCCCATAAAACGCCTATGAAAACAAAAAGCCTCCTTGACCCTGAGTAGAGAACAAACCAGCACTGCGTCAGGGATGCTGGACGGGTCGCTAAATCACTCATTAGCCAAGAATCATCTTTCTGTACGACAGTCCCACAGGCATAATTCAAATTCGTGCCTGAGCGAAAATACCAATCACTACATATCAGCCTGCAGGAGTCCTCAACACTCACGACCTCAAATGTGGAAATCTGCAGATGCTAAGCAAGTCCAGTGTAAACCGTTCTTTTGATAGTAATTAGGTAGTACAGATAGCCTTTGAGGCCACTGCAAGTTCATCACAACAAAACCATGCCGTCCGCACAGAGAAGCATTTATATGTTTCTTTCCTGTACAGCAGGGGAGCATGCGACTCATCCAACTGCGGGCTTCAGTCAGGAAGGAACACGTTTAAAAACGATTGCGCGGTATTTAGCTGGACTTGAAATTACCTTACAGACCGTGGCACCCCCAGAAGTATCAAGACGTAGGGTTATATGAGAATCAGCAGCGGGGCTGGGCAGGACAGAGATCTATATTGTGCCCATACCATTCGTCATTCGTAACACATCCGTTTCGTATCCATTGAGTCAGAGGCCAAGAAAAGATCAATAAAAGCTACAAACAATCTTTGCTTTTCCTGACAGATTTCCATATGAAGTGATGAAGAATGGTCGATGGTGTAATAGCTATGCCTTGCCGAGAATGCTGCCATGAGAGACCGGACTTGCAATTCCTCAGGAAGAAAAATGGCATCTGTTTTAGATGGAATGCACCGCAAGCTAATGAGTCCAATTATATTGGGGGAGGGGGGCCAAAGAGGCTTGTTATTCCTTTCTTTTACTTCTATCTGGTGGGTTAGGCTACTTTCTAATTTTAACCAAATTGAACCATTCATTCATTCAATCAATATCTACTAAGTAACGAATGCTAAGCATTGTGCTTAGTGCGAGGGACACAGTGGTAACTGAACAGCCATGACTCCTATTTTTAGGGAGTTTATAATCTGCACCCTTGTTTATGGTAGTGAAAAAAGTGTCAAGGATAACGGTCTACTGGCAGAAGAAGGAATTTTCACCAGGTGCTCTTAGTTTGAGCTCTTACATCATCTACTGTTAGAGGCAATGTCAGAGATGCATTCGGGGTGTCATGCTGTTTGAAACTGAACTGCATCTACAACCTTTCCGGAGGAAACCCCCCCATCCACTAACTCTGCTGACGTGCTGGGTCTTGGAGGCCATATTTATACCACATGACCCCACTTCCCTGAGCACTACAGTGTGAATCAGGGATAGACACCTGAACCAGAGGAACCAATCCATGACATTCTACTAGGCATTTGAAATTAGGGCCCAAGAATGAACAGACTGTGGTGGGTGCTGGGGCTGTAAGACTAGGGGAAATGGGGGATTGGAAGTCAATTTAGCAATAAACAACATTTAATGAGAACTTAATAAGTGCCAGACCCTGTGCCAGGTCCTAGAGATACAAATATGAACAAGACAGACATGGTTCCCACCCTCATCTCTAATGGATGAGAGAGCAGTAAGTAAATAAATACATGAAATAAACAGTGTGCTAAATACTATTAAGAAAAGAAACAGGATGCTGAGTTACAGAACAGCACGGAGAGAAGGACTACTTGAGGTAGGGTGGTTGGGGAGGCCTCTCTGAGAAGGTGACATTTAAGCTGAACCCAGCCATGAGAAGTGATAGGGAAGCCCATTCCAGGCAGAAAGAAGATTAAGTGCAAAGGCCCCGGGACAGGGAAGAACTTGTGTATTCTCAAGACCAAAACAAGGCCAAATGTGTGAAGCACAGTGAGAGAGCAGCATGAGGGAGGATGGAAAAGGCAGGCAGAACCGGGATCACACAGGTTCTTGTAGGGCTTTGTAAAGGCTCTGGACTTGAATGGGCAGCCAATGGAGGGTTTTCAGAAAGAAAAGACATTGTACTGCCAACATTTTAAAACACCACTCTGGTTTGAGGACAGACATATAGACTAATGGGATAGAAGAGAAAGCCCAGAAATCAACGCTTGCATGTATGGTCAATTGATTTTAGACAAGGGTGCCAAGACCATTCAATGAGGAAAGAGCAGTCTTTTCAACAAATGGTTCTGGGAAAACTGGATATCGACATGCAAAATAATGAAGCTGGACCCCTATGTCATTCCATACACAGAGTAACTCCCATTAGATCATAAACCTACTGAATGAAGTTGGACCCCTACCTTACACCATATACCACATACAACAATTCAAAATGGATCAAGGAAAAAAAAATAAAAGCTAAAATTACTGAATTTCTAGGAGAAAACCCAGGGGCAAATCTTCCTGACACTGGATTTGGTAATGACTCCCTGAATATAACACCAGAAGCACAGATGACAAAAGAAAAAAAATGGATGAACTGGACTTCATGGAAATTACAAACTTCTATGCATCAAAGGATATTGTCAACAGAGTAAAAAGGCAACCCACATAACAGGAAAAAAGATTTGCAGATCACATATCTGATAAGGGAATTAATATCCAGAATATATTAGGAACTCCTGTAACTCAGTAACAACAAAGAAAAAAAATGGATGAACTGGACTTCATGGAAATTAGAAACTTCTATGCATCAAAGAATATTGTCAACAGAGTAAAAAGACAACCCACATAACAGGGAAAAAGATTTGCAGATCACATATCTGATAAGGGAATTAATATCCAGAATATATTAGGAACTCCTGTAACCCAGTACCAACAAAACAAACAACGTGATTAAAAAATGGGCAAAGGAGGCAAAGAACTTGAATACTGTTTCTCCAAAGGAGAAATACAAATGACCAATAAACACACGGAAGGATGCCCAACATCATCGGTCATGGGTAAAAGGTAAATCACAATGAAGCACCCCTTTACAACGCATCAGAATGGTTATTAAACAAAATGGAGAAAGTATTGGTGAGATGATGGAGAAACTGGAACCCTTGTGCATCGCCGGTAGAGACATAAAATGCTGTGGCCACTATGGAAACACGCTTGGGAGTTCTTCAAAAGTTAAAAATAGAATTATCACATGATCCAGTAATTCCGCTCCCAGTTAACAGACCCAACAGAACTGAAGAAAGCAGGGACTCGGACACAGACTGGCACGCCAATGTTCACAGCAATATTACTCACAATGGTGAAAAAGTACAAGCAACCCAAGCGTGCACTGAGAGAGAGAGAAATGGATAAGCCGAATGTGGTGTATACAAAGGACAGAATTCATCCACGAAAGGGAATGAAATGCTGATACATGCTATAACATGGATGAACCCTGAAAATACCACGCTAAGTAAAACAGACCAGACACAAAGGACAAACGTGGCAGAGCTGCACTTACATGAGGCCCCTACAAGAGGTAAATTTATAGAGAAAGAGGCAGAATGTAAGTTACCAGGGGCTGGGGAAGAAGGGCTAATGTGGACTTACTCTCTAATGGGTACAGTTACTGTCTGGGCTGATGGAAAAACACTCTGATAGTGGATGAGGACGATGGTCACATAACGCTGTGAATATACTTCCCGCCCCTGATTTATACGCTTAAAAATGGTAAATTTTCTGTTGTGTATATTGGACCATGATGAAAAGAAGTGTTAAAAAATCCCGCCCCCGCTGGGAAAGCGGATGGGAGAGAGGGGACTGCGCCCTCAGGGGAGCTGGTCCACCGAGAGGACGGCATCGGCTTCCTGAGAGTGAATGGAAGAAATCACAGGGACCGGAGAGAACCTGAGAAATCAGCTGCAGTCTGATGGCTTTCTGGTCACAGGAGGCCCAGCTGGGCTTCCTGCACGTCATTCTGGTGAGCCTCACCCACACACTTTCAGTGAACTGCCTTAGACTTGAGCTGGACGGAGTGGGGCCTTGTTCCTTGCAAGGAAACAATTCCTGATGAAGGCAGGGAACAGCTGGGATCCGGCAATGCTGGAGGCTGCTGGTTCCTAAAGCCAGACCACAGCTCCAGGAGGGCAGAGAAACTGCTTTTTCCCTCCGCTCAGTGCCTAGCACCGTGCCTGGCATGAGGTGGGGGGGCAAGCCTTCAATATGTGGGTATTAGATGAACGCTGAGAACCTCCCCTCCCCGAGTCTATAAAGGTCTGAGCTTCCATGTTCTCGCTCACCAGATTCATACCCATTTTAAACCAAGGCAACTGAGCCCTCAAATCTGTCCTCATTATTGATGTCAATAGCCAAGCTTGGTTCTTCACAAGGACTTCTACCTCATTTGTTCAAGGTCAAAAGAAGTCTATGCCAAAATTTCAATTCTGCACCCTTCTACAAACTTTGAGTTTCAGGATGCCCAAGATTTATTGGGTTTCCAACAATATTCATCAAACCCGGTGTGAAAAACAAGTTAAACTTACTTTCTCGTGCACATAGAAAACACAAAAATGGTTTTTAATTTAATAATTCAGTGTTGGTCATAGATGAGAGAAAAGGTCTCCTTCCTTAAAACACTGGAGTCAGAATTTCAAGAGATCTTTAGATGGCAAAAATGGAACTTGGCTCATTTGATTTTTCTCAACCATTCCAACAACCAGGGCATGCCATTACTGACAAGGGAGAAGCTGACACAACCTAATTTTACAAAAGGAGGGGAACTGTTACCCAAAGAATTGTTTATAACGATGTTGGGCTATTACACGATTAAAATGGTACTCAATAACAAGAAGACGTTTGTGAAACACGGCTGAACGAAGAAAAGAGGAAGACAAAATTATGTGTGTAATTTGATTACAGCTAGGTGAAAATAGGTTAGTCACTATAAAGACTGGAAGGTATCAAAATGAGATGAAAAAAGTGGCAATGGGGCAGAGGAATTATATGTGGAATTTTTAAATGTATTTAAAATTAACTTTATACTATTTTAAAAGTCAGCTAGCAACACACACACACACGCACACACACACACACACACACACACACACACAGAGACACACCCATGGCTCTAGAACAAAAACGTGAACAAATGGAAGGAAGATTTTTGGTCAGTGAGCTGCCCCATCAGGTTGGGGATTACCAAAGACGAGTCTGGGGTTCTCTAAGGCGGGGTTTCTTCAAGTGTTGATCCTAGGACCAGCGACATCACCATCCCCTGGGAACTTGCTAGAAACACAAACTCTGGGTCAACCCCAGACCTACTGGATTGGAAACTCTGGGGATGGGGGCCCAGCAGTCTGTTCTGATAAACTCTCCACGCAGTGCAGATGCCTGCTCAGGTTTGAGAACCACGGCTCTAAGGACCTTCCCAGCCTGCCAGCCTGTGCTTTCCACAAGTCTATAAAGGGTTCAGCTTTCACACCTTTGTTGTCTCCCCAGACACCACTCTCACTGTTTACAAGAGCTTCATATGACTTACTGGAACAGGTCCAAAGTCTACTTGTGAGTCAAGGTCCTCCTTTTGCTACCAAATTTCATCTTTGCCACCATGGCTCACTAACATGGACTGTGCTTATATGCATCATCTCATTTAATCTCTTGACACCCCTATAAACTAAATAATATTAATATCCCCATTTATATAATATATAATATATAATATCCCCACAGATGAGAAAACCGAGGCCAAAAGAAGTCCAAGATCGGACAACTAGGAAATGATGAAACAATATGACTTCAGGGCACAAGTTCGTAAGCACCACTGAGGTTCAGAGAAGTCCACAGACGGTGGGTGCTGGAGCTGGTGTGTGAAGCCAGGCCTGATTTCAAAGCCTGCCTGCTGTGTGGCCACTCAGCTCTGCTGCCTCACTCACTCTGCGAGACAGGGCCATTTGCTCACTGCCCCTGGAATACATCACTGCCAAGAATCACATTGTTTGCAAATATCCACTGTCTGTCTTCTCTACCACCAACCCACGTCCGTCCTACAGCCTCCGCGAGGCCTTCCCGGCTGCTTCCCTAAGATCCCTGGCTAGGATGGGTCACTTCCTCCCCTCTCTTCACCCCCACCAGGCCCTATCTGTATCCCTCTCAGGATCTTTACCAGTTCCTGCCCTGAATTATAGTTCTACACATGCTCCTTTGGGGGAGGTGGTGGTCTGAGTTGGCCCGGTGCCACCAGTGACGGGCACAGAACACGCATTGATGGAGTCAATCAATGTGTCTTTTATGTGACTAAATTCATTTTCTAGATATTTTATGTATCTTATCTGCCCAGCTCAAGACAGTAAGCTCCTTAACAACAAGGACCAAATCTTTTACTTATTTTATATTTTCAAGAATACTCAGCCCTGGGCCAGATACACAGTCAAGTCTATAATATACAAGTGAATTCAAATAGAATGCTACTGGTACACAACTCTGTTATAATCTGTCCTACTACTTAAACCCTGCAAAAATGCAGCATATATTAATGGAGGAAAATTAGGTACTACACAAAAACGGATCCAAGCAACTCTTTTTTTGTAAATAGATAGAAATAATAAATTCAATGTTTTTAATAGTGTTAAATAATAATCAAGAGGATTCTATGAGAACATTTTCCTGAAAATTTGTTCAAATTTCCATGCAACTGGGGGGAAAAAAATCACAGTTCTTTTAAAAAATAGAGGCTAAAATATGCCTTCATTATTCCTCTTTTAAAATGAAAGCATTCTATTTTAAAAGATGATAACATAAACCCTAATGTCTCTCGTAAGGAAAATGTGGATATTTTCATTCTAGGTATCTATCATCTATTACAGTATGTTCTAGCCCAACAAATATACTTTTAACAGGAAGAAAAAAATCTCATAAATATTCTAACTCCTACCACATACCCAGAAAGCAAAGGTACAGAAAATCAGAACATGTATTTCAATAATGTTTAAACCTCAAAAACTAGATTTATCAACTTTTAGGAATAAGATAATATAAGAACCAAATGCTGCCTCTCTTAATTCATAAATCATTTAATTTAATTCTATACCCCAATTACGTGCACCAGAGAAAAAAATACCAAGCCACAACATATTTTTAACAAACTGGAAGGCACAGATTAAGAGTACGTAACAATAAAAACAAACAGATAAAGATGATCAAATTATTATGGCCTTTCAATAGTCATTTATTCCCATCCCAGCCTTACACGGTACCCACATGGTCTGACAGTAAATATACAACAAAAGATCTGATGAGCTTGGCGATGCTCTAAATCTAAATCAATGTTCCACCACTGAACAGACAGTGTAAACTTACCAGCTCCACAGATCCATAATGTTTCCTACTGAAATCCCCACGTCTACAGCCTAGGTCTTCCGAGACAGAGCTGGAACAAAAATGCTTCATCAGTATTATACATAGCGATCTGGCCACAAACCTTCTGCAAAAATCGACTACCATTTGCAAAAAGGGCTGCTGTGGTACAGGCTTTGCCCCAGCTCCTCACTGCAGGGGAGCCTCCTTGCAACAGACACAGTCCTCAGCAGCCATGGCAGAGCCCGGCGCTCACGGAGCCCTCGGTAAAAAGAAAAACACCCGAGTCATCCCTGGAAGTATAGGCAATGATTGAATTAAATATTTAGTCATTTGGAATCGATTGAGATTTCCAAGGCTACTGGTGGTTTATAATTTCATTTCTGTATAACCAAAGGGGATGAGAAGCCCTGCAGTAAACTTGAGGCCAGGGACAAAGCTTGCAATTATCTTTCCTTTAAGAGAGCCTCTTTGTCCCAAATATTCAACATAAAAATAACCAGCATTATTTGATGCTATAAAGCAGAAATGAAACTTTAAATAGGAGGAGGAAACTTCAAAATCCTGGTAGGCCCCACCCCACCCCCTTTCATTTATGACAATATGACAATATGAAAAAAAAGAAAAAAGAGCAGCACTGACAGAAAATCCAGAAATCTAACTTCAAGGATCTTTCGTTTTTATGTAACAAGCGCTAATACTTCCCCTGCACCCCCCCACCCCCAGGCTTAAATCAGATAAGAAAAATCACACGCATTGTGAAGAGCAATTAAAACAAGGGCAAAACTCTTACTGCATTTACATCTTGAATGCAGAGTTCCACACTCAAAAGACACAGATCTTATCGAGGAGTCGGTCTATTTAGGACCCCAAGCGGTGCTCCTGAAACCACCGGAGCTCCACAAATGCGAGCAGCTTTAACAAGTTTCGTTCTCGTAGATGTCATGCAAATAACTCTACGGAGCCGGAGAAAACGAGACTACACGGGAGCGACATGTCTAATCGCTCCAAAATATTTGGTATCTAACATGCAAAGAAAGGTGCATTTTGTACCTTTTCATCCTTCCTTAAAAGGTAGCTACATTTTCTAAATCACAGCCTTCTTGGCACGCTCAGAGAGAGACTGACTCCACTGTTCCGCATCCACAGACCTGACTCTTTGCCAGGACACTCTTTGATAGGCTCCAAGCAAGACAGCATGAGAGAAATGAGGGTCTATTGGTATTCTGCGTCCACCATTTCACAGAGATGGCTGAATTAATCTTATACGAGAAATTTAACCTTTTGTAGTCCTCATTTCCTTAGCAGAAAATGTGCAACAAATTAACGAATCCAGCGTGGAAGGGTGCCCCAGATATTTCCCAGGCTACCATCGTGCTTCCAGAGACAGGATTTTCTAGCCCCCCAAAAAGTCTCTGAAAGAGATTTAAAACTTCCCTCCATGGCCTATTTCGGTCTGTATTAAAAATGTCCTCTATGCCCATTTTCCTAGCCCGTTCTGAAAACCCTCCTGGAGAATACTGCCAGTGCCCTACATAACAGCTTCTGGATCCTTCCCCGGCGGCCCTGGGTTACCAAGAAGAGTGGTCTCCAGGAGCATCTCTGCACCAGGCCAGAGATGGGGCACAGGACGAACGCCCAATGGCTGGTGACTGAAAGCTCTGTCTGCCCAGTGCAGCCTACCTTTTCAGTTTTTTTGGGGGGGGCACCACCCCACCACCACCAGTGGCAGCAGCTTCTAACACAAATGACCAACATCGTGAGAAGAGCAAGGGTGCTAGGCTCTGGGCCCCTCCCCAGGTGGCCCTAAGCACCACCAAGGGCGTTCTCAGCTCCCTAACTTTGCCAACAGCCAAAAACTAACACAAAAAAAGATGACCACCCTGCATCCTGGGGCAACACCCTTAGAAGCTTCATAGCGGGAAAGCAGTGTCCTATGAAAACAACCCAGAGAGACAGAAACAGAACATCTGCTATCCGTTGCCCTTCTCCCCCTCTAATTACATTTCGTGCAATTCGCTGTGGAGACAGCGCTTGCTAATGGCGAGAGCCAGGCTGAACTATATGGGGTGCCTTTCTGCGGCTACCGGAGGCCCTCGAACCGCCATGTCACAAAACCCTCCGGCCTCCCCGACTCCCTCCCCAGGCTCCCTGGCCCCTTGGTACCCAGCACAGGAGATGTGATTAAAGGAGTCCCCCAGAGCTCCAAGAGGAGCTTTGCTCTCCTGCGGGTCCCAGGGCCTGGCCTCGTGCTCAGCACAGAGTGGACATGCAGGAAATTTCTGCTGTGCTGATGAAGGTATTTGCACATTGTCTGGATCTTACCTACAAATGCCTGAGGGCACCCTAGTGAGTCCCAAGGCAGGCTGCCTGTTGACAGTCTCCCTCCTCTGCCAGAGGTCATTCGTCCACCAGTCCAGACAGTCCTGGCCCAAGAAGCAGACACTGCTATGTACCCGCCAAAACCTATTCTCTTTTCCTCTTGGGCTTGTCACTAGACAACATTTCCCAGCCCCTCTTGCCGTGTGATCACATGACTGAGCTCTGGCCAAGAGAATATGGGCTGAAGCGCTCATAAGTAAGGGAGGCCCTTACTTTCCTTCCCCTTGGCCAGCAGGGTGGAAAGGACTACAAGGACCGGCAGGAGGACAGAGCTTCAGGACAGAAAAAACCTGGTCTCTGAAAGACCAAGTGGAAGGCCACACCTCCAAGAACATCTGTATGAGAATATGCTGTGAGCAAGAATCCACACTGAGTTATCTCAATCCCATGGCATTTCGGTTTACCTGTTAAAGCTGCCGTGTCACCCGAACTAACACGGAAGTGGGTACCTTGCAGTGGGGGTGCTACCACAGCAACAGCCTAAAATACCTGGGAGGCAGGCAGCCGCCAGTGAGGAAATGGATCTTGGCGGCTGGGAAGATGGCGATCTAGGGAACACAGTAGCAGAATATGTGACAAAACATATCCCCACAGTTACGTCGAAGGGGGCCCTGTGCCTTCTGAGCCTGCAGCTCTAAGGGAAAGTGGTTGGATACAGCAGTGAGGCTGTGCCTGGCTCCTCCTGGCTGGCCTTAGCAAAGCTTTTTTTTTATAAAGAAGAGACGAGCCCAGGCAAGAACCGGATGGGTTTCACACAAAGGAGAAATGTAACAGAGAGAGTCTAGACACCAAGGGCCTCGCAGCTTGAGAAATCACTGTTTCTGGGTCCACACAAGAAGAGTTCTGTTGTGGGCAAAAATGATGGGTACCTCCTTCCAGACCCAGCCCATACATATTTCCCACGAATAATCCTTGCTCTCTTTCCTCACCCACTAGCTGACTGGAGAGGGTTGTGAGGACCAACAGGGGTGAAGCCCCAACAAGAAGGAGCCTTGGTCCCTACGTGACCATAAAGAAGATCCCCAGTGGCATGAGTGAAAAATAACTTTTATTATTCTATGTCACTAAGATTCAGAGTTTATGAGAACAGGTGATTTTATCTTAACGGCTACAGCTCTCTGTCGTTAACAGACAGAAGAATAACTCCCACAGAAAGGGGCAGTCAGAGCGCTGGTGGGCCAGGATGACTCTCAGGGGTCAGCAAATCACAGGCCCCCTGACCGCCTGTTATTGCAACCAAAGTTGATTGGCACACAGCCACGCCATGTGGTCACAGGGAGTCTGTGAGGGCGTTCGCATCACATCGGGGCTGCGCTGAGCAGCTGCGACAGAGACTGCATGGCCCACAGAGCTCAAGCTATTTACTGTCTGGCCTTTTACAGAAAAATGTTTGCCCGACCACTGCTGTATAGCCTCGCAAATCCCTGTCGCTGGTTTCAGGCCTCCCCATGAACTGGGATTAATAAAGCCAATGGAAATACTTGAGTCCATGAGAATCCCTGGGGGAAGCTTTCTAAAAATGCAGATTCCCTGGCCCTATTCCCAGAGGTTGTGATTCAGCACGGCTGTGACTTTAACAAGCAGCCGGGGGAATTCTGATGCAGGTGGTCCACAGATAGTGTTTTGGAAAAATACTGCTCTTCCAGATGACTCTGGAATCCCTGGGAAACCCATCGGCCATTCTGCAGCACTTCCATCAGGAGGAACAAGGCCGTGTTTGTTTTAACGGGAGGACGCGTCATATGGTCCTTGCCGGCATGTGATTCGGTCACAGATATATAAGTTCTTAACCTCTCTGGGCAATAGTTCCCTCCTATATAAAACGTGGCTGATAGTATCGCCTACTGAACAGGGTTAGAAAGGATAAATTAGAAAGAACAAAGAAAAGTCTATTTTAAGCACAAGTTCTGTCACATAAACACTACTCAATGCGTGTCAGCTATTGTGTTATTACTCTCCTTAGTGGTATGAATTCGCAGGTTGTTAGAGCCCTGGGAAGGGACATTTGACATAAAGGAGTATCCACTTTTTAAAGAGTTTTAAATAAGACACCACACCCCCACAGCAGAAGAGGGGGTTTGGGGCCAAGTAACAGGCCTCCCGGGACGGGGCCAAGTGCAGCCTCATGGCTCAGCATGACGTCTCCTCCCTCAAAGGGTTGGCCTAGCAGTGTGACCCCACCTAGAGAATTGCTGGGACCCAAGAGCATGTCACCAGCACAAGGCAGGTGCAAAAAAGAACCAGAGAGTTTGAGCTCCTCACTCCCATGCAACGTGTTCTGGGCTCTAAATAGAAACTTTGTTTTAGCAAATTAATGTGTGAGGATGCTGGATCACACCTTGCAAGCATGCGCAGCGCTGAGGACCTTCATGTCACGTCTCTAAGTAAGGCCTGGGATGAGAGCAAAGATTTCCAGCCCCACAAAGAGGCTAGAAAAATTACCATTATATAAATCAGGTTCCCAGAAAGCAGGACAATCCCCTCCAAAGAATCAAACTAAATAAGGAAAGAGAGGAAGCTGACACTCAAGGGATACGGGTCCTATGCTCAACTGACCTAGAGATTCGTGATCCCCCCTGCCGACCGGCCAGACCCCACCAATCCAGGCCCCTGACTTTTCCAGCCCTAATGAAACAGTTAAAGCCAATAGCGACTGCGGGGACTCTTCCTGGGTTGGCAGAGAGAATTTGTGAGAAGCAACAGGCTGATTTTCAGAAGACTACTGACAGCAGAGTTCAATGTCAGCAGCACCAGGACGAGGCCTCAGCCCTCTTGATAAGCAGATAGAAATAGACAGACGGAAGAGAGCTCCCTATTTGAGGAACAGAGAGGCTAAAAAATGTGCCAGACTACAGATTTAGGCTTGGACAGAGCGTGAGCCTCCTAACCCCAGGAACCGGAACAGCTTACTGCAAAGAAGGGACTGGTTGTCTCTCCCGAAGGTAAGTGACACTAGAAAAGCCGAGATGCAATTGTACAGTAATTTCCAATGATGAAATGGAAGAATTCTGTCCTCTTTTGAAGGCAGTTCAGATACGAGGAAGGGAGAATCAAGCAGGCAGATTTGTAGAGTGTAAGGAGCCCTGGAAGTCAGAGCCCCTTGGGTCTTGCTTCAGACACAGCTCCCTGTCCCCTACCCTCTTTCTGGGGTTGCAGCATCACGTGTTCCTTGGACCAGGATGTTAGGTTTAGCATACCCTTAGCAAGTTCCCCCAGCCGTAAGGGGGTCAGACAGGGCTGGATTTGGAGCTCAGCTCTATGGCCCACCAGCTCTGTGACCCCAGGCAAGTTACTCATCCTCTCTGAGCCTCCTTCCTTGTCTGTATTTCCATCTCCACAGCAAGATTAAAATATACCATAATGTGCTTAGCATGACACTTGACGCACAGTAGCCACAAAATAAATGTTGGCTATTCTAGCTGCCGGGGACCTCATCTGTCGTGGTCATCACCATGCCTTTTGTGTCTTACAGAGTACCTGGTTCATAGCCGGCTGCTCAGTAAATTGGTTGAATAAATGAATCATGAATAAATGATACTGTCTGCTCACCTTTGCTCTGCTTACACCCAGGTGGGTTCCTGCCTCCTTCTCGTTCCCCTTCCTCACTCCCCATCTGCCATTAGATACTCTGACAACCTCTGGGCACATCCGGTGTTACTTTCTTCATCACTAAGACACCTTTCTCACCTGAATCCTCTTTTATCCAACATTCTGGAATGTACTCCTCCTACAGTATTTATGTATCCACTAAGTTTCCGACAAAGACACATGTCCCCGGAATTCACCTGGTTCTCTACTAGAATTCAAGCCTTCTGGTAATTCCTTGCAAAGTTCCTCTCGATAATGATCTCAACCAGTGCCTCTGAAATTCTCTCTCTAGATAAAAAACAGCAACCCTACCACATGCTGTCAAGGACTGGAGCAGCCGGACCCCTCACACATCTCAGTGGGAATGGAAATGGTAAGCTAAGCCTCTTTGAAGAACTGTTTGGCAGTGACTTATAAAATTAAACATGCAGTTACCCATATGACCCTGTAATTACACTCTTGGGCATTTATCCCAGAGAAATGAAAACGGATAGTCACAAAGATCTGTATACAAATGTTTCGTGGCAGCTTTCTTCAGAATAGCCCCAGGTTGGAAAAATCCTCGAAGTCCTTGAAAGGGCAAATGGTTAGGGGGCACCTGAGTGGTTCAGTTGGTTAAGCATCCAACTCTTGATTTTGGCTCAGGTCGTGATCTCAGGGTTGTGTGGGATCGATCCCCGAGTCAGGCTCCGAGCTCAGCGGGGAATCTGCTTCTCTCCCTTTCCCTCTCCCTCTGCCCCTATCCTAGTTCACACTCAAAAATAAGTAAATAAATCTTTTAAAAAAGGGAGGGGGGCAACTGGTTAAACAAACCATGGTATATCCAGCCCATGGAGTATTGCTCAGAAATTAAAAGAACAAACTGCTGATACATGTAGCATAAATTTCCAGGGAATTACGGTGTGTGAAAAAAGCCAATCCTAAAAGGTGTGATTCCATCTATCTAACATTCTTTTTGTTTTTTTTTTAAAGATTTTATTTATTTATTTAACAGAGATAGAGACAGCCAGCGGGAGAGGGAACACAAGCAGGGGGAGTGGGAGACGAAGAAGCAGGCTCACAGCAGAGGAGCCTGATGTGGGGCTCGATCCCATAACGCCGGGATCACGCCGTGAGCCGAAGGCAGACGCTTAACCGCTGTGCCACCGAAGCGCCCCCCATCTATCTAACATTCTTGAGCTGACAACATGGTAGAGAGGTGGGTGTGGTTATGAAGGGCTGCTTGGGGAGCCTGTGGTGAGGAAGCCATTCCCCGCCGGGCCTGTGGTGATGGCTAAACAAACCCACCCATGTGACAGGACTGTGTGTAAAATGGGAACCTAGGACCAGTGGACTGTATCGGCCACAACTTTCTGGCTGTGATACCGCACACCAGTGATACAAGGTGCTACCATGGGGGAAACTGGGTAGAGGGCACCTGGGATCTCTCTGGGTTATTTCTTTATTTCTTTTTGTAAGTAAGCTCTATGCCCAGCATGGGGCTCGAACTCACGACCCCGAGATCAAGAGTCACACATTCTTCCAACTGAGCCAGCCGGGCACCCCTCTCTCTGTTTTCTTACAACTTCATATGAACTTATGATTCTCTCAAAATAAAAAGTTTCATTTAAAAAAACTCTATCTGAGTCAAAATTCTTTCACTCATTCAATAAGCAGTTCCTGAGCAGGTATGAGGTACCAGGTCCTGGGCTCAGGTGCTAAACCTGGGATGTGTGGTCCCTGCTCTCACAGTGCTTACGGTTCAGTGGGAAAATGTCAAGGACACAGGACTTCATGGGAACAGAAATATTGTGGAAGCACAAGGCACACCTGTGGAGAGCAAATATGGTAAACTGTAAAACAGTCTCTTTTTATCCCCTCAGGAGTCAGGTGTGGGTGCCCAGAGCAGAAGTCCGGGGTGGGGGGGTTTGTCATGCTTTTCTCAGCTCAAGACCCACCATCCAGAAAGCTGGGAACCACTGCTTACAAGAGGATTCCTGCAAATGTAAGGTCTGTCCCTCTGCTCTCTCCCTTCCCCACCCTTCAGTGACCTGAGCTTCTCTTTTCCTTTAAGAAAAGGGACTGAAGAGCCTTCCAGCTCCGAGGATAATTTGCCCACAGGAGACCTATACAGGCACGACCACAAAGTATTAAGTAGAAACTGGTTTAAGGGAAAAAATATCAACAGAAAACATATGTTGCTGCATATCTCCCTTGATCACCTGCAGATCTGGCTTCTTTGGGGAAATCCCTCTAAGGTCTGTGTCCCCAGGTCCTCAACGTTTTCCCACTGAGATGCACAAGACCTGCCTCCGACTGCACCCGGACCCTGCAGGGAGGCACGCTGTCCAGAGCAGGTGCTTCTGAACAGTCCCCCACGTGCCAAGGATCCTAGAGAACACCCAGGTCATTCTGACGCTTGCGACTTAGAATGGTGTGGTCCTTGGACCTGAGCCGGTTAGAAATGCAGACTCTCAGCCCCCCCCCCCCCCCCCCGAGCTCATGAAACAGAATAGCAGGATCCCCTGAGGACTCATATGCATATGGAACTTGGGGAAGCACTGATTTTAGATCTTGGTTCTCAAACCTAGCTATATATCGGAATCATCTGGATTTTTTTCTCTAATCTGTTTTATTATGAAGTATTTCAAGACATAGAAAAACAACATAATGAACATTATAAGACAGACCTGAAACCCCTGGGTACATCTCTTTGGTTCCACTGTCATCTCTCCCTCTCCTGAAATAATCACTAAATAATATTGGTTTATACTTCCTGCTCGTATTTTTATATTTGCACTGTGTGCTTATTCATAAACAATATACAGTATTATTTAGCATGTTTTAAAATTTTACACAAATAAATACCATTACTATGCATGTCTTCCTGCAACTAGCTTCTCTGGCTGAACAATTTGTTGTTGAAATTTGTACACGTCGATACCTGTAGCTCTGATTCATTCACATACACTGCTGCAGAGTATCCTTCTGGATTAATGTACCATTGTTCTTCCATTCTCCTACTGCTGGATATTGCAGTTGTTTCCAGGTTTTAAACAGCGCTGTAATCAACATCCTTTTATATCTCTCCTCCAGTACGATGGCAATCATGTCCCTAGATGACATACCCAGGAGTGGAACTGCTGGGTCATATGTGCATCTTTATTTTCTCTATGCATTGCAGATTTGCTTTCCAACGTGAGTGTAGCAATTCACCCTCCCAACCACAGCATGGGAGTTGTGGGTGCTCCGTATCCTCAATAACCCTTGGTGTTGTCAGAAATTGGTTTTGGCCAGTCTGAAGGATGTGAAATGGTGTCTCACTGGGACGTGGTTTCAATCTGCACTCCCCTGACAACACAAGAGCTGGGACATCTTTTCCTTTGCTTTTTGGCCATATGGGCTACGTTTTCTAGGATTTGCCTATTCCTGATTCTTCACCCACTCCGTTTCTATAGGTTGTCGGTCTTTTCCTAATTGATTTGTAAGAATTATTGGTATTTTCTGAATACCAACCCTTTCTGGTTAACAAATCACAGATCTCTTCTTCGAAACAGTGGTTTTTCTTTTAAAAATCTGCTCCTGGTATCTTTTATCATGGAGAAATTAAAAATTCTAGTGTAAACATTTTTCAATCTTTTCCTTTCTGGTCTTTGTTTCTCTGACTTAAAAAAAATCCTTCACTAACACGTCATAAAGACAGTTTCCTGATGTCCCCTGCAAAAGTCTTAGTTTGCTTAAAATTTTTTCATCTAAATATATAGATGCCCAGTCCCTACCCCAAACCTCCTTGATCAGAATCTTCAGGAATAGGATCTAAGCACCTGTATTTTTAACCAAAATAAATTGCAAAGGTGACCTGAGAAATGCTGACAGACCAACTTCCCACCCACTGGATGCCCAGGGAAGGCATCTTCTCTACAGAACCCCATAGAACCAGTCACCTCCGCCTCTTTCACTGGCTTGTTCTTTCTCTTTTTGTTCCCAAATGTGAAGTGCTCCCTGAAGTCCGTCTTTTGAAGGACTTGTGCACTTTTATGGCATCGATATTACTAACAAGTTCCAAATTTACATCTCTGGGCTTGACGTACACTCAGTTACCTTTCCTGCTTCTCCCAGAAGTGCCACGAGGTCAGTGTGGTTTTTCTGAAACTGATCCAACAATGTGGTTTCTCACTTCTGCCAGCACTCAATTATTTCACAGTCTCCAAGCTATGGAATGAATCACTGTTGACTTCTCCCTCCCAAGCTCTACGGTCAGTCCTCGACCATGGAGGGTGATCAGCCCCTATCCTCAGCCAGCCCAGTCCCTCCATCCAACAGGTCCTCATGGTCTGAATCCCAGATGCCAACAATGGCCTCATCAGTCTTCCTGTCTCCTCATCATACAATCTTAGGGTGGAAAAGACTTCCAGAGACTTCCAGCTCCACAGACTTAGGGACCATCTGGGGTCCAACCTGTTATCTGTGATTGTGTATTCTCTACCAGATACTTGAAAAAGAGCTACCCAGTCTGTACTTACACACCATTAGTGATCACAAACACAGTATGCCCCAAGGCCCTCTATTCTGACTATTAAACAGTTTTCTCCAGGAGTGAATTAAAGTCCATCACCCCTGGATTTCCACCAGCTGATCCTACATCTTCACCCTTTCATTCTTCTTCTATTTCTTTTATTTTTTATTTTTTATTATGTTATGTTAGTCACCATACTCTTCTTCAATTTCTTTACCATCACATACCACCCCCCACCCGCACCACTGTGGGGTTGGGCCTGCTCCCCTTCCTCTGAGCACTTCAGCCACTCTGCCTTTCTTCCTTTGCCTCCAGCCCATGAGCAGCTTCTGGGTTTCTCATGTTAGGACCTGGAACGCGCTCTCCAAACTCCTTCTTCTTTCTGACCCACCCCCTGCCCCCAGACTAGAAATTCCAAAGAAGGGGTTGGATTAACACCTGCCTCTCCCACTAGAGTATAAACTTCACACTGGCAGGATCTCCCTTGGTTTTGCTCAACGCAAAATCCTTAGCACCTAACATAATACCTGGCACAGAGTCAGGAGTTGTGTAAGAATGAATGAATGAATGAATGAATGAAAGAAAACAAGCCAGCTCACTCTTTGGGGCCATATAAAACAAGTTAAGATCACTTCTCTAGGAAAGCCCTTCAAAGATCTGAGGAGAACCATCATGTCCCCTAGGGCTTTTCTTCTTTACGAGGGGCCAGGAGTAACACAGGAGGGTGGGGTGAGCCAGACTAGGTAGGGTGAACACAGAAGCTGCTCCATAACTTTCTCTAAGATCAGGCCTGAGAACACCCCCATGTGCTCTCAATTTCACAATCAGCTGCTGCTGGAAGTGAGCTCCATGAGACAGCATATTCATGAAATCTGTTTTGAGTCAGACATAAGAATATTGTAAATGTTGCCTCAGGTTAGAGTATCAGGAAATCCATTTCAGAGATTAATATGATGCCAGTGATACGAGCAAACAAAGCAAATGCTGTGGGAGCCATCACAATGGAAGAATTGTCACCTCATTCACTAGCTATCAGTTCATGAAGTTCACATTTCCTATGCCTGGTGGCTGGTGTCTTTCAATAAGCAGGTGATACAATTAAATGCAAGTGACTGGCGCTGTAACATTAAAAAGTGGACCAGGTGGAAAAAAAGTAGATCAGGCACAAGTGCCAAACTCACCCCACCGTATACTTAAGATCCTTGCAGTTTATTGCATGTAAATTCTAGCACAAAAAATTCTTTAAAAATGTCACACAGAGAAAACACAGAACCCTGACCTTAAACTTAAATAAATATCTATATGTACAGAGAAATTATATGTGCATAAGTGTTGCCTACATTTACTTAGCCCTGTCTAGCCCACCATTAATTCACTGCTTGATCACTCCTTCATGAATCCTCAGTTCTACAACTGTAAAATGGGGCTTGAAAAATGAATCAATTCAACAAATACTGATAACCACAGTACCTTCGTCATAGGGCTGTTGGATTTAATGAGAAAATACATATGAAGAAGCACTTAGCAAGATTTCTACTTTGAGCACAGTACGTATTTGAATAAACAGAAGTTGTGCTCCATGCCTCTCATTAGGAAGATGTGTGTGATGCTTGAAGAACAACACAAAGAAAAAGATCTCTTTGTGACAAGCTGCAATTTGTTGTAATCTAAAATTTTCACACTTTAGGAACATAGCTGTCGGGGAGGAAAAATTTTTCCTCTACTCTCTTAGGTTTTGAAACTGGGGTCTGTGAATTAACCAAACAAAAAGCTAGATTAACAGAAGTCAAGACACAGAAGTTTAATTTTCAATTTTACATGCACAAGGGCTCCACAGAGGAGAAAACCCAAAGAAGCAGTTAGACTCAGGCGTTTATATACCCTTTTAACAAAGGGCAATAAATTGTGGAGAAGTGACTAGACAAAAGAAGGACCTGAGGCTTCCAGGAGAGGTAAATCATGGTAAGATAAATACAGGGGCAAAACTAATAGTAGATACAAGTTATTTAGTAAGGCTTATTTAAGCAGACTCGTCTTGATGCCTTCTCTGTCTCTGGCGATAGGGTTGTTCTCTTCCTCTAGGTATGGGAGAAGATAGGGGGCACCTTTACAACGGGAAATTTATGCCCTGCTTTTAAGCAGATAGGGGGAGGGCAGAGTTCTTTCTGTGAATTTCTTCCCCATTGCCTTCAGCTCAAACTAATCTTTATGCCAAAGTAGCATATTTTGGGGTGGCATATTCTGATCCCCTTCATAGCCAATACCAATATGTGAAAAATTCTTGGTCTCAAGCATAGAAATAAATGCTCTGGAACTGAATGAATTTTATCTTGAGGTGACCTAGGAGAGCGGAGGGGGAAGGCCCAAGCTACACTTTAAATGATCTCTGTATTCTCCTTCTAATTTTCTGGACCAATTTAGATCCATTCCATGCTTATCTGTGTGCAGTTTTCCTGCAGGCACGTTCAGACCATGTAGCGGAAGAAAAGCAGCTTACTTTGTGCTTTTAAGGTCAAACTATATTTCTGAAAGGCTTTCTAAAATGTTGACTTTACTAAGCTACTCTGATTCTGAGATAGTCTAAGAAAATGAGACTATGAAGCCAAGGGAGAGAAAGAGCTTTAAAGAAAGCAAAGAAATAGATAAACCAAACTTACAGAAATGTAGGAGGCAAAGTATTTTAATAAGAACATTTATCACTATAGAAGATGACAAGAAAACAAGTCTGCTTCCTAGGCCAAAATGGGACTTATAAAAATGAGTGTTAGCTAGGTGAATTTAGGGCAGGGCAGCCTAAGCTATTTCCTTTTGCTCCGTAAGAGCAGCGGTTAAAAAGAATAATACTATCTAGTCACTATTTATAGTGTGTCCTTATAGTGTTCTGTACTGTACTTTGAGATGAGGTGAGCACCAAAAATGGGTTGCTGGCCCTTGAGGACCATAATATTTCAAAGAATAGAAAACTTGAATAGTCTTAGCAATGGCATAACCTCCTTAGGAAACCTGATTGCTTTTAGCTGTTATTCTCCAGGGGCTGTTGAGCTCCCGTGGTGAGTAGGGCACATGCAGCTTCAGTTCCCGGGAAAGGGCCAGGATGTCCTGGCAGAGTGAGACTATACACCTCCTGGTTCTCAGATCACATGAAGCAACAGTGCAATTTTTAACTCCATGCCTAGCTTGATCGGTGAGGATCCTCTCCTTCTGTTTCAGGCCACCTCCCTCTCTGGGGACCTCTCTGCTCCTGTGCCTTCAAATATCACCTCTAAGTTAACAACTCCCCAAACCAAAGCTCCACTTTGGATCTTTCTCTCCAACTGCAAACTCGGACTTCCAAGGGCGGGCCCTAGTTTCCATGGACACCTGGGCAGCCCCGGCCTACACTCACACCAACTCCTGCGTGCGGCTCAGCAAACTGCCATCTTTTCCCCAGTCAGCCTCCCCAGGCACAAGGTTCAGAGCAATCACCCATGTCTCCCCTCACACCCAGCACTGGTGGGTCGCCGGGGTGCTGTTCCTGCTGCCTGCACAGCACTGCTTTTGAAAGTTGTATGTTTGTAACTGGGCATTTGTATTTTATTCCTTGAAGAGAGAATACACTCACTTGGTTCAAAACCCACAGAGCCTAGAAGGTTGTACAGGGAAAGCCTCCCTTTCTCTTGCCCCCTCAGCCCCTCATTTCCTCTCATATTCCTCCCAGAGAAGCTTAGCGATTGACAAAGAAAAATGCAAGTTCCCTTTTCCCCTTTCCCCACACAAATGGTAGCATGCTATACACAACCCTTGTTTTTGTTATTTTTTCATTCAACGTACCTTGGAGATCTTTCCAAATCAGTACCCAAAAAGCTCCTGTATTCTTTCTTATGGCCACAAAGTACTCTGCTGAGTGGATGCGTCATATTTTATTTAAACCAGCTCCCCAGGCAATGGTTTTCCATCTTTTGCTATTGCTAATACTGCTGCAATGCCCAGGCTTGTCTACCATTTTGCACCTACGGGCGTGTGTAGAATTCCACGATGTCTTACAGCCCCTCGCTGCTCCTCTCTTCTCTATTTCCATGTTCTCTGCATTAGCTCAGACCCTCATCATCGCAGACAGAAGCCTCCTAGCTAGCACCTTTGCTCTATCACCCTTCACTTAAGACCCAACAAATATTTAGTGAGCACTTTCTACGTGCCAGATGCTCTGCTAAGACAGGGAAGAACAAGAGAGGAAAAGCGAAGGAAACCAAACAGACCCTCAGACCTCCTAACCAGACCCCTGCAAATCTGTGCCTGTCTCACAATCGTGGGAGCTGTGGGAACTTATCAGTAAATCAGAATGCTCTCTTCTCTGTGTTTGGAATCAGTTAAGAATTAGTGACAAGACTCAAGCACATGGAAATCAAAATATCAACTTCCTTACTGTCAGAGTCTCACTGGTGAATGTAATTGAGCCCGACCGCCAAGTGGGCTTCCTATTACGCCCCCATCCCTCCTGTTTAGACCGTGGAACAGGCCACTTATGGGATACTTGCCCGGATGCTTGCCAGGGCAACTGCTGTCTCAGGACTGTTGAGCTCCAACAGGGGAAACCAAGGCAGATGGGCCTCTACGCCTGCCTCTAGAGGACTCGGGCGTGTTTTTCCGAACAACAACAAGACAGGCAATAACACACAAGCTCTGTGGGCAACCAAATCCCAAGAGTGAGAGGGGAAAGGAGAGGGGGACAAGTTAGCGGTCCAACCTCTCTCCTCCATGCAAGTGGGGCAGGAGGTGCTCCATGGTAAGAAGAGGACAGGGGAACAGAATTTCCCCAATCAGAAACCAGAAAGCTTACATTCTAGCACTGTGTTTTAAGTTTAAGTGGCCCTTCATTCAGGAACAAACTAGGTCTTTCAAGGGTTTTGGAAGCTGTTTTAAAAATGTCGTAAGTACAAAACTGCCTGATATTCGTATAATGCCTGGAAGACAAACTCTTTCAAATACATGCCAACTTTCCTCAAAAGATCAAAAAGTAAACAACTGCCAATTCAGCCTAGTGAGGGAAATAAAGTTTGAATTACCCGTTGTAAGGAATCCAACTTTTTGGTAGTATATCGTCATGAATCATAGTAAAAGCGAATTAGCAGATAATTCAGAGGGGATTAAAAACTTTTCAAACTTTCTTCCTTCCCCTTCCGGCTGTCATCTTTTCAAGGCAGAATGGCCCTGAAAACCATCTTTCTAATAGCTTTCCTTTTTCCCTAATGTACTGAACACGTCTAGGAAGAAATTTTACCTCATTTCAGGTCGGTAATGGTCCTGAAACAAGGTGATGAATTAGGAGGAGTGAGGACTGCCGAGTCTTGCCCTCGGCCTCCTGCCCCCCCTTCCCGAGTGAAGTCGCATTATTCTCAAAGGTGCTCCACAGCCGCCTGGTCAGCACATTCAGTTGTCAGACTGCAGTTCCACCTGCAAAGTTTCGGTTGCATTAGACACCACAGGCCAGCCGCCTGAGTCCCACCACGAGGCATTCCAGGGAAATAGGTTCCGTATTTTTGAAAAAACTTCCTAAGTTATTTTTGTGATCAGTCACAGACCACTCCACATCTTGAAATCCCTCCAATGGCTTCCATGACCCATCTGAATCCTGTTCTCCTACCTCTTGATGACACCTTTTCTTCTCCAAGCCTACTCTCCTTACCAGGGCAAACAGCAATTATCTCCTCTTCCCCTGGTAACATACTCGCCCACAAAACCACAAAACCAGGCGTGGACATGTAGCCCAGACCTTTCCCACCGTTCTTCTAATGAATGGGAAAGACTTCCTCTCAAGTTTCATGCTGTCTGAGATCACGCCACCTGCTGCACGGTGACAACTCACAGACAGTAGGAGACAATATGGCCAACAGAGAAGCAGGGCTAAGAATTCAGAGGACATGGGAGTAAGAGAGAAATGGACTGACCTGGCAGCATTTGCGTCCTTGGATCTAGCCATCCCTGAAGCCAGATCCGCCCCTTTCCTTAGTTTGGTTACATGAACCCAGACATTCTCCTTTTTTGGCCTAAACTAATTTGAGTTGGATTTATGTAACTTACAACCAAGACGACACAGCCTAGCCCATCTCTTAATTGGCTCCTGGCCTCATTGCTGTACGCAGCTGTGAAATTAACTTTGCCAACGCAGGGCTCAAACCATCACCTGCGTGTCTCAAACACCATTCAGAGTGTTCCAGTGGCCCAAGATCTTTTACAATATGCCCCTCAATCTGACTTCCCAGACTTCCTACTACTGCACCACACAAGAGGCAAACCAAGATCTGGCCATCTAGAATATCCTCCTCCCCATCTCTGCCTATTAAAAGATAGTCCAGAAAAAGAAAAGAAGGAAGGGAGGGGCTCCTTTTTCAAGGTCCACTTCATATTACTGCCTCTGAGAAGACTTTCCTAAGCATCTTCTGCCCCCAGAGATGTAACACTACCCCTTTTCAGTACTGATGGCATTTATCTAGTGATCTTTATCTTATCCTACCTTGGGTTTTGCATTGTCTCATCTCAGGGTCCTCTCATTAATGGCAAGATCAACCACTCAGTTGCCTGAGTCAAAACTCAGAGGGTCACTTACTCACCCCACCAACCACACGTGTGCCACACTAATCTTCCTCTCTAATATTTCTTGAATCAATCCCATGGTTCCTGCTACTCATTAGAAAGCTTATATCTCCTCCCCGTCCACTCTTAATGTGGTCCCCTGCCACCAGCCTTATCCTGCTGCAACTTAGCTGCCCACTGATACCAGTTATTTTTCCAATTAGCAAATCTCATCATGCTATGCCCGGTCTACAGACTCAAAACCAAACTTCTTAGTGGGTGGTTAAGCCCTCCCACTCCCCAGTGGTTAAGTAGGCTTCTGTCTATTTTCCCAGACTCACCACCCACCACTTCTCAAGAAGCACTGGCCAAATGAGACTGTTCGCAGTTCTCTAAACACTCAGAGTGCCTTGATGCTGCTGGCCTTTGCACATATGGTCACCTCTGTCTGGGAAGGGCTCTCCCACTTCCGCCTGGTAAAGCTCCATTCTTCATGTATTCCCTCCACTGGGAAATCCTTAGACTGCCCTAGGAAATAGCACTTTCCTCAGCCCGCTTCATCTGGAAGGAGAGGCTTTCTTTGCATCCCCAGTGCCTAGCACAGGGTCCAGCACAGCACACAGGTGCTCAGTGAATTGTCTGTTATCAGAATCTGTCCAGACTGGTGTCCAGTAAGATACTGTTATATTCTTCACTTGAATATGTATGCATATATATTCATACATATCAGGATGCTCTGGGGACGCCTACATTCCATAAACACTCTGCTCCTGATTGCATGGCTGAGCACCCTGAGGTTAGGAGACGGGCACTGGAGCTGGAAAATCTAGGTTCAAAATCCCGGCCCTGTCACTTACACGCTGTCTTGGACACGTCTCTTAATCCTTCTGGACTTCAGCTCCTTATCTGTAAAATGGAGCTAACAGTAGCTACCTCATCGGGTTTTCCATGAAGACCAAATGAGAAACCGCATTTAGGATGTTTGCCCACGTTCCTGGTACACAGGTAATCAATAAATACTATTGAATGAATGAGTTAATGAATAAATGAGCAGCCCACAGAATGGCAGCGGTTCTTTAAAACACATTTTCTAGCCCATTTTCCAGAGAACCCAACATCCGACTCCTGGTACAATCATTTTCAAGTCCGGCCCCTGAGTCTGGGGTCCAGTCCTTGATCCGGACTCGGTTCGCTAACCGCTTCTCCCGGCAGCTAGCCAGCCGGGCGGCCGCCAATCACCAGGGCCTGGGCCCACCCTTAACCAGATAACTCACCAATAGGGCCCTCCAGATACCAATTCGGTTGCTTCCGCTGCATCTCATAGGCTCTCCCGCAGCCCTGTCTGCCTCTTTGACTGCGTCATGCGCGCAGAGCACTATGGGGCTTGTAGTCTAGAAAAGAGGCGGCTGCGGGTACGCCCGGTGTGGACCAGCTGCCGCTGCGAGCTCAGGAGGACCGCAAAGGGACGTCCTCTCCACCGCACCCTCAGTAGATGGAGCCCCTGTTTCACTGCCCTTCCTTGCCAGCAACAGGATCATTCTGCTCAGATAATTCAATATTTACTGAAATTTTAGGTTTCAGTTTCAGATTAAATCTCCTATGCTCATTAAAGGGCCATTTATGGGAGGTATGGTGGTCACTCTGAAAAGCCGGCGGTGACTCCAGACTCGCCCTGGTTTCCTTGAAGAAACACAACAGAACTGGCAATCGTGAATTTTTCTAAACAATGTGAACCTTTGTACTTTTTAAACGGCATTAGCTCTTCAGATTGTAAATTATCAAAGTCTCCCCATAGCCTAAGTTAGAAAGTTCAGACCCCTTGGCGAGGCAGAGAAGCTGCTTCTAACTATTTTGTATTTATTTAATTACGTGTGGTCACTTTTGCGAAAGCAGCATTTCTCAGCCTTTACGGCATTTGAGAATCACCTGGGAAGCTTTATAAAGTACTGGTATTTGTGTCCCAGCCTAGACCTCAGGATCTTGGAGGAATAAGGCAGGCTTCCTTGTTCTTAAAGCTCCTGGGGTTGATTCTCATGTGCACTCAGCGTTGAGAACCACTGGTTTAACACCTGTCAACATTGCTGAAACATTCTTTTCATGAATCTGGGCCTTAGCTCTGTTGTTCTTCTGTTTAAAGTGGTCTTCTTGCCCCCATTGCTGTCCGGGCCAAGGCTCATCCTACTACGGATCTCAGCTGTACCCCTTTTTTTCCCCTGTGCTCCGGCAGAGTACTTACTCCTACAGCACTTCATACTTGGTTCTTATCAAGTAGGACTGGAGTTATTTGGTTACTTGTCTGTCTCCCTGGACAGGCTATCAGTTCTGGGAAGGCAAACACCCCGAAGAGTCCTCTTTGGCCTACTCCAGAGTCACTGAACCAGAATCTCTGGGGTGGGCCTGGGGCATAAGTTGTTTACGCTCTGCAGGTGATCCTGATCCCTGCCCCCAGCTATGAATTAGCTTCACAAACGCACTGGGTACAGCAAAGTGTTGATAAATACTTGTCACATTGAATTGATGAGGCATCTCATTTGTTCGTAAGTCAATCATGTTGTTGTACCTACTAGCCCCTGATTCCCCTGGACGCTGAGCTCCCTGATTTGTATTCTCCTCTTCATTCACTTATTCATTCATCCAACAGATATTTTTGTACATAACAAAGCCCTGAGGATTCAGGAGTAAACAGGAAAACACAGTTACCACCCTATGGGACTTGAGTCCCTATTAGTTATGCTATACTTATTATTATCACTTCTTCTGAATAATATTGGATTTTCCCCCCATGTAGATATGATTTGCTATTCAAGGGTAAGGACACTGCCCTATTCTCTTATATCCCCAAGATGCTCCTGGCACACAGAAGGCCTTCTGTAAATGTTTATTGAATCAAGGCAACACATTTCACAGCACTTGTCACAATCTGTTAGTGTTTATTTGCGTGATTATTTGATGAAGGGCTATCTGTCCCATGAGCTGCAAATTCCCTGAAGACAGGAACTGAATCTATTGTGCTCACCATGCCTGACACAGGGCCTGGCCAGAGTGGGTGCTCAGTGACTATTGCCAAATAAAGAAAGAAATACACGAGGAAGGCATCATTAAGAACAGAAAGGAAATCTCGGAACCGAACATCCACTCCCCACTCCCCTCTCTATTCTCCCTGAAAAGGTAAAAAGTATTTTCTTTCTGAGCATTAAGGGATTTCAGGTTAGACTGAGCATGGGCCCAAACAGATGAGGTTTCTTTTACTTACTTACAGGTTGACCTGGGACTCTACTTCAGGGTCTCCTGTTGGCCATGTCTGAAGAGGCTGGATGCCAAAGGAGAGAGACGACTTGGCTTTCCATAGAAGGGTTTGTGCCATCTGACTCCTACAGGACCCCTTGGTCAGCGGATCCATCAGTGGGCCTGGAGGCTGAGGTGCCGGGCTGAAGCAGAAGGAGTTGGGAAAGGCACTGAGATCAGAGAACAGGAATGGCAGGCCAACCGCTGGCCTATTCTGGCACTCTTACCTCGAGGCCAGCCCCCACCAGGAAGTCAGGAGGGACGAAGCCAAGGCACTTCCAAGACCCAGGTGCCCCAGCGAGACTGCACCACACCCTCGTTGCACCAAGCGATGCCCGTGCACGCTGTGGGAGAGGAAGGCGTGTGCCCCAGGCCCCGTGCAATACTGTCACATCCCTCAGTACTGAGCGAAGTCATCCACCATGTCAAGTGAGTGGGGTCTAAGGTAAAAGGAGGACCAGTGAGCACTCAAGCCATCACAGACTCACTCAGAGAAAGACAACATTCATTCAGTAAGAGAAAGTTCGGTCTAGAGTGCTTTTGGAGATTAACTAGACGTGGGACCTCCATCGCCGTGTGAGTCCCACAATACTTGGTTTTCTCTCCTTATTTCCAATTAAAATATGCAAGAAAAGCCATCAAAACAGCCTATGCTGGCAACAACACTGTAGACAGAAAGGACCAAACCGACCCTTCAAGACTAATGGCATGTACAGGACATAAGCAGCAAAAGCCCGCTGACTAAATAAATGAGCTGCATAGGAGACTACATTGAGAAACGTGTTCCTGCAACCTGCCTGCTCCTTTCTCTGAGGACACAGCGAGGAAAGTGGGAAAGGTAGTTCTGGGATGAAGGGGCTGCAGGCATCTCGGGGAAACGCAGGCATCTCGGCTCCGGACTGGAATTATTTTCTAAGCCAATTAGCAGCCAGCCTTCTTCCCTCACCCCTACCTCCAGTGACAGACGAATAAGCAAACTAAATCCAATTCCTTGGAAATGCAAACATAGAAATCAAAAGCCATCTCCAATGGCACTCTGGTCAAAAGGGACTCTTTAGAACGCCTTCTTCATAAAGACTGTGACAAGGCAAAGCACAGAAGGCCTACTGGCTCAAGTGGCATTATCAATGAGGAGGCGGCATCTGCAGAGGGAACCACCATCCTGCCGCGGAGCTGCTGCCAAGGGAAGGGAGCCTCTGCAGCCTCGCTGCGTGGAGCCAGACAGGCGCTGCCCACTCCCAAGCTGCTACAGTGGTACCAGCTAGGCTGCGGGCATGTTAGGAATGAAAGAAAGTTCACTGCTGCCAGGCCCATCTGCCATTCCTCCTTGAGCGGTGACCCAGCTTCCCCCAGGGCCTGTCCTGGGCCCGGAAGCCACGTGCTGCATACCTGAGCCAGACTTCAGATAATCTCACCCTCGGATGGCTTGAGGCTACTTATCTGGGCAGCGACTAGACAAACATCAAAGGCTCAAGCCTTTCCACAGCTGACAAACGGCAAGAAGCCAAGTTCCTGGGATGTTATCAGTTATTCTTTACTCAGTGGGACCCCCCCCCCCAAGCCTTCTGAAACCCAGGCTCCCTAGAGTTTATGGCTGCCTTAGCAATCAACAAACAAATAAACCACAAAGCAGGGCTTCTGGATGAGAGAGAACATTTTTTGTTTCCTTTTGAACCTTTAGATTTTTTTAAGTTACAAATAATAATAATAATAATAATAATAATAAATGCAAAAAATTTATTAAGAAAGTGCTTCTAAAGGAAACCCATAAGGGAGTAGAGGAAGCAGGGCAGGGACGTGAGGTTTCTCTTGCAGGCAGAGTCCTCTGAGGGGACAGCTTTGGTTTGGGTGAGCTGGGCTGTCGTAAGTGGCCACCTATGACAACCAAGCAGCTGATATGTGGGCAAAGAGAGCTGTGGACACGTAAAAATACATGCTGATTTCCAAGACTTAATACACTGACAAAGGATTTAGAACATCTCATTCACAATTTCTATATTGATTACATGTTGAAGATAAAATTCTAAGAATATTAGAATTAATTTTAATGTGGTTACTAGAAAATGTAAAATCCCCTATGTTGCTTGCTTTACATTTTGGACAGTGTCGCTCCAGGCAGACTGCCCGGCACAAGGTGCTGAGGGCCACGGGTGGGGCGAAGCCCCAGGTACACACGCACCCAGAGCAGCTGCAAGGGAGTGGGGGCTGGCGTGGGTGTTGGAGCCAAGGTGCACTGAAGAGCGGAGGGGAGAAGCAGCCAGAAATGGTAAGGGGACCTGAGGGGATCTGACAGTGCCCACAACGTCCCCACCTCCACTCCCTTCCCACTTCCAGGTAACAGAGCGGCGCGATCCCTAGCGCTCGGTTCTCTACCTCTCTGCAAAGCTCTGTGTGACACCTATGTCTGTAGATGGCGCCATGTTCTGTGACCTGCTTTTCTACCTAAACACAGTCCTAGACATCTCTGTACATCAGTCACTCCTGGTACATCTTTTTTTTTTTTTTTTTTTTTTAAGTTTTAAGTCATCTCTACACCCCACGTGGGGCTCGAACTTACGACCCCGAGATCAAGAGTCGCGTGCTCTTCCGACTGAGCCAGCCTGGCGCCCCTACAGGTACATCTTTTGAATGAGATAACCTTATGTACTGCTTACATTCCACCTTTTCACTTATTTTAATCTTTAAATACTCAGGTTATTTCATTGTCTTAGCATGTGGTTCTCTAGGCCTTGAATCTTTAAAAGTTTGTTTAAAAATACTTAAATGTGAGTTCTTTTAGACTTTCCTACCATTTACTTTTATCCTTTTGCCATAACTTTCGAGTTTCATTCTTTTCCATCCTTTCAGCTAATTCCTGAGCTTCGTTTCCGCGCTGTTCAGACTCCGTCCCATCACTGTGAGTTTTAATCTTTTTACTCACTTGTTAGCTTTTTTAGTCTTACCTTCCCAATTTACAAAAATGGATGTTCCTCTTCATCTCCTGACATTTTAGCTTTGTGGTCTCACTGCTGAATATATCTAGCAGTTGAGAAACTTCTTGGAAGGATGGCAGAGCAAGTGTTCATTGGCATAACTCCTTGGAACCCATGGAAATAAGCAAAAATGGCTCAATATATAGAAGAAACTTCCTGAAAGAAGAGAATGGCCTAACTCCATGCTCTGAAGATCTGCTATATACAATATGTGTGGACAAAGTGAAACTGAACGCCGAGTCCTACCCATCTGACGTCAGGTGAGGGACACGAGCAAGAATGTTCTAAAGGCCTGACAACGCCTGATTTGGAGGAATGAGGGCCCGAAGCATGGGCGAGACTGGGAAGAAGCAGTTTTTTCTTCTCTCCTTTTTATTGCCACTGCCCCAGTCTGCTAATAAGAAGGGCTGGCCTAATCTGAGGAAAGGGTGAAGGCGAGAGGAAAAAGTGTATCTTAGGAGCCATTAGACCCTCTTGAAAGCTATTAGCCAAAAGGACATTTGAGTCCACCAGAAGGCAACGCATGGGAAATCACACTGACCCAGGTCATCTTTGGAGGGGCCTGTTTGCCCTGCAGTGGGGGGCGGGGGGGTTGGAAATTCAAGGCGAGTCCTGCCACGGGCTCACAAACCCCACAGGCACAGGAGCCTGGCAGATGGGAGGGAAAGCCTGAGGAGAGAGGAAGAACAGATGGCACATTCCCACTGCCTCTGGGCCCTTCCCGCTTCCTGAGGCGCGTCCAGGCCAGCCCTCCAGCTCCAGCTCTGAAAGAGAAGCTTCACCATTGCTCAGATGACCAGGGATGGGAGTCAAGGTGAATCTGCCCATATTGTTCGTGGGTAAACACAGACCCAGACAGAACTGCTTCAGTTCCAGAATGAACATGCAGGAATAAACTAGCACAGGGCCTATGAAAAAAGGTTTGCGAAAGGCAGATGAAGAGTACAGATCATAAGATTTTTGATAGGTATCAGATGAAAATGTTATTAACAGCTTGGTTTTCTCAAAAAAAAAAAAAGAAAGAAAAGAACTCTCTCAAAACAAAAGATCAAATAATACAACAGACAGACTGCACGTGGCTCTGAGATAAAATGCCCTAGAATGTGGCTGGGAAAAGGTTGATTCACAGTGTCCATGTGCCTTCTGGGGGGGTGCTGAAGGAGAGGACGAGAGGGTGTCTATGAGCGAATCTCTGTGTAGGGGGCTTTGGCATGTGCCTGTGTTTTTACGGGACCGAAGACAGCCCTCAGAAGCAGTTTACAGCTTTCTCCTCTTCGGTTCTAACTCCCAGGCCCTCCGTGTGCCTCAAGTGTTAGTATCTGGGTCTTCAGGGAGGTGAGTAAAGAGAAACGTGGCCTGCTTCTCGGTCAGCTCTCTGCTGAAGGCCACGAGGAAACAACAGCAGCCATTGAGGAAGACTCAGCGGGCGCTCCAGTTGGGGACCAGCACTCCACTTGGGGACCACCGCCAGGCTTGGCCAGGCCTGGTGAGGCGGCAAGAAACAGACATGGAAGGATGCAACTGAGGCACAAGTGCTATCTCCCTTGCGAGTAGGCAGGCCCCTGAATGCAGCAAAATGTCATGAAAGGCAACAAGGTCTCAGTTCTGGCCCCTTCCAAGTGGTCGACAGGCCCCTTGGTACAAGCTGCTTTGACAGCAGAGCATCTGTGGAAATCTCCTCAGGAACCTGGAAGCCTCCTGGGAGCCACGCCCACTCCCCTGCATTCTTGACCTTGCACGTTATTCCTTGCTCTGATGGCTGGCTGGAAGCAACCTTAAACTAAGCACAAATCATCATTCTTGCCTCTCTTCAAACCAAGAGCAGCTTTTGGGATCTGAGCTGGCTCCGCAGGCACAGGAGCAGAGCTCAGGGCACGAGAAATCAGATTCCCTCTGTCCCCAAATGTTATTCATTAGTTTGCCCAGACCTTGTCTCCTCCCTCCACTAGAATGTTCACTCCATGAGAGCAGGAACCCCACTTGTCTTATCCACGGTGCATCCCCAGTGCCTAGCACAGAAGTGCTTGATAGTTGCTGAGTAAGTGACTGTGTGAACCAAAACCAGGAGGGAGATATTCATCTGGAATGGGGAGACTATGTCAGACTGTTGCGGCCGCTCTTCAATGAGGTCACTGGTGGCTTTAGTCAGACCGCTGTGGGACCTGTTCTATTTCTTTGCCAATCTCTGGCAGGCAGCTCCTTTGTGAGGACTGTGACAAGTGCATGGAGCAAAGACAGTCCATCTGCAAAACATCAATCCAGGCTGATGAACGGCACAGACACTGGAAGACACTTACTGGCTGGCAGGCCTTCTAAAGACGCTTTTCTTTCCCGTCATAAAATGCAGGACTGGTACCTATGTCCTGACTTCCATTTGTGCTCAAACTATAGAATCCCTGATACATATAGTTGGCAGATCCACTTCAAGCACCAGCTGAGGCCTGATTTCTTGTTTTTACCTCCGTACAGGGAACTGTCACTAGCGTGCTACTAACTTTTGATCAATGTGTCTGATTTATTTTTGCTGTGACTGAAGAAAGACGCTGTTTGTGGCAGCTACTGTGGAATGACTTGCTCAATACCCATTTCAGCCCCATTCCAGTGCACAAAAGTTAGAAAGCTAAAATGTCAATCCCCTACCCGTCTTTGCAGTTTAGAGTTCTGGAGATGAATTAGATTCCACACATCAGACGCACTCACGAGAGCCTCTCACTCACAATGAAGCCTGACGGATTCAGAAAGAGGATACAGGGCGCCATCTTGCTTTTGTAGATCATGACAGAGCTGTGGTTCTGGAGTCGGTGACTTCTTGATTCTATAGCTTTCCGAAGCTGCAGTGGCAGCTTTGGGATCAAAAGAGTTGGTAGTGTGGCTCTGCAGTTAGCTCAAGGACTGGCAGGTTCTTGACCTCTATCAGCTTCTTGTTATGAATGGCAGCCTTCCTGGTCATGGCAGAGCACGGTAGTTCTGGGATCTAGGAGCTGTTCTTGGGGGCTCAGACTAGAGTCTGAGCTATCCACCCTGCCACAACTTTGTAAGCGCTTAATTTCCTATGTCACTATTAGATCTCATTCTGCTTATACTAGGTAGAGTGGATTCTGTGGTCAGCAACCGATTCCTGACCGAGTCTTAGAGTGCTCTTTGTCAGATTGGATTTTGAGCTTAACAGTTCATGTGACCCTGCGCAGAGTGGGGTAGGATTTTCTTCTGGTGGGTGCAGTGGTGGGTACATCCTCCAGGGGGAACAACGAGAGGCTAAGTACTTTTATGGACTATGTAGAAATTTTGCCTTTTGAATACAAAAGAGAGCGTGTTTGCAGCACTGAGCATTTCTGCTCAAACAGCAGAGAAGTGCTAAAGGGCAACCCAAGGAACAGCATGCTAATTGGGGATGCCTCTCAGGTCACTGCTGGAGCGGGTAACCGTTATGTTCTCGCTGGCACTGACCAGCTTAACACTGCTTTGCACCTTTACAAGTGTGCCGCCGAAAACTGTTGTATCCAAAAGTGTGCCGAAAACACAAAAGAGTGGAGAAATACTAGTCTAACCTATAGATGCTTTAACATCTCCAGTAATAAAAATTGTACGGCATCTTGAAGGAAGCCATGCTGGCATGGGCCGCACCGACTGCTGGAATGTACTTTCATGTGTTGAGCCCAATCTGTTTTATTATCCCTCATACCCACTGTGATTTTAGGTCTAGCCCAGGGCCATACACAGAGTGGAGTGGGCCTGACTCCTTTTTCATTTGACACGCTTTCAAATGTGGGCAGGCAGCTATTATGTCCTCTGTGAGTTTTCTCTTTTTTAAGTAAAACACCCTCTGCCCCTACTGAAATCTTTTCTCTTTACTGGATCATTCCCATCGGATATAAACATCTTTATAAAAACAAAAGCAGAAAACCCCAAATCAAAACCAAATAAAACCAACCAACAATTTTTCGACTCACAGCCCCTCTGCTCCTGAGAAGAGCTGACTATATGCACTGTTTCCAGTTCCCCTCCTTTATCTCCTGAAGCCAGGCCAGTGAGACTTTCATCCTCACTGTTCCAAAGAAACAGCTCTTGTCAAAAGGCCACCGATGACCCCATGACGCTAAACCCAGTGGTTAATTCTAAGTTCTTCTTGTTTGACCTATCAGCAGCATTTGACACAGAAAACCATGTCCTCCTCTGTTTTTTTTTTAAACTGTTAATTTACACTGATTTCCCCCAAATAAAAAAAAAGTAATTACATCATGTATCCACGATATAATAGTTCACATTTAAGTCTCAAAGTCTAAGTCCTACTTGGGGTTTATGTGAACAGTTAATAAATGTCCATCAAATCACAGTTGTCCTTCCTGATTAATAAAGCTTACTGATTTCTTTTTCCTAAAGTCTCCTGGTATCCTTTTTCTCCCCACATTTTTTTCCTTTTCCTATTTCCCTGTGACTCACAGTCGTATTATGTACCAAACAAAAACCTTGATGCGTTCTGTCAAAAACTTCCTACCTGAAATCCGTATCTGCACTGTCCGATGAGGGAGCCACAGACCACACATGGCTACTGAGCACTTAAAATGCGGCTAGTCTGACTTGAGATGCTGCAAGCGTAAAATACACACCAGAATTCAAAGAAAGTACTGAACGAAGTAAATTATCTTCATTATTTTTAATACTGATTGTGTGTTAAAATGGTAATATTTTGGATATAATGAGTTAAACAGATTAAACTATTAAAATTAATTTCACCTGTTTCTTTTTATTTTTTAAGCTATTGCTCAGAGAGGGGGCACCTGGCTGGCTTGGTCAGTAGAACATGCGACTCTTGATCTCAGGGTCGTGAGTTCAAGCCCCACGTTGGGCGTGGAGCCTACTTAAAAAAAATAAAAAAGATATGGCTACTAGGAAATTTTAAATTCTATTTGTAATTCTACACACTTGCTACTACCAGAAGAAGCCATTTGTTCCTTTTCACTTAACATATATGAGCATCCTAGATATCTTTTCAAGTCAGAAAACAGAGATTGGCATCAATCTTTTTAATCTTTTTGGCATCAAATTATTAGCATTATATTGATACGTTCCCAAAGGACTTCTTAATTTTTTTTTTTTTTTCTTTTACAAGCAATCCTACAGGAGCAGCCTTTAACATAAACCTCCTTGGGCAGCAGCGACACCTCACTGCTCACTCTCATTCACTTCTTGTCCTCTACGATCCTAGCTCTAGAGACAAGCGGATGCGTGGCTCCCATTTTCCCACACCTCTACGCTTACATATGCTGCTTTATAATTGTTTTCCCCCACGGTAAAACCAGCAGTGAGTCTCACTGTACAGGCCAAATCTCTTATAATTTTCTTACAGGCTCCACCTCTGTTCAGATCTTCAATTCTGGAAGCCAGACAACCAAACATAATTTCTCATATTAACCTTCTAAAGCAAAACGAATTTGACTATTGTCTTCCTCTGAGAAAGGAAGCTGGTTTGTATTAACTTAAACTCTTGGTGAATAATAAAAGTTGTTTTTTCCCTTCTCTTAGGAGAACAGACATAATATGAAAATTAATTTTCTTCTGTTGGCCCTAAGAGCCCATTATGTCAGCCTAATACAAGACAGCTCTTAATAATCCTTCCCAGGAAGACTGCTGTTTTTCCAAAAGAAAACTGACAGCAGCAGATTTATTTGTGATTAAATACTTAAGGGCCCGACACAAACAAGAAGAATAACTACATAATATAGAGAAATGAGGATTATGAAAACAGCCCACATTAAAATAATAGTTTACAAAACTACCTGGGGGGGAAAGAGTCTCCTGGAAAAACAGAAGAAAAAAAAAAAAATCCGAGAATCTGAAAGTCAGGAGAAACTAAGGAAGAAGAAGGCAACACGATGCATAATGGATAATTGTTCTTTTCTGATCCTATCTTGGCCTTGAAAGCCATGTTCAGGAACAAGAAAGCATTTGTCTTGGCATCAAATTTGTTCTCACAAGGTGTAGGTTATATGCATTACTAACAAGGAAGCCACTATGTAGGAAGCAGTATTTGAGAAAGCAGAAAATATGTTTTCTATTTGTGATTCAAAATCTCTTCTATGTAGGGCTCTGCACCCACTGTGGCTAAACTTAGTAAGCATACTTGAAACACTCAACTAAGGTAGCCTTTTACAATGAGAACTAAAAAAATACAGAAAACCCAATGCTGTGACTCTGGGGTGGCATTTGGGTATCTATTTTAGAAAGCTTCCCAGGTGTAATGGCACTTTTTGGGGGGATGGGAGGTCAACCCAGTATCAATTCCACTTCTGGTAATCGCACTATGGTTTTTCCTTTGGGCAATCACTTCCTCTTGGTCTCTATGGATGGAAGTGATCTAATCTCTTAGTTCTGGGTTGGGCACTTGACCCAGACCCAGCCCATTAGCATGTTTTACCCCCTTCTAGCCAAAACAACTGGTTCAGGGATGAGCATACAACTCAAGAGATCCAATGAATGTCAAGCTTGGGAAACACGCTCTAGAACTATTGAGAGAGAGGCACTGTCTTTCTGCTGGGAGTGGGGACTGTACGCTGGTAGAAAACAAGCCTGAAATAGTTAACTTTGCCTCCACGAGGAAAGACCTGGAAAATAAGTCCACCCAGAAAATGAAGAAAGCCTACGGACGACGTAATTTGAGTACCTAGATCTACCCTCTCCCAAAGCTTGCTTGGTCCACTCCACAATTTTGCCATTCTATGAACCAATAATTTTTCTCTGCTTGTCATTCACTGACCTCAGAAATCTTAAAAAGTATTAACTACTGGTAAGGCACCAATCAGAAAAGGTGTGATGCATTACTAGTCCTGCTTGTAGCTCGAGAACTGCTCGATGATCGCACCTGCGTAGCCAGGAATGAGAACCACTTGACAACTGAGTCTATGCCCCAGAATGCAAGCCACCACTTTTCACCTGGCATCACAACCCCAGACATTGCTGCTGCAAGTAGGTATCAAAGCAGAATCACGAACGATGGGTGGTCAACATAATCAGGCAGGCTTTGACTGCGCTATTAGGGAAAGGCAATAGAGTTGCCCAATAACAAAAAGGCTTGCAGTATGGGCTCCTTGACCATAGACGTAATAAGTGGAAGGTGACCTGCTGGGAGGGTTGTTATAAAAAAGATGCCTGCATTGCCCTAGCGGGGTGGTTCTCAAAGTCTGTCCCTGGGCCAGCAGTGCTGGAGGCTTGTGAGAAGTACAATTCAGGGGCGCTTCGGTAGCTCAGTCGTTAAGTGTCTGCCTTCGGCTCAGGGCGTGATCCCAGAGTCCTGGGATCGAGCCCCATACTGGGCTCCTCTGCTGGGAGCCTGTTTCTTCCTCTCCCACCCCCTCTGTTTGTGTTCCCTCTCTTGCTGGCTGTCTCTCTCTCTCTGTCAAATAAATAAATAAAATCTTAAAAAAAAAAAAAAGAAGCACAACTCATAGACCCACAGCCACCTAGTGAATCAGAATCTGTAGGGGTGGGGTCCAAGGAACTGTTGTAAGAAGGCCTCCTGGGGATTCTCCTCTGTTAGGTCTGAGAAGCACTGTATTAGATGAGAGCACCCTGGTTCCCGAACAGTTTCCTGAGCCCCATCCCCTGCGATTCTGATTCAGTAGACTTGGGGTTGGGCTTGAAAATTTGCATCTCTAACAAGTTGATGCTGCTGGTCCAGGGGCCACACTGGAAGAACACGCTCTGAGAGGTTAACCTGTTGTCTACAGCTCCATTCAGTGTGGACAGTCTTTGATCTTTAGAATTTGCCTTTCAAATTCGATTCGATGTGTAACCCTGCTAATACTGTGGCTCATATGTGGTTTGACTCTATGAAGTGTTGCAGCCAGAATGAGAGAATGTAGCAATAGTGATTTAAAATGACTCAAGCTCATTAACTGTATTTCTTGATCACCACAAAGTCACGAAAGATAACAGGTGTATTTCTTAAAATATATCTTTGAGCAACAAAAAGAACAGGGAGACCTATTTGCCTCCCTCATCCAAAGTACGTGTCTCTGTACCTCTCACCACTGAAACCCCCTTAAAGTTTTTTTTTTTTTTTTAAGATTTTATTTATTTATTTGACAGAGATAGAGACAGCCAGCAAGAGAGGGAACACAGCATGGGGAGTGGGAGAGGAAGAAGCAGGCTCATAGTGGAGGAGCCTGATGTGGGGCTCGATCCCGTAATGCCAGGATCACGCCCTGAGCCGAAGGCAGATGCTTAACTGCTGTGCCACCCAGGCGCCCCCCCCTTAAAGTTTTTTATCACCCAGTTCTAACCAGTGCTTTGTGTACCTACTCTTCTTCTCTTCGATCCCTCTCTTCCTAAATCTGCAGCTCAAAAATGCAAAAAAGCAAGGCAGGACCTTGCTCGGAGGGGGAGGGGAGGAAGAAAAATTGAATGGGTAAAACCAAAATTTTAATGAGGCAAGAGAAGGGAAAGGTTGAGAACTTGCGCATAAACGTGAATCACTTTGGTCCGGAAAAGTTGCCATTTGGTAATGCTTTGTGCCAGACGCTGTTTTCAGCACTTTGCATCAATCAGTTCATTCAAAGCTGACATCAGTCCCGTGAGTTAGGTAGGTGTTACTGTCATTCTAGAAAGGAGTTAATCAAGGGTCAGAGGGTTAAGCAACTTGGCCAAGGCCACACACACGACAAGTGAAAAGACAGAAACTTGAACCTGGGTGTGTCTCCCTCCAAAGTCCCCGTTCTTGAACACTATCTGATACGCCTTCCTACAAAATGAGGACAAACACATCGACAGCAAGTGGTTTAACGGCGTCAGTGTCTTGCCTTCTGGCTCCCAGATTTCCCAGCTTGTCTCCCTCCCTGCCCCCTACCTGGATGCCTAAAGCCTGGGCCACGCCCCGCGTTGTTCCTTTACACTCGTCACGGGCTGTGTCTGCCCGCCAGTTAACTGAGCTGACACAGGCCATTTAGCAAAGACAGTTGCCATTCTGAAAGTCATGCCGTTTTCTCCTGATGTCAACATGATTGAGTAAATACGGTTAAACCAGATTCTGAAAGGTCCTACACATGAGGCAGTGGCATTTAAACTTGACACAACAGGAAATGAGAAGTAACTGAGGCTTTGGAGCAAAGGAGGCTAAGCGGGCAGCATGCCCACAAGTGAGGCTGAGGCTCTCATCCCTGGTTGTCTGTCAGAATCACCTGCAGAGCTTTCTGAGCATTCACACACCCCATTCCCACCCTGGACCTTCTGGAACAACAGATCGGCTGTAGGTACCCACACACTTGCATGGTTAAGATCAGTCACAGGTAATTTTTCTCCTCCTGGCCCTAACTGTCCATTATGCCACCCCAATACAAGACAGCTGTTAATAGTTTCCCTTAAAAGTGAGGTGATTTGGATTAATGGATTAAAGAGGATTTTTTTAAAGCAACAAAATAAGAGAAATTGTAGATGAACACTGATCTGTTTCAAGTTAGGAAATTATTTTCTAATTAAGCATAAACAGGAGGAATAAATAGATGTGACTAACTTTTAAAAAATAACAATAAAAACTATCGAAAAACACTAAAGAAAGTTAAAGGGCATATAATGAACTGTGAGAAATACGCTACCTATTTGGCCACAGAAATTAATTTCCTTAATAAATAAAAAGTGCTTCAATTCAATAAGGAAAAGATAAACATTCCAAAGGAAAAATGGACAAAGTGCATGAATAGATCTCATTTTCAAAAGAAATACAAATTATAAAGAAACATGAGAAAAAAGTTTCACCTCACTACCAAACAAAGACACGGACCATTTTAGCAAATATTTATAAATGATAATGCCTTGCATTGTGGTGGGAAAAGCAGGCACATTTATATGCTCTTGGGAGAACTGTTAACTGGTATGAAGTCCTGGCGGGCAATTTGGCATTATGGTTCAAAAGCCTTTAAAATGTCCCTTTTCTTAGATCCAAACATTTCCATCACTTCTATGAACTTATCTTAAGGAAGTGATTACCTCTTTATACACAGACTAATGCACACAGATTTGATGTGACTTAGTAAGAGTGAAAACTGGTAATACACGGCAAGTATGATAACAAAAAATGGGTTAATGGGGCTCCTGGGTGGCTCAGTCAGTTAAGTGTCTGCCTCTGGCTGAGGTCATGATCCCAGGGTCCTGGGGTCGAGCCCTCTGTTGGGCTCTTTGCTCAGTGGGGAGCCTGCTTCTCCCTCTCCCTCTGCCTGCCGCTCCCCCTGCTTGTACTCTCTATGTCAAATACATGAATAAAATCCTTTAAAAAATGGGTTAAATAAATTCTCTTGCAACAAACATAAGTTATTTTTATGATCAGAAAACTGGTAAGCATTATCTCTAAGGTTTATACGATATTACCATGGAGTTTTAAACAGAGACCTCTGGAGAAGTCATTTTGTCTTTCTGGTGGGAGTCATGGAGACAAATGATGGGGTGGTAAAAGTATGAAGTTGGAGGAAGAGAAAAATGTTCTAAATTGGCACTATCCAATATCATAAACATTGGTCACATGTGGCTATTTAATTTAAAGTCAAATAAAATTTAAAATTCAGTTCCTTAGTTGCACCAGCCATATTTCAATAGTGCTCAAGAGCCACAGGTGGCTAGTAGTTGCGGTATCCGACTGCACAGATAACAGAATGTTTCCATCATTGTGGAAAGTTCTGTTGGAGAGCGCTGACCTAAATATTCTACCTCAGGCCTGGATTCAGCTTTTGGCTCATCTCTTCAGCCTCATCCCTTGGTACATTTTTTCCCATCCAACGCGCTCCAGCAGCGAGTGTGAGCAGCAGCAGGACAGAGAACCTATTTGCCTGGTTCTCCCACTCTAGTGGGGGAGACATATTATCCAGGTAATTACACACAGTGCTACGTGGAATAACAGATATATACAGAGATTACTGATACAGCACAGAGCTCAGCCTAGGGTTCATGGAAGACTTCCCAGAGGAAGAGGGGACAGGTGTTACTCGAAAAGACTCTTCTAAGTAGAGCAAAGAGCATGGCAGGAGTAAAGGCACAGATGAGAAAAAGAGCATAGGGAAAGNNNTACCGGCTGGTCAGGCATTTATTCATTGCATAGACAGTAAATGTCTGTGTGGGCCGGGCCTGAGGCAGGCTCTGGGGCCACAGTAGTGAACAGGACCCGGATGGTCCCTGCCCTGATGAGGCTTACACTCTCATCAGTACTGCTGGGGGCGGGGGCACTAAGGGCAAGGCAAGCAGTGCAAGGGCCTCCCACCTCATACTAAGGATCCTGGTTTGTCAGCCTAGCTGTTGATTCCCCTTTTCGGCCTCAGTGAGGGCTAGAGTCCCACCTCCCATCTTTCTCTTTGTCCCCCACCCCGGTCTCCCTCACTGCTGTGAGGCACAGAGAGCTCCTGGAGAGGGGGGTCGTGCTAAGACCCCTCCAGCGGCCAGTGAGGATGTGGACTTGAGAGGTAGAAGAATAAAGACAGAAAGTCTGGTGGGGAGGCTACTGGAGCCATCTGGAAGGCGGGGGCGGGGGTGAAAGGGCAGGGCCGACTTTAGCCAGGCTGGAGCGCTGGAGCGGGAGGAGGCACTCCGAGTTAAGAAAATGCCCGCTGAGAGAATGGGTCTGGCAGAGTAGAGCGGGTGGAAGGCGTGTCCGTGGAGCAAGGTTCCAGGGAGAAGGAACCCAACAGGACAGTTTCAGGAGAGTTCCCCAGGCCAAACGAGGGGGCCGGGATGGGCAAGGGCTCCCCCAGCAGAGGAAGGGCGTCCGCGGGTCAGACGGGCCCCAGGGGCCCGGCATGTTGAGGGGGCCACACGGCTCCAGGATGGGCGGGGCTGTGAGGCAGCAGGTGTGCGATACCTGCCAAGCCAGGCTGCGAAGGCTGCAGGTGGCCTGGGTCCTGGGGCAGCGCAGAGAGGTTCCCGCAGGAGGGAGACCTCCCTGGGACTTCAGGGGGCTATTTCCCGACCTTGTCCTTGAGCATTTACAAGAGGCGGCACGGCACATTCTCCACAGCCCGAAATCCGCCTGGAGCCCGGCTCTGCTCGGGGCCTGCCTCAGCACCGACGCTTTGGGGGCGTCTCGTCCAGTCTGGGTTCCCGACACTCGCTGGTTCTTCTCTGGGGTGATCCCTCCCGCACCTGCCGCTCGGGCGGCCCACCTCCCCCTCGACCCCCCGCCGCTCGGCCCTGGCTCCTCGCCGGATCCCTTCAGAGCCCCCCAGAGACGCCTTCCCGCGCCGCGGCCTCGCAGCCCTCGGTCCCCCCAGACCGCCCCCCACCCACCACGTGGCCGGCTCCCCGCTTCCGCCCCTCCCGGCCGCACCCCTCCCGGGCCGCGGTACCTGGGGCTCTCGAAGCTGCACCCCCTGCGCCGCAGCGCCGCCCTCTTTTGCCGCAGAAGCGCAGCGGCCACCCCGCCGGGCTCCGGCTCCATCGCCCCGGGCGGGGGCCGCGGGCTCGGGCGCACTCGGGTGGGCTCGGGCCTCGGCGGGGCTCGGCCGGCCGCTCGGCTCGCACGCCGCAGCCTATGCCCCGCCCCGCGCGCCACGGCCGGCCCCAGGCCCCGCCCCAGCCCCACCCCGAACTTCAGTCCAGGCCACTCCTTGCCCCGCAGCTGGGTCCAGACCCCGCCCCACCCCCGCCCCGAACTTCAGCCCCACCCACCCCGTGCTCCTCAGCCAGGCCCAGGCCCCGCCCCGCCCCCGCCCCGAACTTCAACCCAGCCCTCCCCGCGCTCCTCAGCCGGGTCAAGGTCCCGCCCCAGCCCCAAGCTCCAGCCACGCCCTTCCCACGCCGGACCTACCCGGTTCGGGGTGGGCTCTCCTCACCTCTGTCGGGCTTAGACACCCAAAACGCCCACCCTGTCCTCTGCGCGGTCGGGCCCGCGGCCCCGCCCCTCCCGCTCCTAGCGCCTCAGCACAAACCCAGGCCCCGCCCCCCTACCTCTCACTACTGAGCTCCCGCGCGGCCCCGGCCCTCACCCAAAGGGTCGGCTCCCTCGAGCGTCGTCCCTCCACACCTCAGTGCCTCCTGGCCGTTTCTAACGTAGCAGCGTCCCTCTGGGGGCCGCCCTTCCCTGTGTCTCGCCCACAGGCACGGAGCCCCCTTTTCTCTCTAAAGCCCCCAAGCATGAGGGTCCACTCACTCTCACTGCCTTCAACCCAGTTTGGCCAGGGCTCCGCCCACAGCCGCGTTTCCCCCAAGCCCCGCCCACGGCACGGCCCCGCCCACACCGCCTCACCTGCTTGGGCTTCAGGCCCTGGCGAGCGACTCGCAGGGGTAGGATTCTGCCCTCAAGGCTAAACAGGCATTTTACCGTAGTCTGCGTTAGCTCGCATCTCTCTCCATCCATTAAGTGGAGGTACTGCTGTCTCCTGGTGGCCGTTCGTGGCGCCTGACGCAGTGAGAATGAGGGGCTGGAGTTTTGCAGGTGACCAGTCGTGGGTTCAAGTCTTGACTGGATGTGATGTACTCTTTCCAGCTGTGTGACAACCGCCACACCTCACCGTCCTCACCTCCTCCCCAAGTCAGATGCATCTGTCTCAGAGCCCTTGAGCACCGCACTGGGGCTAAGGGCAGCATCCCTACCTGGGTAAAGTTGGGCGTCACTGTGCTATCTAAATCGGGAGAAGGAGGTAAGTTAGGGGCCCTCAGCAAGCAGGGCTTGCAGTGGCTAGGGTGGTGTGGCGGGTCCTGGGGTGGTGGAGAAGAGCCTGAGTGTGTGTGGGAGACTCAGCCACTGAGCTTTGGAAGGCACTAGCTGAGAAACTGAGGCAGGCAGGGACGGGGCTCCCATGATCCGTTTTGATCCTGTCACTGGCACACACTCCCTCATGACTTTCCCGGCGCTTTCACTGTAATGCCTGGACTTCTTTGCTGCTGCACATTCCAGCAGAGAAGCCAATCTGGATAGAGAATGAAGGAGAGGAAAGAAAGAGGTAGGAAGCTTTCCGCTTCTCCTTCCAGCCCCTTGACATTCCACCTTGGTCCTCCCATCATTTCCATGAGACAGCCTTGTAAGACAGTACCCCCTTTTCTTAAGCAAACTAGAGTGGGTTTCTGGTTTTTGCCTAACATCTTGAATTCCCCCAACATATCTTTTCAGACCTGGATCCCATTACTCCCCCAAATCCTTTATTCAGTGAGACTGGATTGGCTGCTTTTCCCAACTTCATCCTGCTCCTTCTCCTTTCTGTCTTCCTGCCTCCCCCGTCCTCCATGTGTTCAGCAATCTCTGAAATGAATCTCCAAATGCCCCCATCCCCTCCCCAGATCCTCCATCTCCCTGAGTGCCCGAAGCACTGACTCTATCCCTTCCTGAAGGCATTGTTCCCATATGTCATCTATGTTTTAGTAACGTCTAAGCCAGGCTCTGAGTGCCCCAGACCTCCTTGATGTCTCTATCTGGCACAGCAACGGTTTACAAAGTGAATGCTAAATTCACTTGAATAATAAATTGAGCAATGTTCATTGGAAAACACATTTAATTTCAAAGTAAACAAAGATGTACATTAAAGTATTTAATTAGTGAAACAATTATCAGTGTAACAAGCTGAAAAATACAGCAAACTTGATACAAGACTGAGGTAACAAAATACTTCACCAAAAATCTAAAGAATCCCACAGAGGGCTGATGTTCAGTGGTTATTGCGGGTGAGACAATTCACAAGAATTAGAGAAAGTCCTTACACGACTGCATGCAGGGGGGTCTGCTGGAAAAGAAAAACAGCCCAGGAGAGTGCAACAGATTTAACAAGAAACGAATTAAAATGTAGAAACTGATTTTCAACTTACTTTGAGGAATACATAAGAAATTGAAAACTACTCTGTACGCAACATTTTGAATGCTAAGTGAAAAACCATGCATTTTGGCACGAAATTTATTAAAGATTATACCATACTAATAAATTAATTACTAATATTTCATTACCGAATGGTCACAGTCATTCAGAAATGGGTAAAGAGATGAACGATTATAGAACGGACAGATGATCCTTCACGTTGCTGCTGCAAACAGGGATTTCAGGACTGCCCCCAGGGTACCCACCCTTACGCAGCACAGGACTCCGAGGTGGTCCACCGTACAAATTCTCACCACCCAAGAAAATGCAGCTCTCGCTCATGCTGTACTTGCATTTAACATGGAAATTAAAACTAAAAAAGCCTCTGGAGTAAATACTGTCAATATTCTGGCCTTACTCTCTCATTGCACCTTGAGTCCTCAGCACACCTGACCATAGCTCTGTGCCTGGGTGTTCTGCGACAACTAGCCTCTAGGACAGCGACTCCATCTAGTTCTCCTTGCAAGTGAACTCACAGATCAAGAGGCTATTCAGTCTGTTGAGCGTTTTGAAACCTTTCTGGAGGAATGTGCACAGGGTTTCTACCCTGTGTTAGGAGAGAGGCAGGGTCTTGCCGGAGGAGATGTCATGGTGAGGATTATTTGTTCGTTGAGTGTGGTCAGCTCCACGAGGGCAAGGATCAGCTTTGTTCTCAGCCATTTACAGTATATCCCGGGTAGAGCCTGGCACACAGGAAGTACTCACTAGAGTCATGAATGAATGAATGAATGAATGAATGAATGAATGGGTGGTGTGGGGCAGAGAATGTTCTTTCCAAGGGACTCTTGTAGTTTTTTTTTTTTCTTTTTAAAACATGAAATCACACAACATGTATGATGTGAGACTGGTTAAAGCCATTTATGAAGTCATGCAAAATAAGTTAGGTTGTGTTTTTAGCAATGTTCACCTTGATACAAGCATTAGTAACGTGGGTGCAGAGCTGTAGACCCCACCTGTGGAGTGAAATCAGGCCCTGCTCGTGAAAGGCTTCCCATTTTCATGGATCGTTTTCCACTTGTAAAATGGCATCCTAAAAGATACACGTCTTGGGCTTGGGAGGTGGGAGAGGAAGATGATGAAAGAAATACTGGCCATATTGGTAAGGAAAAAAAATGCTTTATAAATTCAGTTGGCAAGAGAAAGTGGGTTCTTTTCTAAACAGAATGCCTTCAAGTATCTTCCTCTTTAGGTTCCATGGCAAGACAGGGTGATGAATGGGATTCTTCAGGGAAGGGAAGGGAGGCCGCACTCTCTCACTGGGCACACTCAGAACATTATTTCTACTGCTCCCCACTGAATCAAACCTCCATGAAGCATTTCAGTTGTAAGAATGCACTTGGCTGACCTTGAGTTATAAAACATGTTCCAACTGAGAGGGGCAAAAATTATTCCCAGGGACAGGTGCATGAGCTGTTCTTAGGGCATCATAATGATACCAACTACCTACTCCACGATTTGTAGACAGCATTCTGTAATTTTCATTTGGGGGCACCATGATCTGTTTGCTCAAAAAACAATACAAAACAAAAACCAACAACCAGCATATGCATGCAGACATATCACCTTCAGTGGTTTCACAAACATTTGTGCATTATGGATAGTCAAAGAGCAAAAACCAGAAATGCTTCCCTCCAGGGTGAGAATCCACCCATGGACTTCTCCCTTTTGGGCTTTGTACCTGGCCTCCTCTGTGCCAGCCTGAGGGTCTCCTCACCCACTGCTTGCAGGACAAACCAATGCCGGGAAGATAATCAGCACTTACATGCGTGGCCCCACATCCCAGCTGGAAGAGCCCAGCATCTTTCAGCCTGTCTCTAGGACTCTTCCGGTACCTTCGAGGTTCTTACCAGCTCTAAAGGCCTTTGCCAACAAGGTCTAAGCAGACTCTTCAAGAGTCCACGCTAAGAATGTTTCTAGGAGGGGATGTGGGATCAGTCTCAATCAGAGAGAAGACTAAACATTTTGAAAAGAATTGCAATTGTGCTATTTCAAATTCAGCTCAGAACAAAATTTTTGCAAAAGATAAGAAAAATGTGTAAAGGGCAGAAAATGTGCTGACTGAAGGGAGCCTGAAATTCTGAGGTTTTTGGATGGATATCTATAGTATTTCATGCAAGAAGAGCCAGGACAGTTGAGTGGAGAAACCCAAGGAAAATAAGTAGCTGATTTTCAGGCTTGCGTTTTCCTCTGAACTCAAGACTTCAAAAAATATTAACAGGTAGAATCAGAGTGTAGGTTACAGCATTAACACTGCATGGTTCTGGTGAGAGGTGCTGGAGTGTTTGGTGTTTTCATTCGGCCTCTGGATGCCCATTTGAGTAGTCATTGGTGTGAACTGGGTGCGCGCATCCGGACCCCGGCTGTGCGCGGGTGTGCAGAGCACTCACGGCCAAGGTTGGATGGTACCAACATTACCACCTGGAGCTTCTCCTGGCACGAAGTATTCTAGACTTTGCTCCAAAGGCGCGTTAGTTGCTGAGCACACTAAGCCTTGACCATAAAATAAGACCCTGACAGCAACTGCTTTCCTCACCAATTCATTGCAATTTTCAGGAAAAGCTGTCACCGTTTGACCAAAATACAGTGGTGGGTCCTTTGGTAGTTTTAAAATCCACCTCTCACAGTTTACTGGTGAGGATGTTGTTTTGAAACATCTTGCCCAGAAACTCTTAAGGGTGGTTTGATGTCTGACCAGTGTGAGCTCGGAAACCATGACAGCAACAAAGACCCAGGAATTCAGAAAACCATTTCAAGGTTTCCTTCTCAGAATTCAGACACCCAGATTAGAGAGGGAGGAAGGGAGAGAAGCTATGGTGATAAAGCTACCATAAATAAAGCTAACTTTATTCCTTGTTTAGAATAAAGATGTATTTGTGCAAAATAAAACTCACTTAAAAATAAGACAGACAGTGACTGATAAAGGACGTTGTCAATGTGAAGAGCGCTTAACTGAATGCAGAGCTGGGGCCGCTCACTCCCCGGGCTTGGCTCTCTTGTCACCATGGTCATCAGCAATTGTGCCCTTGGACTTGGATGTGGAGAACTTGCTGGTGACTGCGTTTGGGGGCAAGACTGGGGGAGCTTAAGGCCTCAGTGTCACTCAGCTCCCCAGTGTAACCAGGAATCCCAGTGGGCCCCGCCCTGGCAGTAGATGATGGGAGCAAAGCCTTGGCCTGCGGGAGAGGCTGGTACACAGCGGCTTCTGTGAGTGAGCATGGCAGCCTCCGAGTGCTTCCTAGGAAGCTGGGAGAAAGTGTCACAACTTCCCACTCTGGCATGGTCCGGGGGGAGAAGACAAGGGCTTTCAGACCCTGCAGGAGAGGGGTGGGAGGGAGCAAGCAGGCCAGCCCAGTCCACAGTCCTGAAGCCGGGTCCTGTCTCAGAAGAGCCAACAGCAACAAGGCCTGGAAGGGACCCGGGGGGCCCAGAGAGCAGGCCTTCCAGATGAATAGCACCCATAGGAACAGAAAACAAGACACAATTTAAGGCATTGTTTGTTTACAGTAAAAGAATGCAAGGAACCCTTAACATAGGAGGAATCTGGGCTCTCACTCTGACCTTCCTCGGTGGACAAGGCTATCACGTCGGGTTAAAGCAGGGCCTCAAAGCGAATGAAGGGTGTGATGTCACAAGTCTTGTGCCAAAATGCATGTTTCTCAAAGAGTTCACACTCGCTCACACGCACACGTATACGGCACGCACACGCAGAGGACGCTTTGGGGGTTGTACAAAATCTGAGGCAGCCCTGTGGGTGAGCGACCCCGTGTACTTGGGGTATAAAAAGCCAACTCCATAGCCTGTTCCTTCTCTCTGGCCCCTCATGCAGGTTAACACTGTCCACTCTTGTGCAGGAGAAAGCACGGGGGACCCAACGTGGGCCGGATGCTCTCTAGTCGAAGCAGCAGCTGGTGGACGGACGAAGGCCCAGAGAGGGAGGGTGGGGTGCACAGTCTGGGCCCAACCACGGCCCTGCGGGGTGGTGCTGAACAATGAGTGTCATGAGAGTCGCTGGGGATTGGCGGGTGGACCCTGCACTGGCCGAGCCCTCTGGACCGTAAGGCCGCAGGCCTAGTCCCCTTGAGTCTGGCCGTGAGTCCCCCAGCACCCTGGCCAAAAGCCTGTGCCCAGGACATGCGCTTTGCCACCAGTCCCAGGCTGGGCTCCCGGAAGCCTCTGAAGTCACGCCGAGTCCTGCAGAGACTTACTCAAATGACATAAGGTTTGCAGGTACCTGGAAGAGAAAGCTCAGCCTCTTGTCAGAGTTCCAACCTTTCGGAATGGGACAAGGGGCGCCCCTAAATGAAGGGATCAGGTCTTTCCCAGTGAGTCTGCGAGTAAGCGGGGCATGTGGGGAAGAGAGCCTGGCAAGAACCACGGCCACTGTTTGTCAAGTGGCCACTGTGTGCCAGGCACTTGACATCATCGTGTCCAACACCCAATGAGGCAGGTTCTGGAAGCGTCCCCACGACAAAGATGAGGACCCTGAGGCTTAGAAAGGAGAAGCCCACCTCGAGTAAATGGCAGGCCATGGCCCCAGAGCCCATGCTCTCATTCACTAGCCTAGCAGCAAAACAGAACTGCACTTGGAGTGGAGAGGAGGCAAATTCTGCAGGAATGGGCATAAGCCTCTGGATGGGAAACCAGCAGGCAGGGGTGGGTGGTGAGGGGGTGGCAGGAACTGAGAAGCGGGAGCACCAGGAAGAGTGATCGGGACGCCAGGACCCCCAAGACCTTCCCATAGCTGTGTCCCCCGGACATGATCCCAGCTCCCTTTGCTGGGGAGACCACCGGCCCAAGGTCAGGGTGCTTCTCTCTCCCTTCATACTGCCCCCGGCCCCAGGCTCCCCCACCCCCCTCTGCTGTTGGGTTCTAGGAGATTTGATGAGAAGCAATTTCATCAAAAACAAATCCATCTTGGTGTCAGTTTGGTCAAAGTGATGAATTGGGGAAAAAAATGCGTCTCCCTGCACCAGGAGATAGTTATAAGAATGGTCACAGTAGCACTGTTCAAAATAGCAAAAAGCAGGAAATCATTCCTGGGATCACTGCCAGAAGAATTAATAAAAAAAAATATATCAGTGCAAATAAATGAATGACAGCTACACACATTGACACAGATGAATCTCAGGAACACACTGTAGGGAAAAAAGCAAGTCACAGAAGAAAATATCCAGTTATGGTTCTATTTTTAAAAATGTTTTAAAAAATGTACCCAGACAATACATTAAGGAATCCAATACGCATGCTAACATTTTAAAGGAGCAGTAAATAAATCAGGAGAGCGGTTAGAAGGTGCAGGCCGATGGGAGGGACACAGAATTAGGAAGAGGCCCCTGGGGGAGGGAAGTGTTCTGAGGCCCAGGGAGGTCCTGCCCTTAGGCTAGGTGGGCAGGGAGCTGGGTGTGGTTTTCGAGCTGCGGTTTACACCTTACACAGGTTGTAAGTAATGTTTCAGCGTGTTTGGTGTTGGTACAAACAATCTGAAGAAATGCAAGCCCACCCAAAAGACAACGAATCCCAGCCACTGCGATTTCCCACGGGAGTAGACGCCCTGCTGTGATTTTCGAGGCAGCCCCTGCATGACGTCACAGGGATGTGCTATGCTTCATTTAAATAACCTGCCGCGGAACAGGTAGCGGCTGCCAACTCTTTATATCACATACAGCATGGCGCAGGAATATGTGGTTGAAAGGAAATTCTAAATAAAAAGGGAAAGAGAGTAGAAAAAATAAGAGGTCCCTCTTGCCTAGGTCTAAAAATTGGACAAAAATACTTAAAAGTTGCAAAACTTTGCCATGGCATACTGCATTTGCCATACATGAAATTCAGTCTGTCCTTCTGACCAAACACCTGCTCTGCCAGGTGGGTATGACCCAGTTGCCTGCCACCTGCTGGAGCCCCAGACACACCCCATGTGGCTAGCTCGGGAAAGGTCAGGGTGCTCGTCCTCTCTTAACGTGACCTGAGGCCCTTGCATCACCTGTCACCAGGTGACTGTTGACCAAAACCCCTGGCCTTCCCACCATGGAGACGAGCAATCGCATTTGTTTCATGTAAAAAAATATACATAAGCACTCTAGACACCACGGAATGATAGTTTCTTGCATATCTCTTTAGAAATTTTATATACAGGGACATACATATTATAAATATGCTTATGTATTTTAATACAAATGAGATTGCCCTCACATATGTTTTACCCTTTGCTTTTTAAAATTTTTTAATTTTTTAAAGTAGTCTCTGTGCCCAACGTGGGGCTCAAACTCATGACCCTGAAATCAAGAGTCGCATGCTCTACTGACCGAGCCAGCTAGGTGCCCCTATACTTTGCTTTTTGCTTCTAAGAGCCCCTTTCAGGATATCACACACGGATCTGCTTCTGTCCTTCTAATTGCTCCCAGGTGTCAAACAACAGGGATTTACTGACGGTCACAGAGGTTTCCATTTTTCCCTATCAAGGACAATGCTGCAGTGAACATTTTTTTCAAATAGCCTTCACACCAAAGTGGGGCTTGGATCAAGACCTGAGCAGGGATCAAGAGTTGGATGCTTACCTGACGGAGCCACCCAGGTGCCCCTGCAGTGAACATTCTTAACCACACTGCCTGTGGACAAGTGTGGGTCTATCACCGCGACAAAGTGCTAGCAGGCAGACAGGTGAGTAAGGGACTCCAATGCAGTTTATTTTGAGCTTCCCTGTGGTACCTCGTGTTTTCCCTTTGTCAGTCTTTCCTACTGTTTTAGTTTGTTGAGAACTTTCTACCTTCTGCTTTCTAGCTTCTCATGATCTATAATCTGAGCAGCTTGTCACATATGTTCTCACGTGACGTTACATATGAAAATCCTGACTAGAACAAAACCGAGACCTCCCTCGGATTTCCGAGAACCACTCGGAGGGGCCTGAAGTCCCGTGACTGTGCTGTCACCAGCATCCTCCCAGACCCAAATGCCTGCTTGTGAACTAGGCTTTGCCGAGGTCCCCCTCACACCTCAGAGCTGGTGCCTCCCAGCTGCTACCACCCGAAGCCGGCACAGCCTACTCTCAAGTTCTGGGGCTCGCTGGGTCCCCACACTGAGAGGGACCCACTCCGCAGTGCCCTCTTCTGGCTGATCCCTGGGGAACACGGACAGGGAAGCTTAGGGACAGGAGCACCCCCCCCACCACCCCTCCCACCACTCCCAGGGGCAGGAACGTCCAGCCTGCCACATTGGGTGCTGGGAGCTGGAGCAGCCATGCCTCTCAGAAGCCTGGCAGCCGAGGCTGTGCTTCCAGGACTTTAGCTCGACTGTGGGAGGCTGGGCAAGCTGGGGGCCCTCTGGGAAGTGTGAGGCCGGGGAGCTCAGGGAAGCAGGTATAGACTTTGGTGGAGGGCGGACTGGGGTTAGATCTCATTAACCTTGGACCTTAAACCAGTGCCTGCCACACTCTGAGCTTCAGTGTCCTCAGCATAAAATGGAGACAGTAAGAGAAACATGCCTCACAGGGATGTTGGGAGGATTCGGCCAATTCCCACACGTAAAACATTTCCCATAATGCCTGGTCCTGGGCGAGGCGCAGACCAGAGGTCCCGCTGGCTCAGATACACCGAGGAGCAGCCGTGCTTGGCTCTCAATATTAGCTAGTAGTAGTATTCCTAAGGGTTGTGGAGCAGGGAGGCCCTGTTGTCAGTCGGGAGTGTTCCCACAAATCATCTTTTGGAGGGGATGGTCTAAATAGATGCTATATCCTGATCCTTGGGGAGATATCGCACCTGCCACCAAACTGCCCAGCGGATGTTTCCGTGGCGTTTCCCTTAGTAGAAAAGACACAGGGACCAGATTCACAGTTCTGGACCGGAGCTGGGCTTAGTTCTAAGCTGAGCAGAGGGTGCCTGGTCTCATGGAGAAAGGCTGATCAAAAGAGGGTGCCTGGGAGCACAGCTGATAGGCTCTGAGGGAAGGAAGAAGCCCTGTTTTCGATGGACCCATAGTCCCAAGGGTGGGAGAGGATATTTCCAGAGATAATCAGGGTTTCGGTGACTTTACCTGAGGCCTGTTGCTTTTACATGCGTCATCCAAATGCTTGTGCCACAGTATTGCATGAAACCGGGAACCAGTCTGGAACTTGTAAACATTGCCTGACGGGCAGAGAAACCATTGGTTAGGAAGAGGGAGGGTCTCATGGGAAGGCCCGCCTGTGACTGGGGCAGGAAGATAAATGTGAACTTAGGTTAACTAAACCAAGGAATGTCGGGAGCAGCTGAAGGTAAGCTCGGGACTTGCAGGGGCAGAAGCTCTGCGGCCTCCGGGCTGTCTCTGTGGACCATTTTTTGGGCCCTGGTGCATCTGACTCTGGTGAAGCCTGTGGACTTCTCAGGTGTTATTCTCAGAATAACATTTTCAAATGCATAAAATAAAATACAAAGGAGATCATTACCACGGAAATGCAGTTATCGAACTACTAAAAACACTTGAGCGATACAGTTCTAGACCTGCTTCTCGATTAATGCACCAATATCAAGATCTCGGGGCAGGTCTGACACTGTACTGTAATTCCAGAGAGATGAGCAGGAATGTCACTCTGAGAAACCTGCAACCATACGTGACAGGAGAATATCTGCGGTTTCTCTTAGACATAAAATCACAGGTGTTGCAAACATTCTAGTAGTTTAATACTCGTAAATAAAGGCGTGAGAAGCCACAGAAAACAAAGATGTGGTTTTTTTTTCACCACTCGAGTTCACAGACCCCGGCCACCGTCTGTGTCATATTTCCCTCTGCTTGGGGACAGTGATCTCCTGTGCGCTAAGGCCCAAGAGTGGCCGTGATCCCTGTGGCCATGTGGTCCCCAAGGCAAGCTTGTGCAGGCACAGCCTTTACTTCCACAAGAAACCACTTCTAATCCAGGCCTGGAAACTTGAGGAAGAAATTCCAGGGGTGACCAGACCGGGACACGCTATGATGTGTGTGTAGCTGTGTGTGGATTCAATCGCACAGACATGGAGCAGAGAACTTGGCTCCTCTCCTCTCCAGTCCCTGGGCCCCTGGAGGTTTCCTGTTTCTTGACTTCTCAGTTAACAACTTTAGAACCCTGTGGTCTCTCTACTGCAGATCATCTGTATTACCTGGGAGATTGTTAGAAATGCAGAAGCTTGGTCTCCACCCCAGATCCACTGAATCCAAATCTGAATTTTTACAAGTTCCTCAGGTGATTTGTATGTACGTGAACCTTGCACTAGAACATTCCTGAGAAGATGTAAAGATGCTTGGAGACTTGACAGTCCCAGAGACTTTGCCTGGCTAGAACCTGAGACCCCGGTATTTCGGGGTTTTGCCATGTGACATGGGCCAGGAAGACAAGCATGAGCTATTCTTTTTCTTTTCTTTTTTTTTTTTAGTATAGTTGACACAAAATGTTACATTAGTTTCAGGTGTACAACACAGTGAGTCAACAAGTTTATACAACACGCTATGCTCACCACAAGTGTAGTTACTGTGATCACCATAAAACTCTATTAAGATATCATTGACTATGGGGCGCCTGGGTGGCACAGCGGTTAAGCGTCTGCCTTCGGCTCAGGGCGTGATCCCGGCGTTGTGGGATCGAGCCCCACATCAGGCTCCTCCACTGGGAGCCTGCTTCTTCCTCTCCCACTCCCCCTGCTTGTGTTTCCTCTCTCGCTGGCTGTCTCTATCTCTGTCGGATAAATAAATAAAATCTTTAAAAAAAAAAAAAGATATCATTGACTATATTCCTACGACTTGTTCATTCCATAACTGGAAGGTTCTATCTCCCACTCCCCTTCACCCATTTTGTCCATCCTCCCAACCCCTCCCCTCTAGAAACTATAAGTTTGTCCTCTATAGGTCTGATTCTGCTTGTTTGTTTATTCATTTGGTTTTTTGTTGTTGTTGTTTTTAGATACCACATGAGTGAAATCATATCACATTTGTCTTTCTCAGTCTGACCTATTTCACTTAGCATAACACCCTCTAAGTCCATCTACGTTGTCACAAAGGGCATGATCTCATTTTTTTTTATGACTGTGTAATATTTTTATGGTGTGTGTGTGTGTGTGTGTGTGTGTGTATCACGTCTTCCTTGTCCATTCATCTATCAAAGGACACTTAGGTTGCTTCCATATCTTGGCTATTATAAATAATACAATAAACATGGGCTGAATCTTTTCGGATTAGTGTTTTCATTTTCTTTGGGTAAATACTCAGTAATGGAATTATTGGATCATATGGTATTCCTATTTTTTAATTTTCTGAGGAAACTCCATATTCCTTTCCACAGTGGCTATACCAATTTAGTTCCCAACAATGATGCACAAGGGTTCCTTTTTCTCCACATCCTACCAACACTTACTATTTCTTGTCTTTTTAATTTCAGCCATTCTGATAGGTGTGAGGTGATATCTCATTGTGGTTCTGATGTCCATTTCTATGGTCTATTCTGAATGTCAATGCAAATAGGGCTCCTGGACAAGATGGTGCCCAGAATCTGTCCTTCCACCCAACAGAGTCATGGGGAAGGGATGGAACCAGGAGGAAATGGGAGATGACCAGACAAGTTAAAGTTGGGGCTTTTGTAAAAGGGCTCTTCTCTGATTCGGTCTTGGACCACGATACTGTGAGAGTCTCATGGCACAGGTAATGTCAGGGGTGTCCCTGAAATCTCCCAAAACCCAAACCCTTCCAGCCACACGGTCCCTTCCTTATGCAGCATTTTATTATTTGTTCCCACGACCCTGAGGCTACAGCTTCAAAGGTGATGGGTAGCCACAGGTGAGGCCACAAAAGTGTGCCATGCCCACTGGACATGCTCAGTGGACACACTGACCACTCTCTAAGCAGTTTTCACAGACTAGTGTGGGGACCCTCTGACCACCACCTAAAGCAAAGGGAAAGCAGCAGCCCCCAAAAGTTCCTACTGTTTCAAAATATACATTTAGCAGAAGAGGAAAACAGGGCAGAGGAAAGTTGTGGGCACCCAGCGCCAGGACTGCTGCCTACCTTTGTCGGGGTTATTCAGCTGGAAGATATCGGGGTGCTCGGGGTCGTCAGGCAGCTGCACCATCCAGCCCACAACGGAGACTTTTTTGCCGGGTGTGGATTTATACTGGGGAAGAACAACAGCATAACCCGGAGGTCCATGCCCTCCACTCCCCGAAGAAGGTGAGCTAGGCCTGGCAAGGTTCCATCCCACCCTTGCCACCTCCCCTGCTTTCCTCCCTGCCCCCACCCTCCCAGGTCACACTACCTGAAGTCCCAGCACGGCGAGTCCTTTCATGGGACTTACGTGTTTTCTGTCTGTGCCCCGCAAGGACTTGGCTCCGTAGTACAGGAGGGTGGATCCCGAGAGTATGACCCAGTACCTGGTCCATGAGGACAGCTACAGAGGAAGGGGAGGCAGAGTGGCAACGCTGCACGTGGTGGGGGTGGAGTCCCACCTCCCCGCCCAGTTACAGACCCGGCCACATGGCTGGAAGGGTGTCCCCTTCCTCCCAACCAAGGCCAGCACAGGCCTCATCTCCTCCCTGGCCCCTCATGCATCAAGGTCACTTCCACCCAGGGCCTGGAGGAGGGAGGCCCTCCTCCTCAGTGCCTCTGAGCTCTGAGCCCCAAGTCCAGCCTCCCCTCTCTGGCTCCTTTACTCTGAGAGCCTTTCATTTTTTCACCTTCTTTAAGGCAGTGCCAAGGCTTAATTTCTATGTGCTCAGGTGACTTGGGCCCAAGAAGGTCCTGGGGTAAAACTCTTCTAAAACACAGACATGCTAAACCATAGCCTAGTCGAGCCATCCTATCCGCACTGGTGCGCTCCGGCTGTCTGAACGTTAGCACGTGGGACGTCTGCGCAGTTAGAAGGGGGAAAAGCCAACAGGGTGGAGCTACAGGTATTCTTTCTGTTTCTCCAGGCAGCAAGGCTGGGATTCCCTCTTCAGGGGGCTCTGCTCCTTGGTTTAGGGAAAATCACTTAATGAGCGTTTTGGTTTGCAAAGGCGAAGCAAGTATTCTCTCCTGAAAGGAGTGAGGCTGAGTGTAGAGGCGGACCGTCTGCATCCCAGCCTACAAGACCCCCTCTGCGTGCCGGATGGGGCTACGGCACTGGCAGTCGTGACAGCAGCGGCTTTCAGACCTCTTTGATGACACCCACACGGTGTAGAACACACATGCACACACATGTCAAACCGAAAGAAACTTCATGAAACAATACTCACCTTTATTACCCATTCTATTCTATTCTGCTCACAAATACAGGTCATGACCCATTGGACTGATTTCATCACTTACTACTGGGCCAACCAGCATTTGGGAAAACTCTGCTAGTGGGACACTGTCTCGCCCTGGCTCAGAATGATCGAGGCCTGAACTCTGAGTATGGGAGAGAAGCAGGCAGGTTCGTACAACTGGCCAGATCCAGGGCCCCACGTCACAGAATGCTCTGTGGTAATCTGGGCCCAAGGGACAAAGTGCAGCCCAGGGCTACAGGGAAGACTCTCCTTACCCACGAGGCACCTGGCACCGGCAGACAGGGTAGTGTCTGGAGGTGACAGCTGGGCCAGCGCCCTGGCAACTTCACGGTGGGCACAGGCAGGAGGGGGTAGCTTCAGGGGGCTCCATGGGCAGTGGACAGGGCAAGCAGGGGGCAGAGCAGATGGGAGCAGATGCTGCCTGGAGACACAGCCCATGGGCTGTTTGTAGGAAACCCTCGTGTGGATGCTCTGTGGTACAGGGGTCTCTGCATGTGGCTGAGGCCCTGCCATGGGTGGAGGTCATGGAGCCAGCGACATGTGGGTCCAGCGCAGGTGACCTGGGAACTATGGTAGAGCCTCAAAGGCCTCCTGATGCTGCTGCCACGGGGAGAGAGGGCATCTGCAGCTGGGGATACCGCACAGGCTGTGCCAACCCTCTCAGGGGCAGTTCCAACCCAACGCCCAGGGGTCTGCAGGCTTCCACCCCCCACCTCCCCGTCACAGCTCTGGCTCACCGCATGCTCACCGTGTGCATGGCTGTGCATGTAACAGTTTTGCTGAGTCCTCGACAACGTAGGCACTATTTTATCCCAGTTTACAGATGTGGAAAGTGAGGCCCTTGCCCTGGAGCCCAGGGCCCTCCCTGCTGCCCCTGCTGCCTCTGCACAGAGGTGGGTCTGCACTTACCGCGGGTCTCCGTCCCTCCTTGAGCAGAGTTTTCCTCCTCAGAGGACCCTCCATGGTGGGCACGGCGGCTGAGCTCCCCAGTGTACAGATGCACGGGCCCGTGGGGCTGGGGGGAGACCACCAGTCAGACACTGACCAGGAGGAGCCGTGGTCAGGCACCCTCTCCCTCACAGCTCCCCACTGCCAAGTCCGTGATGCTGTGCCAGGCCAGAGGACTCAACATTGTCGGGGCAGGTGGCCCTGGGCTGGCCACAGCTGAAAACTTTCACCCCCACCTTTCGGAGCACCTCAAGGCCCTAGGCTTGGTGACAGAGCTCCCTATAACCCAGGCCCCAGCAGCACCACCACCTGCTCCTGACCTCTGCAGTGGCTTCCTCTTGGCCCTCCCCCGTGCTCCCACCTTCCTCTCCACCTGGGAAGCCTGGGGCCGTGCAGCCCCTCCTTGTGTTGGCAGCAGCCTGGAGGAGCAGAGAGCAAGTGGGGGAGGTGGCGGTGGAGTGAGAAGAGTGAGAAGCAGGGCCTAGGATGGCGGCCAAGCCCGGCGCCTTCGCCTCAGGGCTTTGGGCGCCACCTACAGGTAAAGACAGCCAAGTGCAGCACCGGCCTGGACCTGCCCAGAGGCTCCAGACGGCTTCCGCTCAGTGGGTGGGCACCTCCCCATAGGCATCTTCCTCAACTTGGTGCCCTTCCTCAGGCGGCTCTTCCTCCACATGTGGGTGAACCATCCACCATCCACCCGGCTGCCTGAACCAGAGACCTGGGGGGGTTTCTCCTCTTACCCCTCCACCCCTGCAACCTACTCAATCCCAAGGATGTACTGATCCCACGTCCTATATATGCCTAACTGCCCCTCGCAGCCATCCCACGCCCACCACTTTAGGCCAGAACTTGTTCTTCCTTTGGACAACTGCCCGATGCTCTCCCCTGGCCTCCCTGAGGCCAGTCTTGCCTTCCTCCTGCACACTCTCCAGTTCTCCATGCCACGGCCAGGATGATCTGGTCATGCCGCTGTCGGTCACCCCCACCCCCCCACCCCATGGCTGGGTCCCACCTCCCCAGCCTCATCTCCACCCTTCCCCTCTCTCACTCCCCAAGCCACCCTGCTTTTCCTGCCTCCCTTCGGCTTGGGGCACTCTTATTATCCCTGCACCTCCCCTCCCTGTATTTGGTTCATTCCCATCACTCTTCCAGTCGTTTCCCCAGAGGCCTTCCCTGCTCTCCCCTCCCAGAACACCCCACCTCCTCTCTGGGACCATCAGGGATCTGGGATTATCGGTTCGATCTCTGTCTCTCCTGTGGCAGCAGCCTCTTGGACTGTGGCTCATCCAGCTGCCTCGAGCACAGCGCTTGGCATCCAACGAGCAACCTAAGCTAGCTGTCAAGTAAATAAGCACGCGAACAAACGAGTACCTGTAGACGCAGCTCCGGGTCCTGGGAGAATTCCGAACTGGAACCCGCCAGTTGGGCCCCAGCGTGGCATAGAGACGTCCCCTGCTTCAGAGGAAAAGGGGTGAGTTTTAGCAACAGCCGGGAAAACCTGATACTCGGAGGAAGCAGGGGCGTCTCGGACTCTGTGGGCATTGACTCAGGAGGCTCCAACCCCAGCTCTTCCCGCACCTCCTACATCACGCGGCGGACACATCTGGGGCACAGCTGGAGCTGCCAGGCCAGTGACCACGATGCCCCCAGAGCCTCCATCAGTGTCAGGGGGTGACCAAAATCAGGCACACCCACTTACCCAATGTGAAGCTGACACGTTTAATAGAAAACGCCGTCCAGCCCCAACAGTCTATGGTAAATCCTATGACAAGGGCATACACAGACACAGAACCGTGGGCAGTCTTGCATGTCGGGCCTGCGGGGGCGGCGGGCGCACCGTCCTCACCCAGCAGCACACAGCTGAATGCCTCTGTTTGCTGCGTCCTCTCCATCGGGCGGCCTCCTCCGCTGGCTGCCGCCAGACCCCTGCCATCTCCCCGTGGGCTTGCTCCTCCGGCTTCTCTCCCACCTGGTGTCCCCAGTTGGGTGCCTTTGCAGGGGAAGGTACAGCTTCCAGAGTAAGCAGAAGTTCAACCTATTTGGGCGAGAGGCTTCCGTCTTTCTGTCTCTTCTCGTCAGCTCTTCCTCCTTCAGCAGGACGATTTCCTGTGTCCACGTGGTCCTCAAGCACCTGCTCCCCCCTGCAGCATGGGGTCTCCCTGGGCCAGCGCTTTCCTGGCCCGTTGGCCAAACAGGGATGTAACCCCATTTATAAGGTCAGACAAGCTCAAGATTGCCTTTGCAAATACTCTCTCTGTTTCCTGCTGCCAGTCCTAGGTTGCTGCATGCGGTCCCACGGCATTGGACTCATTCAGGGCAGCGGGTCCACCATAGCGTAAGTGAGCTCAGGTACCTCTGAGGGGGCAGGGTCGCGTGGTTCCCTGCCCCTCGGTCCTCCACTGGAGAAGGAACTGTTCTTGATGACCATCTTGGGTCTGTCGTACACAGGCTCGGGTTCAGGGCTGGTAGGAGTCTGATGGCCATCTAGGCCAGCTGCCCATCAGCCCCTCCTCTTAAGGTGGTAAAGAGCCACAGCATGTGCGTGGCCCCTCAAGTCCTTAGATGTAATGGATCTCAGCCTTCCCCAGCACACCTGGGTGACAGACGATGGTCACAGGCTGATCCCACCCCCACCATGACCCGTGGGGCAAATGAGGCCCTGGCACGCCCAACTCTCAGCCCACAGGCCGGATTGCCTCCTCCCTCCCCTCCATTCAGAAAGAGGCCTGCAGTGCAGTGAGTGAGCAGGATGTTACACGTCATGACAAATCTGCTCTAATTCATGAAAACCTCCAGGACTTTCACCATTACGGGAACACTGCTGAGTACTTCACAAATGTTATGACCCGTGCTGAAGCAGACTGCTCAGAGGGCTCACAACGGACTGCCTCCTCCCCAGCCATTACCAGAGATTTCTTATGAGTCAGGGCAGCGAGCCTTTCTGCGATGACATTCCTTGTGTCCAGGGGACGTCTCCTCGTTTGATCTGGATTCCTGCTCTGAACTGCCACCTGTCTGGAGTTGGAGATGGAGCCACCCTTTCCAGAGCTGGGTCCTCCGGCCCCTTCTTCTCCACCTTTCTTCTTGTGAGTCTTTTTTTTTTTAATTGATCTGATTTGTATTTTTTTTAAATGATTTTTTATTATATTATGTTAGTCACGATACAGTACATCCCCGGTTTCCGATGTAAAGCTCGATGATTCATTAGTTGCGTCTTGTGAGTCTTTTTGCCCTGGTGCCCAAGGAAAAGGTGCAACGACAGTGGGCTGTCCACAATGTCCAGTAGTTCCACCAATGGGGGGATGTGGTTGGCGCCGCTACTTTCCCTCCTTTCGGAGATAGTCCACGGCTGCACACTCAACAGATGTTTGCATGCCTGACACTTGCCAATGGAGAGCTTTAAGTCAGCATCTTCCAACCTGTCTAGCCTTTTAAGCAGCCTTTCTCCATGTTCTTCCTAAAGGCGTGGGGTGCCCCCCAGTGCACTGGGTGGGGGAATGCAGGGGTGCAGAGATCACTAGTGAGTGAGGGCTCACACGCGCAAGGCCACGACACTCATCCTCTCTCTGGACCTTTATTTAAGCACATTATCTTCCCCAGAACAGGGAAACTGAGGCTCAGTGATGGGAAGACACTTGACCAAGGCATGAGCCCAGTAAGCCAGGATTTGAACCCTGTTCTGACTCTACAGCCCAAGCTCCTCCCATGCCTTTCAGGGTCTCAGGGAGGCTGAGGTGTCACATGTGGTGGAGACTGCCACGGGGACTGGGTCTACCTTATGGGGGCTTTGGGGCATTCTCCTCCCGCAAGCACTTCTTGTGGGTCTCTGCTGCAGCTCACACCGATCGGGCTTTGTCAGTGTCTGTGAGACTGGACGGCCCCAGCAGTTGTAGGCTCCAGATCTCCCCTGGTGGGTCCAGCTCCGGGGTCTCTTGGCCCTTGGTCTCTGCACGGGAGTAATCTTCCGGTGGTTTTGGCTGACTGGCACTTAAGAGCAGCTGCCATTTATCAACTGCTGACCATGAGACATACCGTTTCTCCCACCTCTGGGAGGGGCACTATTCCCACCCTGTCTTAGATGAGGAGACAGAGGCTCAAGGAGGTGAAGCCACTCATCCCACCGCACTGGCCTGCCATTAGGGATGAAGATCAAGTATTCACAAAGGGAGGCTGGCTTTCCTGTGTGAGCAGAAGGCCTATGTTTGTCAAGCTGCTCCCAGTGGGGAAAGTCAGAGTCTCCTTCCCTGGAACCTGGGGGAGTGACCCTGGCCTTGAAGGTAAGCGTAATGGTGACTTTTCCCCAAGGCCAGCTTTCAGAATAGTCAGCGTTGTGGTGGCCAGCCTTCCTCCCCAGGTGAGCCCTGCAGGGCTGGAGGAGGGCTGTGACGGTTGGGGTGACTCTGGCTGGGCCCAAGCAGGCTAGAATCAGCACAGAGGAGCCAGGATCATCAGCCACTGGAAGCAATCTGATCACGGCCCTGCTTTGAGATTTCTTATTTGAATGTTCAGAGCCAGAAAAAGCAAAATGAATGGGCAGTGATATCTGGTGAACTCAGAAATCAGGGGATTTCTTGGACTGACGTGGGGGGCTCCCACTCCAGAACCACAGACACCTTTCCCAGCATGATGCTGGGAGCAGAATGTGGCTGAATGCAATGTACCCCAGGGAGGCCATTTTTCTGTTTCCTCTCAAGGATGGATCTTGGGCAGTGGTGGGGAGAAGGGATGTAGCAGGCAACCCTACTCACAGGAAGTCTGGTCTGGGGAAGATGTAGACTGGCAACCAAGTAGAACACTTCAGTCCCAAATGGTGTACAAAATGATGATGGTGGTGGTAGTGGTGATGGTGATAATGATAAGGATGGACTGACGAGAACAATGGTATGGTGATGATGATGGGGTGATGGAGATGATGGGGTGATGGGGAAGATGGGATGGATAAGGATGGGGTGATGGTGATGATGCAGTGATGGAGATGATGGGAAGTGTAAGGATGGGGTGATGGAGATGATGGGAAGGATAAAGATGGGGTGATGGAGATGATGGGGTGATAGAGATGATGGGAATGATAAGGATGGGACGATGGTGATGATGGGGTGATGGGGATGATATGGAATGATAAGGATGGGATGATGGTGACGATGCAGTGATGGAGGTGATGGGAAGGATAAGGATGTGATAATGATGATGGGGTGATGGTGATGATGGGAAGGATAAGGATGGGGTGATGGTGATGATGGGATGATGGTGATGATGTGGTGATGGAGATGATGGGAAGGAAAAGGATGGGATGATGGAGATGATGGGAAGGATAAGGATGGGATGATGGTGATGATGGGAAGGATAAGGATGGGGTGATGGAGATGATGGGGTGATGGGAATGATGGGAATGATAAGAATGGGATGACGGAAATGATAAGGATGGGGTGATAAGAATAATAGGGATGGGATGACGGTGATGATGGGGTGATGGGGATGATGGGAATGATAAGGCCAGGATGGTGGTGATGATGGGAAGGATAAGGATGGGATGATGGAGATGATGGGGTGATGGAGATGATGGGAAGGATAAGGCCAGGATGGTGGTGATGATGGGAATGATAAGGATGGGATGATGGAGATGATGGGGTGATGGGAATGATGGGAATGATAAGAATGGGATGACGGAAATGATAAGGATGGGGTGATAGGAATAACAGGGATGGGATGACGGTGATGATGGGGTGATGGGGATGATGGGAATGATAAGGATGGGATGATGGTGATGATGGGGTGATGGGGATGATGAAGTGACAGTGATGAGGAGGATAATGAGGGTGGTGGTGGGGATGATGGGTGCTAGGCAATGTGCTAAGCAGTACTTATTTATTTTCTTGTCTAATCACACTGAGATCTTCTATCCTGAAAATCAGGAATACTATTAGGCAGGCACTATCTTTTTGTTTTGTTTGTTTTAAGTGGGCTCCACACCCAGCAGGGAACCCACTGTGACGCTTGAACTCACAACCCTGAGATCGAGACCTGAGCAGAGATCAAGAGCTGGACGTTTAACCGACTGAGCCACCCAGGCACCCCAGGCAGGCACTGTTCTTATCCCCACCTTATAGATCAGGAATCTGAGGCTTGCAGAGGCGGAGTAACTTGCCCAAGGTCACAACACTAGGAAGCGGAAGAGTGGGTAGTGCTCTTGAGGCGGAAGCAGCCAGGGTCCTGCCTGGGCCAACACCGTCATGAGAATTCAGACTAGCCAAGGCAGGTCTGAAAGGCATCTTCCCCTCAATAGTTTTTTAAGGTACACATTAGGTAGTATCATGGGGATTAAATTTCATAAAGCTCGAGTCCCCATTGCTGGTTTAGGAGGTTGGGGAATAGGGAGAAGTCTTGGGTAGTAATTACATTGGGGTCTCAGTAATCCTGTCTTAGCAGAAGTAGGATCCTCCACGCCATTCCTCTATCTCAAGTGCACAGAGACCCTTGAGATAGGATTGTGCCTGTGGAAGGGCCCAGAAAATGCTGTTCATCAACAGTGTCCACCTGCACCAGCAAAACCTTAATGGGAAGCCATTCCATTAGGCCAGAGCTTGGTCCCAGCCACTTCTTGAAGATTGACCTTCATCTGCAGACAGGAAGCTGCCACTCTGAGCTCTGCTGGACCCTGGAACAGCCCTTCCAGCAGTACTTGCTAAAGGACTTTTTCTGCTTATAAGTCACTCACTCACTCTTCTCTGGGCAATGTCCCCGATCTACTGAGTGGGTCTCTAGGACCATAGTTGTACTGCTGTTTAGCTGAGTGGATAGAACAACACCTGATCCAAGCCAGGTCAATCAGATTTTCTCTCACGGCAATTAAGAACCAGATGTGAAGGATGGGAAGTCAGGCTCTGTGGCTGGATGAGGGCATAACACGTAAACTTGGAAGATGTGATATGTCCGTCTTCCCCACTGTGAGCTCAGCAGCCTAGAAATCTGGTCTGCAGAGAGGGGAGTGCAGCAGATATATGTGGAGAAGGACTGATTCAAGATGGAAAGACATCCTGCCCACTGTCTAGGACCTGACTCTGAGGGGTTGTAGGTACTGGACAGAGAGGCTGTGGGCTGAGATCCCTCAGCTACCTGTGACGCCACAGCAGCTAGAGGGCAGGGCCCCGCCCTTGTCTGTCAGGGACCAAGGACAAGGTCAAGCAAAAGGCCCAGGGAACTGCTGTCCACTGTTCTCTCTCAGAGGAGCCTGAGCTTCTGGGTGGAGCCTCATTTTCCAGACTTCAGTGTCAGTTGCTGAACAAGGCAAGAGATGGCATCTTTGAGGGAAACCCGCATCGGAAGCTTGGCACACCGTCCAACTGGGCTGCCACAGGAGGCAGAGCTGCAGAACGGAGGCACAGAGCAAGATGGAGCTGGGGAGCCAGACCAAGGGGTGGGTGGGTGAGAGATTCCTGGGCCTCAGCCACGGGAGTGGGAGGAAGGCAGCGAGACCCTCTGTGAAAGTCACCCTGAAAACAGCCGCTCTCATGTGGCACTTCAGTAAAGGGACCCCTCACCGCCCAGATTGCCTCCAGAACAGCCCCCCCCTCTTGAGATGCTGTGCTTTGGGGCTCGGGAGGTGCCTCTGCACCCTGGCAAACCTGGGCCATCTGCCAGAGTCCCATGATGGTCTCAAGAAAGGACAAGCGTGTCTTTAAAAGCTCTGATTTGGGGGCAGCAGGCTTGGCAATCCGCGGGCGCGACTCTCCTTTCCTGGGATCCCCCTAAGGACGTTGGAAGATCTCGCCGGCTAAGAACAAGCAAACCTCACGCGCAGGAAACACTGCATCACCCAACCTCCTCGCCGCCCTAGGGCACTCGCGGGGCCGACGGCCTGAGCAGCCTCCTCAACGGGTCCTCCCCACAGTTCGGCGTCAGCCTGGAGGCCAACCACGGCTGGTGGACACTTGCCTTCGGGGTAGCTCATCCGCCCCATGACGGCTGCACTGCCATTCGGGGACGTTCCTCTTCACCCCACCCAGCCTGAGACCCTGTGTCCCCTGCTTGCTGGCAAGGCGTACCCACTGAGGGAAACTCGTGAGAATGTCCAAGTACCCAACGGAGCAGCTCCACCTCTGTGCTAAGCATTTCCTGGGAGCATCCTCGCTGTACAGCGGAGGCTCAGAGGTTGAGAGACAGGCCCAAGGTCACTGCGAGCAAGCCGTCCTGACCCCAGGCCCCTCCCCAGCGCTGCTGGCAGCATCAGGAAGCCAGACCGTGATCTTTCCATGCAGAGGCACACTGAGAGCTTCGGAGATCAGGACACGTCACGAGTCCGCCTCTCCTGCCGTGAGTTTGAAGAGCCACATGGAGCACCCCCGGGCCACCCCTCTCATCCTGGCACACGACTCAGGCCTTGCAGCCTCCCCAGATCCCAGGACCCCTCTCGAGGGCCCGCTGCAGTCCTCTTCACCAATGTCCCTGGGCTTCTGCTCAACCATTGCCTCTACCGGAAGCCACCCCTGACCCCGCAGTCTGACTCGGGTCACTGCGCTGGACACTCCCATGGAGTGCCGCACAACTTCAAGACCCTCTGTGGACCTGGCATCATCGATTTGTTCTGTCTCCCAGCCCGAGCACGAGCTGCGACTAGCTCCCGTATCCCTCGCCTCTCGGGAAGGAAGGAGAAACAGCTCTGCTTCATAGAGGGTTGTCACACGGCCTCTCCCATGCCCCAAGGACCCCTCTGCCTCCTTGCCTTTGCACCACCTGTGCTTCCAGCCTGTCTCATGCGAGAGTGCCCTTCCTCACACGTGGCTGATGTCGGACTAGAGAAGACGGATGGCCGAGGGTTTTGTGACAAATCTGTGACATACTTTCATGTGTTACCTCTTGAAAACCAATCAGTAAAGGTTTCTGATTAACTCCTTTTTTTTTTAATGTTATTTTTTTTTTTCTGGGTGTATAAGAAACATGTACCCATTGTGGCAGATCTGGAGAATACAGGGGAAAAAATGAAGGAAAGAAATTCATTCAGTGGCCCTAGAACTCAGAACTGAGATGAGTGACATTACATATTTTTGTATATACATATATGTTCACCTCTATCATCCATTTTGTTCCTATTTTTAAAAACTTCATTTAAAATTATTAACTCTCAGGCTAATATATTTATTCTCACTTTAGTGAAAATCAGGCATAAAAAGAAGCACCTGTCAGCTCTTGCTGATGGGCCTGACTAAAATACTCCCTTCCCTCTTGAATTTCCGAGAAGCCCGAGGTTTGCTCGAGGCTAGCCGAGGGCAGTGTCCACAGTCCTACTTTCCAGTTAATTAAGTACATGTTGAAAATGCCTTTTCAGGGCCGCCTGCCTTCTTTCCCTGGGAAAGCACAGTGCGATACGGGGTCCTCCTTCCACTTTGTCCTCAACCCAGGACACTGGGGTGAGAAAGGTACAGGTTGGGACATGAGGTAGTTTTAAGAGAGGAGGGGGCCCACCCTCCCCCCGTCCCAGTGACTCTGGCCTCCAGTTGTGGAGGGCGCTGACCCAGGACCACCACTCTGTTCTCATTCTGGGCCCCGAAGACAGGGGAGGGTCTTTAGAGCAGCCGAACCTACTCCTCCCTGGTCTGGCCACCTCACAGCTAGTCTGTTCCCGCCCCTCCTCCACCCACAGGCCCTGTGGCCTTGCTGAGGCTGAGATGGATGAAGGGACAGCAAGATGACAGCGGCAGCAAGAGGGCCACTTCCCTCCCCCCCACCCTGCCCCAAGCCCTCGATGCACAGTCCCTCCAAGCACAGGGTCAGTGGGGCTGCCATCCCTCCGCCAGGCCCGCTCCCACAGAGAGCAGCACAAAAGGTCCCGAGGACTCCTGTGGGCTCCATCATGGGTGCCCGTTAAGGCTGGCCACTTGAGGAGAGCACTGGGAGCCACCTAAGCTCTGGCTGCCACTCAAGCACTGCCTTTGGGCTGCCAGGCTGAAATGTCCCTGTGTGTGATCCCAGGGAAGGCAAACTTCCAAGACAAGGCCAAATGACCCCGCGCTCTGTCAGACAACGGGAACCCTCCTGCCCCCCTGGTCACAGTGGCATAAAGGGTGATTAAGATGTGCCTGCAGACCACTGGAGGGGTGTGTGCTGGTAGCAGGTGTCACTGGCCTGGGACCTCCCTGTCCTTCATGCTGGTAGTATTTGGCTCCATTTCTCTTCCTGACCTGGGTCAAGCTTGTTACCAGGTCCAAGGGCCTGGGGGACAAGTCAGTTGAAGGTTATGGCCCCTAAGCTTCAGGGCTGTGGGGCAAGGTACTGCCCTGCCCTAGCCTGGCCTCTGGGGACTGGAGGAGCCAGGACCTCTTCTTCTCTCACACCTCATTCCTCTGGGAGGGGGGGCAGCCCTCTACTGCACCATTGGCTGTGGCTCTGAGATCACTGTCTGCCCGTGCAAGTGTAAAGGTATAGAGACAGCTGTGTTCTTCCAGCATCGGTCAGGACCAGCTGGCGGGGTCTCCAAGAAGGGAAGCTCCGCTTTACTGAAAAGTGTTCTGAAAGCTCTTTCAGGGCAGACACTGGCCTCTGGGCCCAGGCGGGGTGGCCGTGGCTTCCAGAGAGACAGAATCTGCTCCCCTTTGTAGAGCAGGAGCAAAGTGGCCTGGGCATGAAGGGAGGCCCCAGTGGGGCTGAGCACTGTGTGGGTGAAGGTGGGGCAGGGAGGCCCAGGTGGCACAGTGAATGTGGTCCCTGAGTTGTGTGGGAAAGAGTGGCATTTAACAGAGGTTTTCAAAGACTGGGAGGCAAACCCTCCCCTCCAGCTCTCCTGTGGGCTCTTCAGGAAAGTCTCGAATGCTCACATGCATTTGAGGGAGTGGATTCTTTCTGGTAGACATGGAAAGAGGCTAGTGCAAGATGGAAATGTCGACTGGAGGCCAGGCCACGGGAGCTGGAAGCCAGGGTGCAGCTTGGGTCTCAGAGAGGACTAGAGGGCTCATCCTCGCCCCACAGGCATCTTCCAAAGCAGGTGGCCTCCTGCTCCCCTCCTCGGGTTAGGATCCTAGAGCTAGGTCCCCAGACAATGAGAAGCAGGACGTTCTCCCTGCAAGCTGCTGGAGGCAGGGCTGAGCATCTGCATGGGTGGGCCAGCTGGGAGACAAGCTCTTGCAGGAGGTCCCACCCAAAAAGCACCTACTATGGACATTCCAATGGATAGTAAATCAAATGCCAAATTCAAAGTGGAAGAGAGAAAAGAGGAATGGTGTATCTTACAGGGTTCGCCCCTGATTAAGTACAGCATCCTCTACGGGGGCGGGAACCCTCTCACTGTCTTCCTCCCTGGTGGCTCTGGTCTGGGTCATGGGCGTTCATCAGGAGCTGTATTTGCTGCCCTCAGAGACTAGCAGGACGCAGTGGCTTAATAAACAGCCACTGATTGAATGAATGAGGGAACGAGGGAATGAATGAACCAGTGAGTAAGCTCAGGTCTGGATCCTGAGACCATGCCTGCAAAAGTTTCCCACTCAGTGTCCCCTCACTGGCCTGTGGCCAGGGGACACTGGCTTGCTTATAAGGCCTTTTGTCCGGATCTCCCTAGAAGCCCCCTGACTGATGCTGACACAAGTCGGAGTTCTGCTCATCAGATCTGGAGTCTACCCTGGAGCCTGTCCAGTTCTCATGTCCACTGCTGGGCTGGCCCCAGGGCGCAGGCAGTGGGGCCCACTAGCCTGAGCAACCCAAGCAAGAACAGAGCAAATACCCCTCCAGGAGTCCTACAGCAGGGACAGAGGGAGTGGGTTCTAAGGGCTCAGGGCGTTGTTTCTCCCCTTTCCAGCCCTCCACCTGGGCTTTCACAAAGACAGAAAGACTGACCAATCGACATGGGGCCAGTCCCTGTAGCTGTCACAGTGGCCCTCTGGACGAGGCCAGGAGCAGAGCGGTGAAGAGGTGGGCTCAGCGTCAGGAAGATGTGGATTTGGGTCAGCTCCGCCCGACCAGAGGAATGTGAAGCAGGACAAGTCACTTCACCTCTCTGAGCCTTGCTGTCCACAGGTGTAAAATGGGGACACTATGAGTAGCCACTGTGCAGAAGTGCTTCAGGATTCGGTGAGGCCAAGACAGTGCCTGGCGCACACGGAATGCTCAACGAAGGTCACTTATGACTTATCACTTAACGTCCCTCTGCCCTGTGAGGACTTGCTGGGGGGGTTCATCTCCTCTCTGGCCATTTAATGATTATGGGGATTGATGAGACAGGAGGCTTCAGCACCAGAGGAGAAGTGAGGAGTGGGGGAGAGAGATAGACAGACAGAGAGCGAGCAAGAGCATGTGTGTGTGTGCGCGTGCAAGTGTGAGCTGCGTATGTGTGAGCTGTGTGTGAATGTACACGTGTGTATGTATGTGTACCCACGTACGTGTGCGTACACAAGTGCACGACTGTGCGCACATGTGGCATTTCTTGGGAAATGTGTGCACATGCAAGTGGGAGACTGAGTACGTGTGTGCGTGTGTACAGCGTACGTAACTGGGTGTGCACACGGCCCTGCACGTTGCTGGAGGGGCTACTCCGAAGGGCAGTGCACATCTGCTCTCTGCAGCAGTCCGCCTCCCTTTACACCTCGAGTCGCCAGGATGCCCGTTCACCTTTGGTGGCACCGCAGCTACGGGAGCTCCCTGCTCAGAGTCTGTCTTCCCAGAGCCCACCCGGCGCCTGGCACAAAGAAAGCATCAGCTCTTGGAGTAGATGCAGTGGGTGGACTCCTGAGCAGGAGGCCCCGTTCCGGGGTCGGAAGGCCTCACCACAGGAAGCCAAACCCCGGGCTGGGATCCGCTTCACTGTCACAGTGCCCAGCAGGCTGCATGTCAGCCCAAGGCTTGAGGCCATGCGGGTGTAACACTCTCAGACCCCACCAGGCGGAGCCACGTGCCCATCTCCACACCAGGCCCAGCTTAGGCTTCCGGTTTTGAGAACCCACATGTTAGACCAAATCTGCTTGCAGGTCTCCTCGGCAGCTCGGCCTGAGGAAGAGGTGCTGGCCTCAGGCTCCTGGGCTAGCTCTGGACGGGATGATGAGTGGGGCTGCTCAGAGCATGGGGCCGGGACCCCCACCCCACACCCTCCCTGCTCTTCCACCCCCCACTCCGAGTAGGCCCTGCCCCTGGGCTGAGCTGACCTGAGGAGCCACAGAGCAGCCTCCCCAGGCTGGGCCAGCGAGGGGCGGTGGGGGTGGGGGTGGGGCTGGTCCCTGCCCGGAGCCCTGAGCGCCACCCTGGGAGGGAGGCTGAGCTGAGGCCACACTCACCTTTCCAGCCCTGAAGACATCTCTTCACTAAACTCTGAGCTCTCACTACTGCCTGGAAAAGGAACACAGATCAATGAGTGTGGCAGCCTCACAGAAGAGGGGCCAACCCAGAGGAGTCTGTTCTCTTGGGTCAGCAGGCCCAGGTCCCTGAGCTCCGCAGAAGTGCCGGAGAAACAGCTTTCTGACCCTGTGGGCATCCGTGTGACTCAGGGTTTTGCTGCTGCTATTTCTGACTCGCTCTCCTGGGAGGGTCCAAACAGCTCGCCCCACCCCCTGCTCCCGGGTAGGTCCTCCATTCCTTTCCCACTGCCCCCCGAAGGCTGCGGCTGCCTGTGCACTGGCCCACCAGGCTCTGTGCGCCTTGGCCTCTGTGGTGGCCTGGCCTGGCCCTACCACTGCCTCCCTCCCGGCCCAAGTGAAACCAGTGCTAGAGCAAGCCTCACCTAGTGAGGACAGAGGCCAAATGAGCCCTTCTACTCCCAAGGGCCAGGACTGTCACAGCAGCTGCCTGGCATGAGACAGAAGCCTTGAGGAAGTGGCCCTTCACCTCCCGGCCAGCAGACACAGGAGAGAAGCTCCACCTTCCCCGGCTGCCCTCTGGGGCGGACTGGGACACCTGCCCTCCAAGGCCTGGCTCTGGCCACAAGGACACCTGTCACTGCATGCTGCCGAGTCCTTTGTGCTCCCCCTCAGACCTTGGAGGTGCCTCGCTTCGGCACTCTGCCGGGGCTGCCTGCTGGCACCAACCCTGGGCAGGGGGAGAGGGGGAGGGAGGAGGTCTCAGGCCCCTCGGGAGTCACTGGGTGGCGAGGGCTCCAAATGGGGCACATGCACACATGGCAGCTTGCTCCCGGGCTCTCAGGTCCATACAGAAAAAACACCTCAGTTTTCCAAGAAGGGGAGCCAAGAACCAAACCGCCTGGTGATCCCCTGTCTGGATACTGGACAGTGTTGTGCCTGACTCCATTTTCTGAGTCAAGGCCTGGGCTCAGGCACAGCTCAGAAAGTTTCCTGGATGTAAAATAGCTGTCCTGCTGCTGCCCAGATGAAGGCTCTGGGGCTGGCGTTTCTCAGACTGGTTCCCTGGAAGCTCCTCCCCACCCCTACCCCATTCCAGGACACTTCAGGAAAAGGGTTCTGTGACCAGACTGGGAGAACCTGCAGACTCTACTGCCTGTCTGGAGATCAATAATGCCCATTAGCCTACTCAAGTCTCTGAGAACAGACCTCCTTACCTGGTTCAACACAGCCTTTCCCCGACATACCCCAGAATTCTCCTCCCCAACATACTGACACCTATGAACCACGGGCTGCACTGTCCTGAGCTACTGTAAACCCGACTGGGTCCAATGAGGATGACTTCGTCCCAGGCCAGGAGGCAGACACAGACCTTGCGTGTCCGAGCCTTTCTGGGGGTGGGAGACAGCTGCCCCCAGTGATACTGCCTCAGAGACCGGCCTTATTTCACAGGGACGTGGGACCTGGGATTCCCACTCTTCCCCTTCCTCCCACTTCCTTCCGGGGCTCAGGCCCCCCCCCCGGCAGACCTCACCAGATCAAACTCCCGGGCCAGGCAACTGTCTAAGCCACCACCAGCCCTGGGAGGGCTCCCTGTTAAGGGAAGCAGACAGACACACAGACACATAGACTACGGAAGCACAGGCACACTGAACGGGCACAGCCAGTGGACAGTGTACTTGTCTGTTGGTAGTAATGACAGGTGACCTGGGCGCCGCAGGGGGACGGGCCTGGGACCAGAGCGCAACAATGTCCTCGGCTCTGACTCCAACCTCTCTCCATCCTGGCCTCAGCGATTCGGTTTCTGTTCCTTCCATGGACATAAATACCATTTCTGGCTGAAGTTCACACATGCAATTTTATCCCTGAAGATCAATTTTTCATCCTAACTCTGCCTTTCCAGTGTGAAGACAAGTACACAGGAAGAACCCGGTGGCCCGCCTAGCTGCTGTCCCCAGGCAGCTTTCCCTACTTGGCTCTGCACCCTGGGGCTCATGGCCCCCCAGGACGGAAGCCCCACGGGGGCAGCAGCTGGGCTTTGGCAGCTACCAACCAATGACAGCAGGTCTCAGGCGTGCGTCCGGCGGCTCCTTCCACCTGCCTGCCGCGCTCAGGGCACTTGGTGAGGCCCAGGAGACCAGGAAGCAGAGGCCTCCTTGGCTCTGGCCACGCCTGTAGGGAGCCGCTTCTGCAGGGGGTGGGGGGCCACCGGGCGCTGCACAGTGACAGAGACAGACACGGAGCACACACCGGACTGTGGCCCGCCCGCTGTCGTGTGCAGGCCGGAGACGCTTACCTAGGGAGAGTCCATTGGTGACGGCAGAGGAGGAGGTGAGGGCGAGGCCCCTGCGGGGGCTGCGGGACTCTAGGACACTGTCGTCCAGCAGGTGCCTCGCTTTCTCCGATGGGAATGTCGCACTTTTACTCTCAACTACACTCAACTGACACATCATACTGGAAAACGGAAAGGAAGAAAGAAGGCGAAGCTCCTTATCTGTGGGTAACAGCGAGTTCACCTGCCCCGGGCTCCTGAGCAGACGGTGCAGCCGAAGAACCACGGGACAAGTCCGGGCTCTGCCCTAGCTCACGGCATGACCTTGGGCAAGTCACATTCTCTCTCTGAGCCTCAGTTTCTCCATCTGTCAAATGGGGACTAACGATACTCTCCCTGCGTCTCTCAGGATGACGACAAGGCTCAAGTGAGCGGACAGTGCTTGTGGATGATGGAGCCACACAAGGGAAGGGGCAGCACGACCCTGTGGGCAGCTCGCCTGGTTCTGGGGCACACATCTGGTCCAAATCCTTGTTCCAACCTTACTCACCACAGCAAGGTACTTCACCCCGTTGAACCTCACAGGACTCCTTCTTACAATGTATTTAATATAGCACCTACCTCGGAGGCCTGCAGGGGCTCAGTGACATAACACTTGACAGGCACGTGACAGAGCAAGCCCTACACACTCAGAGAGCAACCCTTTCCCCCTCTAGCCTGTGAGTGACTCCAGGGCCAGCGTGAGCTGGCTGAGGCTCATGTCTTAGTGGTGGAAGGAAGGAAGGAAGGAAGGAAGGAAGGAAGGAAGGAAGGAAGGAAGGGAGAGAGGGATGGAGGGTAGGGAAGAACAGAGAAGGACAGACCCAGCCATTCAAGAGTCTGTGCCCCACACCCCAGGGACACAGGCATGGCTGCCCCGGCCATCATGAGGTCCACACATGCCCTCCAGCTGTCAGTCCCGTAAGGCCGGGCAAACCAGCGGCAGGTTCACCACTCTGCAGGCTTTCTGAAACAACTGGCAAGCAGAGACTCTGAGCCCCAACACTGGCAGGTGCCTTGAGACACTCAGTGATGTCCTGGATGACAGTCACAGTGTCCACTGGACTCTGGAGTTTTCCGTTAGGGAGGCACTAACCAAGCTTGGGTAAACTTTCTGGAATCCCACCATTGCTTCCCTGCACTTCCCTGCATGCTTCCCTCCGTTGGCTCCTGAACAAGTGATACCCACCACCAGTACTCAGGCTGTGCTGTTACAGCTGCCCTCCCTCCAACTCCTCCTGAGCCCGTGCCAGCCTGAGGAGGGCACACCAGCCAGGGATACCGAGAGCACTCATCAGATGGATAAGAGAGCCCCCCAGTGGGCAAGCCCATGCCCCATGCTCAGCCCAGTCTGGAGCCCACAGTGGGGGCGGGGCCGGGGGGGGGCTGCTCAGTCACCCACTTGTTTCCCAGGCTGTGGCTCTTCCTGTGTCTCGGGACAGGGGGTGTGGGGAGGCTGCCAGCAACAGATGCATCAGGACAGGTGGGTCGCCGGCTGAACCTTGCAGAGCTGGAGCCAGCGGAGGGGCCTGCGAACAGAGCAGAGAGAGTGACGGTAGGGGCTGGGCTGGGGAGGCTCAGAGAAGATGGCCCCAGGTCGGGTAAGGCACCAGGCCCAGCGGTCATATGCAGGGCAAGGTTCACAGCAGCCTCATGGCTTTCTACTCATGAGACGCTGACTCCTCACTGGCAGGATAACAAGCCTCTGACCTGTTAAGATGGCTGGTGTCGTGCTATACACGGTACCCCCTGACCAGGCAGCGCCACTGGCTAATACTGTGAATGTGCAGATGGAGGTGGGAGGCGGGCATGGGGTTGGCAGCCCGGCCTGGTTTCCCCATGGCAACACTTATCCAGGGCCACCCAGCTGGGTAACTGCATTGAGACCTAACAATGTATCTTCTGAGTCCGAGTCCAGTGCCTGTGCCCTGTGCCCCTGTAGCCACTTTCTGTTCTCTACTCACTCAACCAAAGGTCATGGAGGGCTTCTCAGGGGAGGCAGTGGATTTACCGAGGTAGGGCATGGCTAGGGAGCAGGGGTTGAGACCCCAGGCCTATCAGTTACTGCCTGGTGACTTTGGACAGGTTATTTAACTTGATCCCTGAGCCTTGGTTTCCTCATTCGAAAAGTGGGAATAACTCAGCTGACCTTGCAGGTGGCTGGGAGGTCACGAGGTCATGTACATGGAGTTTCACAGACAGCGCTCCTACTTGTCTGATTCTTTTTTTTTTTTTAAGATTTTTATTTATTTATTCGTCAGAGAGAGAGAGTAAGCGCACAAGCAGGGGGAGCAGCAAGCAGGGGGAGCAGCAGGCAGGGGGAGAAGCAGGGAGCCCAATGTAGCACCCGATCCCAGGACCCTGGGATCATGAGCCAAGCCGAAGGCAAACTTAACCGACTGAGCCACCCAGGCGCCCCTGTTTGTTTGATTCTGATAATTATTACTGTGTTGTCCCCAGCCCTAGCCATGGGGTAAAGGGGAGGTCATGAGAGCCGGGGGGCTGGGGCCACAAACCGCACTGGGTGCCGAATGCAGAGACTGAGGCAGAATCCTTTGTGTGGCCATGTCCATGGCTATCGTTTGAGGGGCGTGGTCCCGACCACTATTGTACCCTTTTATTTCTGTGGCTTGGAAGGAAGGTCTTGACGGGAGGGACCCAGATGCTAGTCTAGCCTTAGCTACCCAGGACAGACGCTGGAAGCAGGAGCCGGTGCTTCCGCAAAGGAGCCTGGCCGCTCCCTTCAGAACACATCAAACACACAGCAAGTCCACGAGTTGCCGCCAAACCACGAGGGGGAACTTTCCTGGAGGGCCTGTGACATCCATCCAGAGCTTCGGATCCTCCACGAGACGCTGCAGATCCACAAGGGCTCGAAGCACTCCCTGTCCTCCAGCGCGCCTGGCTCATCCGCATTTTCATGTCTAAAATATGAGCCCTGATCCCAGCCTGTCGCTGCACAAAGTCTAGCTCCCTTCTGGTTCTCCGGAAGGTTCGGGAGGCAGGGGAAAGCACATCATCTGGGGCGTGGATGTCCCGCTCCCCGCTGTCAGCTTGCCCCTGCCTCCTGTCCACATCCCACAGCACACACACCTCCTCCTTCAGATCCCCCGACCCCACCACCAATCCCTCTGTCCTTAAGCCCCGGGCACAGCTTGTAGACCTCTCCCTTGCAAGCAATGCTACTCTCCACTTCCGTGAGGAAGCTGTGGCTATCGGGTCCCACCTTGTGACTGCCGCCAGTGGCCCCATCCACACGCACCTCCCTGCTGGGCCTGGGACTCAGGACTTGTCCCCTCCCAGTTCTACCTGCTCCATCTGAGAAGTCACGCCATCACCTCCCCTTCTCTCTGTGGCCCCTTCCCCAGCCTATAAACACACCCTCGTCTCCCCTTCTCTGTGAACTAAGGTCCCCTGGCCCCGTCTTCCTCCTGGCCAGTCGCACCCCTCAGAGGGCTGTACTCCTCATAGCTCTGCTTCTGCCCCCATGCCCATCTCTAAGTCACTGAAATCTGGTTTCCATACCCAGTGACATTTCCATTGACCTCCTTTTTGTGAAACTAACCAACACCCGCTGTCCTTCGGCATCCAGTGCTGGTGACCAGTCCCTCTCAAAACACTGGATGTCCTGGGTGTCCGTGAGGTCTCACTCTCCTGCCTCTCCCTGTGCCTCTTCATCACCGTCACTCTGTCTCTTCCACGAGCTCCTTATCCTCCAACAAGCTCTCACTTTGGTGTTTTCTACACAGGCTTCCCTCTTTGGCTCCTGATTTTTATTTGATTTGAACTCACCAGATATGCCGATGACTTTGAAATGTATACTTTTCTGAACCTGAGACCAATATACCCAGGACACTTGCATCTGAACTTACAAAAGGTATCCTAAGTTCAGCTCAGTGAAGGCTGAACCTGGAACCTCCTCCTATATTTCCAACTCTGGACACTCAGCCACCTGGCCTGGAAGGCGGGGTCGTCTCGGCTTTTCCCAGACTGTGACTTGCCTCTTCTCTTCTTATCTCCTCTTCGCTTGCCACACACAATCACCAAGGCCCCCCAGATTCTGTACATCCCCTCGCACTCATCACTCATGTCACTGCTTGGTCTGAGTCCCCACGTTTTATCTTCTACCTCCAGTCTGAGCCTCTGAAATCCAACCCCTGCACAGCTTTCTGAAAAAATGAGAAGCTGGGCATGCCATTTCCTTGCTTGAAACTGCCAGTGGCATGGTGTTCAAACACTGCCTGACCTGGCCGTTTGAGCTGATCTTAAAATCCTGTTGGAAGAATAAAGGGACGATGTAGCCAAGACAGTTCTTAAGAATAGTAGAGGCCTTGCCCTACCAGATATCAGAACAAAACACAAAACAATAGTGATTCACACAGTTTGGTGCCGGGGCAGGGATAGAGAAACAGTTCAGTAAATCAGGAACGAGAGCCCAGATCTGCTTCATCATGGTGGTGTCATTACATGTCAGTGGGGAAGGGATGGTCTTTTCAGTATATGGTGCTAGAACCACTGGGCTCCATGTGGAGAAAGATGAAATTAAGAGTCCTCCCACCTTATATTACACAACTGGATTCACATCATGAATGTGAAAAGCAAAAATGTGAGACTACTGGGGAAAAACAATAAAGCAATCTTTATGACCTTGGGGGAAGAAACAAAAAACATAAACCCTAAAGGACAAAAAAATTGAACTTGGCTGGCTCAGTCCGTTAAGCGTCTGCCTTCAGCTCAGGTCATGATCTCAGGGTCCTGGGATCGAGCCCCACATCGGACTCCCTGCTCAGCGGGTACCTGCTTCTCCCTCTCCCTCTCCCTCTCCCCCACCCCTGCTTGCGCACGCTCTCTCTCAAACACATAAAACCTTAAAAAAATGAACACGTGTGATTGCATTACAATGAAACATTTCTGCACCAAAACAAACAAATAAAAGACAGCAAAAATGTGAAAAGGCAAGTTGTGGTCTGGGAGAAGAGATCTGTCACCCACATCGCCAGCAAAGGATTCATGTTGAAATAAAGAATTTCAAGTAATCAGTAAGAGAGAGACAAACCACACAGAGAAAATGGGTAAAGGACACAAATGGGAAATTCACAGAAGAGGAACCCCACATGACCAATCACTACAAGGAAACGTGCTTAAACTTACTGGGATAATGGGAATGCAAATTACACACTAAAAATGAGGAAAAAACCCCACTTTAACCTCATTAGATTTTAAAAAATTAATTAGCCTGACCAGATCAAGTGTCAGCTAGGACGTGGGAGGATGGGAATGCTAGCTCAGGGCTCCTAGGAGTATCTGGAAAGCAGTTAGCAATGGTGAGTGAAGGTGAAGATGCCGTGCCTCTGCGAGGAGGTGATTCCGATTCTAGGAATCTACCCTCAGGAGACTCCAGCCTTTATGCACAAGGACACACGTGCACAAGGATGTTCAACGTCGCACTGTGTGTAACAGCAAAAAAGCGGGAACGATCTACATGACCCTCCGGAGGGAGAAGGATAAATGAGGCGGGGCTATGCATCCAACACACCTGCGGAGCAGAAAACAGTGAAGAAACTGGATCTGCAGGTGTCGGTACAGATTAAATCCTACAAGCAGACGCTGAAGGGAAAGTGTAAGGCACAAAAGGGTGTTTACATTGAGGCATGGTGCCCTTTTTGTAAACATTTTAAAACAGGCAAATCAAGAGTATATTTGTTTGTACATGAGTATATATTCAGTAAAATGTAAAAGCCTGCGCAGGAATAACACAAACCGGTCCTAAGAGAGTAGATGCCTCTACAGGGAAGGAAGGGTGGGGTGAGAGGGACTTTTGCTCTAACTGTAATGTTATTTTACTTAAAAAATATAAAGCAAATATGGCAAAATGTTAATTTGTGTTAAATATGGATGGTGGGCACAATGGGTATTCTCTATGTGTTCAGTATTTCATTATTTAAAATGAGAATACTTTAAAAACACATGCATGCCTACTGTGTGCCGGGGCTGTGCTGGCATCTTCCATTTGCCCTCCAGATTTGTCCGGCACCCTTTCCTACCCTGTGCCGTGAACTGGGAGCTGCGCTATGACTCCTTGTTGGGTCAGGTCTATGGGGAGCCCTGGCCAGAGACTGGGGATGAAGGAGAGAGGCTGTGGTATCATCTCCTCTAGACTTTCCTTCGGGGTCACCCCTGAGAGGCAGCAGTCTCCCCAAGCCCTCTCTACTCTGGTTTTTGTGACCGCTGCCTCCCTGCACTCCTGTTCCAGCCACGGGGTGCTGTGCTGTCCTTGGGGTTCCTTATACCCTGCCCGTGTCTTTATAAATAGCCCCTTTCTGAAGCTCTCCTGCGATCACCCCACTGGGCTGTGCCATCTGTGCCCTGCTGCAGCCCTGCAGTCCCTTCACACTTAACCCACACAACACCCCTCTGAGGTCTGGGTTCTTAGCCTTAACTCACAAATGGGGAGGCAGCAGCTCGAGAGCTTAAGCTTCAAGGTCAGGAGCTGGTTGGCAATGTAATCAGGTTCAAGTCTAGGCATTGTGACTCCATGGACTAGACACCTGGGGCCACCCACCCACCTCCTCCTCCAGGAATTCCCCCTTCCCACCCTTGATGGGTGGGAAGCCAATGTCAGATCAATGTGGCCTAGTTCCTGGCCCTGGATAGGGACAGACAACCCTCCCCAGGACTTTCAGATTTGAGCCTAGAACATGTTTGAGGACAATCACTTTTTGGTGGATGAGAAATAAAACTTAGACACTGTTGATGCCGTGTCTCCCTGCTTGTGGAAAAGGAAGCTGGTCTTTGGTGAGAGGCCCATAGAGGCAAAGAGCCAGGTGGGAGGGAGTCCTGTTTGGTTCATTCCTGCAGGCAGTGCCTCCTGTCCTTCCCTCCCTGGCTGCTCAGCCCTTCCTGGATCCCATAAGCCAATGGTTCCCTTTTTGGTTGAGGCAGCCAGGGCTCGTTTCTGCTGTTTGCAGCCCAAGGAACCTGACCAGGAGGCCCCACCACACCACACTGCCTCTAGGTAGGCTGCCTGGGTGACCTGGCCTGGTAACTGGAGACAGGGAGGCTGTCTGAGGCTGCAGAAAGTGTCTCGAAAACAGGCTCTTACAGACCAATCCATGATAATGAAGCCAGAGAGGCGGGGCCTCTTCACCAACCAGAGACGGCCAGTGGAAGGCCTTTGAGGGGTCTGCGTAGGTACTGCAATTGTACTTAAGCTTACTGTCTGTGTGCATTTTCCTGGGAAGGCGTTGCACACTCTAATTGTTAACCAGGGGATGTGGCAGAGGCATTTGGAGAGTGTATGAGAAATGGAGTTACGGGGCGCCTGGGTGGCTCAGTCGTTAAGCGTCCGCCTTCCGCTCAGGGCGTGATCCTGGCGTTCTGGGATCGAGCCCCACGTCAGGCTCTTCCGCTGGGAGCCTGCCTCTTTCTCTCCCACTCCTCCTGCTTGTGTTCCCTCTCTCACTGGCTGTTTCTCTCTCTGTCAAATGAATACATAAAATCTTAAAAATAAAAAAATTTTAAAGGAAAAAAAAAAAAAAAGAAATGGAGTTTCTTGGGCCCATCCTGAAGGTTCTGATCTCACTGGCCTCAAGCGAGTCTGGTCATTGGTGTCCAGGTGGTTCTCACGCGCACCCCAGTGAAGACCTTCTGCTCCAAAGTTGGAACAAAAGCGAGCAAGCCCCTGGAGGAAACGTCTCGTGTGGGTGCTCTAGAGAGGAAAGGGAAGAGTGGAAGACATCCTGCTTCGTTTGTGTTTTGCACACATATTGCTCAATAAATGAATCCATGCTGAGGGTGGAATTCGCCTTGTTTATCAGTGGCATGGACGCGGGATTACACTGCCTGAGTCACCCTGGTTCCTGCCATGGGTTCAGAAAGTATTTTGTAAAGGTCAGCTTGCAGTGCTCGCCCCCTGCGGTTTGAACTGGAACTCGACTCCTTGTGTTGTCATAGTAATAATAATGGTGAGAATTACGGTTGAGTGTTCGGTGTGGGGACCGGGTACTGCGTTGCTGGGGCGTGCTGCCCCCGCCACGTGCCAGACTTCAACCCAGGGGTACACGGCTAACCCGGTGGTGGTGGGGCAGGGGGTGGGGGCAGGTCTAGCAGTTCAAAGGCCAGGCGTTAGTGAAAACCTGAGGCAGAAGAAACAGTGTCACATCTGAGGTGATCGATCTGACAAAAGCAGGTGGCACTTCCTCCGGGAACCGTGCGTTGGGTAAGTCCAACTGCTACTCTGCCGGTGAAGGTGGAGAGGACGAACATCTAGGGTGCACCAGCTTCGGGCCGGGCTTGTCCCAACACTTGCACATCCTATTTCATTGACTCGTAGGCAGCTGGTAGTTTTACAGTCGCCGTGTTAAAGGGACATCCGAGGCACATCAGGTCACGCACTGGAGGGGTGCTGGCTTTGCTCCCTCAGCTGGCCGTGTGTGCTGTGCTGTGCCCAGAGAGCTGGACTTTCCAAAGCTCTTCTGGTAACCTCCGTGGCTGTCCCACTCACTCCGGCTCTCTCTCTTTCTCACCTGTCTCCAGGTGCTTCCCGCATTCCGGCTCTGACCCGCGTGTTCCGGCTTGCCTACGCCTCCGGACTCGCCCTTGGTTTCTTCCGCTCAGCTCCTGATTCTCCCTCCAGGACAAGGCCCAGATCCGCCTCCCTCTTCTTGCTGCTTTGCACGGCCTTGGGAGGCACGCCTGGCCTCGGATGGCCCTCAGCCCAGCTCAGGGGAAGGGTGGGAGGCCCAAGCAGTAGAGGCTGTGATCTGCCTGGGTCCAGTGCCCAAGCTGATGCTGCTCTGGGTGCCCTGGGTCTCGGCCACTCCTCCCCCCTGCATTGTTGACCAATAGCCTGGTCTGACGCTTAAGCAGAAGAATTTCCATTCAGTTGGGACTTAGGGACGGGGGTGGCTTCTCTGCCAGTAAGTGACGCTCTCTGCTACTGAAAGGCCTCATATTCCTGCCCCACTAAGCCTGGGGTGGCCACCACGTGACAGCACCAGGGACACGTGGCTTCTGGGGCTGTTTCTGAGCTGGGCAGCTGGCAAGTTTGCTTCTCTGTGTCCCCTGGGGCAAGGGCAGGGGTGGGGGCAGTGATAATGAGCTGGGGTTCTGGCCTTGCTTTGCAGAGTGTGGTCCCCGCTGCCCAGCCCGATATGGCACGAACAGCTGGAAAAACTGACCATGTGGCTTGACTATCTCAGAGGATTGCTCTATTTTTCCTCAGCATAATTTTTCCATGAATAATCTTTAAAGCTCTTTAAGTGGCTGTTTCTTTAGCAGTTTTAGTGGAACATATGAGAACTGACAGTCTCTGTGGGGAACGAGATATCATGTTGAAAAAAAAATCTGGTTTTCATTACATTTCTCTCAAGAAACCAACAAGCTGCCCAACAGACCACTCATTGATTGGAAGAGAAAAGAGCACAAGGCCTTCTAATAACGGCTTTGCAGTGGGTGGGAGGCAGGATGATGAATGGTCCTAAGAACTCAGGATCCAGAGGCAGACAGATGTGGGCTCCAGTGTTATCTGCCACGTGCAGGCTGAGTGACCTTGGGCAAGTCACCTGGCACCTCTGAGCCTCATTCTACATCTGCAAAACAGGAACAGCGGCCCGAGCCAGCAGCCTCCCTTCGAGGAGGAAATGACACAGCATCCCTCCCTCCTTCCTGCAGCAAATGTTTCCTGACCCCAAGCCAGCTCTGAGCCAGGTGCTGGCCAGCCACACTGGATCACAGAGCTGATGTTTTGCTTTCATGGGGTTTACAGTCAAGTGGGGGAGAAAGACAAGTATGCAGATAAATAAACCCGGGAGGGACACATGCTTTGATAGGAGGAAAGAAGTAATAGATACAATAAGAGCAATAACTGCACCAACAGGATACATGGTTTGACTGGAAGAAGAAAGAACAGATATGATAGCAGCAATAACTCCACCAACAGTACGACTACCATGCCAGTAATGACGGTGGTGATGGTAACAGCGGGCCTTCTCCGCACATCTACAGATGCCAGGAACTGTGCTGAAGGCTTTACACAGGTGCAATCACACTGCGTCCCAGGCACGGTTGTCGTCTCGATGCTACGATGTGGGACCCGAGGTCAGAGGGTTAAGGAGCTCGCCAGGGCAAGCAGCTGGTGGGCATCGGAGATATGAGCAGTATACCTGAGAACACGGGAAGGTCGGAGAGGAGCCGGAGGGTCTGACATCCAGGCTGGCCCAAGAGTTCCAGCCGATGCAGGGGCGTACCCAGAAGGAGCAGAAGAGCAAAAAGCCCGAGATGGCAGACAACAGGAACTACTAGAGAAACTGCAGGGAGACGCCTGGCAGAAGAGCTGAGGGCAGGGGCTGTGTGTGTGGTGGTGATGCGGGGGGGACGACCAGAGCTGCAGGGCCATGTAGGGAGCCTGGAGTTTAATGCGGGAAGGTGTAGAGATTTTTAGGAGGAGTGGTGATGTGCTCGATTCATACTCTAGAAAGCTCACTCTGGCTAAAAAAAGCACATGGATGGGGCCAAAATGACAGGCCAGGAAGGAGAAATGAGGACGAGAGGTGTCTAGGAGGTGTGGTGGGAGGGGGGCTCAGGACAGCCTCAGTGGAGGCTGGTTCCGTTCACTTAGGAAGCAGGCTTGGGGGGCTGGTGAGAAGTTCAGATTGGGACTGGTGTCTGGAGGCCACTGCGTGCGGTGTTCAGGAGGCAGATGGCCCTGAGGACAGATGCATCCAGACAGGGGTGTGTGGAGCCCTGGGAGAGGGCAAAAGCATTCAGAGTTGTAAACTCAGTGAGAAGAGGGAAGGCCTGGGACAGAAGCAGCATTTGCGGGATGAGAAGAAGAGATAGGCTAAAAAGGAACTTGTGTAGAATCAGGGTCAACAGAACAAATATTTGAGAAAATTGTCATTTTAGATGCATGAGGAGAATGACCTTGGGCTTCACTTGTAATTCTAATGGAAGGCCTCAGAAGCGATGCACTGTTTTCCTGGACAGCAGCCCCATCCTCAGCTGTCACTTCTTCCCCCCAGAGGCACCTTGTGCAGGCAGCACCCATCTTTGGGGCTGGAACACATAGCAATGGTCTCCTTCCCCAGGGTCCGAGTCTCTAGGGAGAGCAATCTGGAGGGGCCTAGCCTGCCACCTGAGTCGGCTGGCCAGTGCCAGGAGCCAGCGTCCTCCTCTGCCCACCCACGGCGACCACAGCAGACAAGCCTGAAACGCTCCAGAAACGACCTTCTGCTCAACTAGATGCTTCTCTCAGAAGAAGGGAGAAATGGAGGCAAGAACTGTTGACCTTCCCCCTTTGCCAGGGGTGAAATTAGCGATGGTAGGGCTTCCACTGAGATGTAGGCCCAGTGCTGCCAGCACACACGTCCTGAGTTCTGAGAGGGCGGTGACCCCCGTCCTCGGGGCCAGGCACTCCGGTCCCTTGCTCTCCAGTGGCTTGCACTTGCCTTCAGGGGCCCATCCACTTGTAACTAAGGAATGAGATGGGATTTCCTGTTGACCAGAGTCTCCCACCAGCACCAGCTCAGGGAGGCGGGGGCTGTCCAGGCCCGAGTGCACCAAACAAACGGCCGGGCCAGGCATAGGGTTCTGGCTACAGAGGGGCGGGCTCTGCAGAGGACGATGGGGAGCCTCATTCCCACGGGTTTCCAGCAGCATCCCCGTCCCTGCCCTGGGTCGGCACTGCCCGATTGAAGCAGTCTGGCAGCCGGCGGCCGCTCGCAGGCTACTTTCCAAGTCTTGCACACTGGAAATTAATGGGAGGCAGCTGTGGTGAGGGGACTCGGAGTCACAAGACTCGAGTTCCAGTCCAGCCTCTGCCTGGGCTGCCGGGAGCTCGGCATCCAGTCTCCTCGGCCTCCTGAGCCTCTCTGCGTTGTAGAAGGGGAGTGACCATGGCTGGATCTGAGGCTGCAGACAGCGTCACCGGGGCACATGGCGCACGGGGCGAAGGGGGTTCTGTGTCTCCTGGATTCTTTACTGTGTGTTCTTTGAGCCCTGTTCCCAGAGCGGGGCCCTCCCTGGGGCTGCCCTCTGGCACTCAGGGACTTGCGGCCCTGTGCAGAGAAAGCCCTTTCAGGCCGGGTTTCATGGGCGAGCCTGGGAGCCGGTCACTGTTACATTCACACACATTCTTTGTTTCTCATCCATGCAGCTCTCACGGGTCCTCGCCGTGAGCCAAGATCTGGCTCACACATCATTCAGAATGCCCCGGTTCATTTCTTTCTGAGAAATGGCATCCGATCGCCCTTCAATAGTGGTGAGGCCCAGACGCTTTCTCCCTAGAGTCAGAGCAAGCAAGGCTGGGGAAGCCGCTGGTGCCATGTGTGGAGCTGGGCCACAGTGGGGCAGCAGAGTGGGACAGAAGAGGGGTGGCGTCTCTGTTCCTCTGCTTGACCTTGATGGAGCAGGCTACTAAGAAGAGAGATGAGGAGCAGAGCAGATGTGAACTTCCAGAGCGAAGAGGCAGACACTGGCTTATCGGCTCTCGAGCGCCTCACCTGGGCCCCTTAACCCATTCTGAGAGTCTAGAAAAGCTAATGGAGGAGCCTATGGAAGGGGGAGTGCCCACCCCCGCCCACAGAGTGTTCTCTTCTTCTGCTCACTACTCTACAGTAGAGAGGGAGGTCTCTACAGGCCACTTAGGGAGCCTGAAGCATGTCCCCAGCAGTTGGGAGACCCAGGGGACTCCTAGTGTCTTACTCAGGCATGGGAGCCCACACGGCCCCAGCCAGAGGACAGTGGCGGCCACACCAGGGTTAGCTGCATTCGCAGGTCTGTCAGGACAAGGAAGGGTGTGGCCTCCCACCGACCACAGTGGCCCCTTGAGAGGAGAGCTGGCATGGAGTTAAGGGCTTGCAGAGATGCAAGCAGCTGGCCGGGGGCACAGACTCTGTGAAGGAGCTGCAGTGGTTCCAGAATGGACTGACACATGCCCTGGTCAAGGAACCTGTGGGATCTCTGAAAAACCCATGAAACTGCTCATGTGAGGAAGCATCAGTACAACAATTGTCACCTGGAGGGTTCCAAGACAGCAGAACCCACTGCTAAGACTATGTCCTTTGCTCCAAGCCCCAAGGTTAGCAAGCCAACTGAGACAGAGAAAGTCCTGGTGGGGAGAAGGGCCAAGTACCCCCAACCCTGACCATGAGAGATCACGCCCCAAGCCCCCCAGCCAGGGGGAGTGAAAAAGATTTAATGCCAAATCAGGTTTGGAGTTGTGATTCTTACACAGAAGCGGCCTTCTAAGAACCAAGGAGGGACAGTGTATGACTCAAAAGTGTCTCTAGGAAAGGCCTGGATGTGCCAAGGTTGTCATCCAGGGCAGCGATGACTGCATAGACACTGTACTTCCTATTACTGTACTGCATAGACACAAAGGGCAATGGGGCAGAGCCCAGGGTGCTCTAGGACCCTCAAGTGCATCCTGCTCGTTCCACGCACTGGATAAGGGCAACCAGTCCAGACCCTTGGGCTTAGCAGCTGGCTCTGCTCCTTCCTCCATACGAGAGATGAGGGGGCCAGCGCCGCAGTACCTTCCCCTACAGAACGAGGCTATCGGCCCTCACCTCACAGGGTAGGTGTGAGGGTCCTGAGTGAACACACAGGAAGCACTTACGACAGTGCCTGGCGTCGAGTACGAGCTCAATGCCTGCCGGCGGCCGCCACCCCTGCCACCGCCACCACCACCACCATCTCTGAGCCTCTGTTTCCCTACTCGGAACCAGCTGGTGGTGGTTTTAACACGTCCACAAATTCTCAACACTGCCCCTGTTGAGTGGTCGGGTCTGAGTCCCCTCTCCTTGGAACTGGGAGAGCCTATGTGACTGCCTTGACCAACGGAGTGTGGCAAAAGCAAGGTCACGTGACTTCTGAGGGGGTCACACAGATGCGGTGACGCAGCTTCCACCCTGCTCTTGGGACCTCTGCTCTGGGGGAACACTGCCATGTAGGAGCCGACAACTCTGAGGCTGCCATACGGTAAGGAAACCCAGGCCACGTGGGAGGCCACGCGTACATATGTGTTCAGCCCCCAGCTGTGGCCCCGTCAACAGCCAGTGCCACGTGCATCCAGATGATTCTAGCCCCTAGCCACTGAGTCCCTCTCAACCTTCGAGTCCTTCTGGCTAAGGCCCCAGATACTGTGAAGCAGAGACAAGCCATCCTGGCTGTATCCTGTCCGATCTCCTGACCCACAGAGCCTGTGCCTATAACAGAATGGTGGTTCTGAGCCACTAGGTTCCAGGGTGGCTGGTTGTGCAGCTGTGGTACCCAGTGCAGCTGCTGAGTAGTGAGCTGGACTTGAGGGAAGGGCCCTCCAGCTCCCTGTCCCCTACTCTGACAGCTGTGTCATGCTGTTCCTCCATCAGGACAGCATTGGAGTCTGCCCCGTACGGGCCATGAGCCAGCAATCCTGAGTGGTGGGCATGTGCCAGGTGCTGGGCTGAGAGCTTTCCCGGCACAGTCTCAGCCCTGGGAAGTAAGCCTATGTGAAGTATTTATTCCATGGCCGTGTCACCGATGAGAACACCGAGGCTCGGACGGAGTAAGCCATGGCCCAAGGTCCCACAGCTGGTAAGTGCTGGAGCCACGCCGTGAACTCAGGTCTGCCTGACTCCAAAGCAGGGCTTTTCCCCAAGAGGCAGTAAAACAAGGAAGACACAGAGGTGTGTGGAGAGCAGGTCTGAAGGTACGAGCACAGAAACCCGAGGCCCATGCTGAGATTTTCCATGGCCTTGCTTTGCTGCCAAGGACTCTTTAGAGAAAACCTGTCAGTTGGTTCAGCCACGTGGAGGCGGGGCTCACAGAATCTGGAAATGTCTTCATCGGTTCCAAGGCACACACAAACACCACTTGCCCTCTCTGGGGGTCAACGTTCTTTATGATTTTTGCTCTCCAGGAAAATATTAGTTCATTTATATAAATGAAACATTACATATGGGGGGGGCGGGGACTGAAAACGTGGCATTCCTGGCCCTCTCTCTTCCACAGCCCAGAAACTGAGAAGGTTTCTCCATTTCCGTTCTCACAGTCTATTTGTTGGTGCAGAGCTGCCAGCACGGCCACTCCCCAGGGTGGAGAGCGGGCAGCTCTCTGTGGGGCGCAGGGGCCATCACAGACACGAAGGGCATAGCCTCAGCCTGGGACCACACTGACGTGAACCAAAGCCTCTGAGAGACCCAAGTCCCGGCTGCTCCCAGTGCTGGGTCAGCAGGTCTCAGCACCTGAGGCGGGCGAGCTGGTGAGAGAAGTGGGCACGGCCCCACGGAAGGGTCAGGGAGCCCACCAACCATTTTGGTCTTACGCTGGCCTCCTCTGGCTCCTTCCTGTGCCACATCTCCTTGTCCCCTCACGGCTCTTGCTGCCTGTTTCCCTGCTAAAGCCCAAGCTCCATGCGGGCAGGTGCCTTGTTCCACTGGGTACCCGGCTCATCGCAAGGGCCCGTCACAGTAGGCCCTTGATCTGGATGTCCTGAGTGCGCGAACCAACGAAGGCATCTCGGGTCCTCTCCTTGGCAGGTGTGTGGGTGGGTGCCTGACTGCTGGAAAGGGAGCCTGGAGCCGTAGCTGAAACCCCCATCCCAATTTGCTGAGGGAGGCTGCGTTCCTCCCATTCCTGGGACTGCAAGAGGCACATTCCTGTCCCTGGGCCGGTCGGGCTCCTGCCACGCAGCCTGGTCTGATTGCCAGATGGTGAAAGGCCTCGTGGGAGCTGCCCCTCTGGTCCTGCCCTCCGCAGGACCCCTCGGCTGTCCCAGGCTGCAGCAGCACCCGCCTCTCTGTCCTCGGAGAGGCTTCGAGGCTGCGGGTGGGAAGCCAGGACCACTGAGCGCGTCGGAAGCCTTCCAGACACTCCCAGGCCCTCTGGTGATCAATGAAAACCTTAACATCCTGCTTCCAGGGCTGGAGCCAGGGCTTTGGAAAACTGGTTGAAAACACTCCTGTGAGCCGGGCTCACACCACTGTGTGAAAAGTGCCGCATCAGCACTTCCCCAGAAGGGAGTGTGGAGTCAGCAGTCGGCAGCCCTGGAGCTGCCTCCCAGAGCCCAGAGCCTGAAGGGTCCGGCCAGGAGCTCAGAGGCCGGGCTGAAGAGGCGAGGACAGGCGAGCACGGCGATTTCCCCAGGGCCCCTGTGTGCCAGGCTCTGGGGACGCCAGATGGGGTCCTTACGTTGGGGGGCCTTCAGTGTGTGTGTGGGGAGGCAGACATGGGACAAATCTGCACAGATAAGACTTGAATCCCCACGGCGGGGGGCGGGGGGCGGGAAGAGCCGTGGAGAAGTACAGACCGGCTCTGCAAGAGTGGAGAACGCTGGGTTGGCAGAGTTTCTGTAAAAAGCCAGATGGTGAATATTTTAGGCTTTGGAGGCCATAGGGTCTTTGTCCCAACCTCTCAACTCTGCCACTGGCACGGAAAGCAGACACAGACAATATGTCAACGGATGGGTGTGGTGTGCTCCAGTACAAAACCGGGGCTGGGCTGGATCTGGGCCATCGTTTGCCAACCCTGGTGTAACAGGGGCCTGACCTGGGCCAGGAGGGTGGGGGTCCAGTGGGAGGAAAGCACCCCTGAGGCAGCAATGCTTCATGAAAAGCTGAAGGCTGATTCAGTGACACAGGCACAATCCTCATAGTGATGACAATCACATCATCCTAGTGAAGTTACACTTGATGAGAAAGTTCTGTGTGTCAGGCACTGGACTGTTTCACACACGTGGTCTCAATAAATCCCCACAACAACCATGGGAGGGAGGCATTATGATGCCCACTTTACAGATGGAGAAACTGAGACTTGGCGGGTACGCCGACTCTTCTGTTTGCCCCCTCAGAAGTCGAGTCCTCCTCGGCTCAGCAATCTCTGGAATTGGTGACCTTTTCTTTCCCAGGTCCCTCAGCCTAGAGGTGCTGGTGCCTCACCATTCTTTACATAATTCCCATTTCAGTTTCATTTAAGTCTCTTCGTGTGAGCCAGGGTGTGGTGGGGGGAGCAATTCTCTTTCTTGACAGGATTCTGACTGATGCTGGCAGTTGGTTAATTTGCTGGGTTTTGGCCTCACATAGCTAATAAATGACAGAGCCGATGGAGGGGACGGTGGCTAAAACAGCAAAGTCTGTTGGACCCTGGGGAGGCTGGGCCAGGGGCTGGGTCCTGGCTCCCAGGCCCTGGTTTCCATCATAGGCAGGGGTCAAGTCAGTATAGCTCCTCCTTTCCTGCCCGGGGCTCAGTGAGAAGGTCAGTTCTTGAGGCCCCCAATTAGCAGTGTTAGTTTCTGAGCCTGGGTCCTGGTCCACAACCTCCGGCCTGGCAGGAGGAGTGGTGGTGCTCAGTGGAGAACTGGGCTGGGGGCAGAGGTGGGGCCCTGGTCTCTTCTTCAGGGAGAAGGTAGTGAGGCAGGTGCTGGTCAAGTGAAGGGACGATCTGGGCCAGATTGATGCCTAGGGGAAGGGGAGGCCTCTGCTGTCATCTGACCTGATAATAAGCAGCCTGCGAGCTTGCCGAATGGCTGAGACTCGGGAGCTGAGGCTGGCAGATGAGGCTGCCAGGGCTGCAGGTGGGTGTGAAGGGCCCTGGGGAGCAGAAGGCTTTCTGAGGCTCAGGGATGAGGCTCCAGCAATAAGACCCGTCTTGTGCTCCAGGCTAGTGTGCACCAAAGGCCCACCTGGAGCCTCAGACTGGTCCTTCCTTCCTTTCACCCACTCATCCATGAACCCGGGGAGGCTCGAGCACCCATACAGCACGAGCATTATGCCAGGTGCTGGAGACTCATCCAGCGGGATGAGTCTAACAGGAACTAAGTGAGGCCCAGTGACCAGACAAAGAGAAAAATTACAAATGGGGGTGTCATCAAGAAACAAAGAGCTGAAATAAAGTCTCTCTGAGTTTAGAACGATGAGCAAGAGCCAACCACGGAAACACGAGGGGAAGGCATTTAAGGCATGTGCAAGGGGCCTGGCTGGGGAACTTTCCAGAGGCCTTGCTTCTCTCAGGCAGAGATGAGGCCCGAGTTTGGCCTGTGGATGGAGAGAGTCGCTAGACAGAGGCAGAGCTGGCCCCTCAAGGAAAGGCTAAGACGTTCCCTCTGCCATCTCTCTTCCTGTACTGTGCCTCGCCCCCCTCACGGCTCTGCCGCCTGCCTCCCTGCTAAAGCCTAAGCTCCATGCGGGCAGGTCTTCGCCTCATTCCCCTTGGGTGCCTGGCTCACTGTAAGTGCCTGGCTCACATCAGGCCCTCCCATCTCTCCCTGCTCAGTGGCTCCCGCATGCAGGGAGAGGGAAGTGGGGACGGGCCAAGCGCAGCAGGGGCAGAAGTAACGGAAGCCTGCAGCAGGAAGGGGCCCTAGGAGATGAATCCTCTGGCACTGTCCAGAGGGGAGAAAGCAAGCCTGACTGTGGGGACTTCTTGGCACACGGGGAAGGCCAGAGACTTGGTTTATCCTGTTAAGGCATGTTAACCAGATAAGGCGGCAGAGGCCTCTTACTCGGACTAATCTGAAGGAGATTCAAGGGCAGAATGCTTTTTGATTTGAGCCCACTCTGCTTCAGAATTTTGGCATTACCTCCTGAAGAAACAGTCTTGAGTGGCTAGTGTTTCCTACCATTCCTTCTACGGCCCTCAACAATTGCTTTAGAATCCTGCTGCTATTTCCTACATCCCTCGGATGGGAACCCTGTACCAAACCCCTTAATCACTAGGGACACTGTGTGTATGTCCCAAACATGTGAATAAAGCTGATGCTCCAGGAGGGTGAACCCTCCATGTCTGGAGGCACCAAGTCTCCACGCATTCCGTGCACCCCACCCCTCCAGGGCACATCAACCCGAGCCCAGGTATCCGGCCCAATGCTAAGGGCCCAGGTGACTCGGAGAAGAACCTAGGGTCTTCTCTACCCTGTGCATGTTCCCAACCTGAGGGTATGATCTGGCCTCTCTTGGGGCTGTCGGGTCCCAGGCTCTTTCAGGGAGCCCCAGCCCAGAGGTGACCCACAGGGGCCCCACGGGTTAGGGGCCCAGAAGGCTGGTGTACAAGGGCTGCTAGGATCGTGGAGTCTGCCAACCTGCAACTCAACTGTGCCCTTGATGCCACAGTCAGAGCCAGCCCCGGCAGCCATGCCTGGGCCATTAGTGGGTGTGTCCCCACTCGAGGTGGCTACAGTACCTGCGAGATCTTCCTTGGAAGAGACCAGTCTCGGAGAGCTGCTTCCCGGTTCAATTCTGAGTGACAGTCTGGAAACAAAGATTTTCACGAGATCAGAGGGGCTCTGGTGTATCAGAGGGGGACTGATCACATGTGTGCTTGGAGTCGGGAGACAGGACTGCTGCTAAGGGCTAGAGTTTCGGAGCCCAGGAGCCCTTTGGGGTCTGCCCCAGATCTCAAGACAAGCCTGGGGACTAGGGATGTTTACTGTGCCATCTACCAGATGAGGAAACTGAGCAGCATAAAGATTACGTAGCTTCCCCAAATTCACAGGCTAGCAAGTGGCAGGGCAGGCAATCAACCCGGGACTGTCTGACCTGAAATCGGTGTATTTAATCATTATTCTGCATCCCTTTCTCGGATGCCCCAGAGAGGCACAAAGCAATGGACACGTTATGAGGACTGGCACCTCAACATTATCATCATCATCATCATCATTATTATTATTATTAGCACTGATTAAGAACCTCGGGGTGAAAATGATGGAGTGAAGCCAGATGCCAGACTCCCCTTCTCCCAACAAAACCAACAAATAATTATAAAGGCTCAGGAGTAGAAGAACTTACTGGCTGCAACTCCTCAAGGAAAGGGGCATGAACTGAAGCCATGAACTTCAGAAACTTGCAGCCAAGGAAAGAAAAAGGATTGTGGAGTCACACCAAGAGGTGTGACACAGCAGGGCTCCTATCCTGCCCTCTGAGGCTTCTTGGTAGGTCTGAGTAGGAGTCCCTACCCTTCCCTCTTTGGAGTGGGACCACATGTTGGCAAGAAATGGATGAAACGGGTGGACGGCATGGTGGATACTCTGACAGAAATGAAGGTTCCCCTGAGGGGGTGATTTGAAACCTGAGGGTGCCCCTCTCTGGAATGGGATACAGCCCCCAACGAGGTGGAGGAAACCCTGATACAGGCCTTTTAACAGAGCCCGTGTGTCTAAAACACACTGCTTGCTCCCTGTCTCCTTGGAGTCTGAGCCCTGCATTCCCCCAGGCTACAGAAGAAGGGAAAGACAAAGCGCCCTGACCTCACAGCGCACAGGAGAAAAGCCAGCCCACCTCACAAGCACGGGAGCAGGGTCAGATGCTGCCTCCCTCCATTGGAGCCATAGACTAGCCAGATGGAGCTTCTCAAATGGGAGCAAGACAGAAAGAAATGGTACAGCAGCCTAGCAAACATCCTCTCAAATAAAAAAGGAAAGAGAAAGGAATAGAGCAGTGTGCAGATCGTTCAGCCCAGGAGGCAGCCCCAAGGGACACAAGAAATTCCCCCCAAGTGCTTTGAGCAGGAGAACAGCTTATTTGGAACATGGGTTGAATAAAGCAAGAACTGAAAAATGAGACGATGACACAAAGGAGTAAGATGGAAAGGGAGACTGGGGTCCTAGAGGACCAATTAAAGATCAGATGAATACCTAAGTAGAGACAGATCGTCCGAGTGTCTGGGAGGCCAAGACAGAGATTACAGCCACTAGGAAGAAGCTAGGGGACATGGAAGGCAGATAGTACCCAACATATGGATGCCTGGAACCCCTGAAAGAGGAAAGCCAAGAAATGAGACAGAAGAAGTCAAAGATAACCCGAAGAGTCCCTCCAAAATGAAGGGCATGCCACGTTGCAGGGAACTTTGGTACAGAACACACCACTCTGAGCCATTCCTCCTGTTGTGCCTTTGAACTCCAAGGAATCCTTCACCCACCAGGCAGATAAAGCAAGTCACTTACAAGAGGAAAGGATCTGAGTGGCTCAGACTTCTCTACAGCAGCATCTAGTGTCAGATGGCAACGGGAGCAGGGTCTGTAAGTGCCGCAGGAGAGGCACAGACGTGCACGGCCCCGTGAGGCGAGGCCCCGTCACACACGGACGTTTTCACGAGGGAAATCAGAGCATGCAGGACTTGTAAAAACCTGCCTCATGGGGAAATCCAGCTAAATAAGGGAGTCGTTAAAATAAAGACTCCAGGAATGGAAAAGCTGCGGAGGAACACAGGTGGTAAGAGTTCAATCTGTTTAGGAACACTAACCAGTAGGAGTTATGGTTCCCGAACATAATGCATACGTTATAAAAATAACGTATGGACTGTGTAGTAATCATAACACGGCTAACAAAAAATCGGAAGATGGTGAAGGGGGGGAGAAGGCAGGGGAGAGGGCTGACATTCTCATCTTTCATAACCAGTCAACTGACCCCGCGCACAGTGGAGACTTGGTTAAAACAGGACTCACGGACTCAAAGCTCTTCATGTTTTTCTTGACCTCTCTTGGTAATCTTAGAAGGCTCTTTTAGGAAATTATATCTCTTGTGCTGAAGAAATATTTATTTGAAGAGAAGCAATTCCTTACATTTTATTTCAGTTCCTTTTTCTGGTTAAATTAAAATACTTTCCATTAAAAATAGCAAGTGTAGCATGATCCGATTTTAATAAGTTCTATCATTTCATCCAACCATCTGTCCATCCTTCTCTGTGTCTCTATGCACTTCCTATGCATTAAAAATGTCCAAAATTATTTTCACTTAATGCTAAAGGCCATGCTTTCTAAGTGGTAGGAATTTGGGTAATTTTTCTTAAATAAGATAAAATGGACAAAGAGTTGAGAAAAACAAGCACTGTTTGGGTCCGTGGCACAGTGTCTCCCAAGCAGATGGGGGCGGGGTGTCAGAAATGTTCCATCATCAGGTAATAATGAAGCCACTGCGCCCTTTTGGGTGGGGGACAAGTCTTGGGACGTGAGTTGGGCCATGGAATGTGGGCTCCTCAGCAGAATCACAAGCCCTGCATGTCCTGTGTCCCTAAGAGCCAGGGCCTCCCTGGGGAGGGACCCCATCCACGGTCCAGGCCCTGGGGGAGAGAGTGCAGGCTTCTTCCCTTGCTTTGCCCACTTAGACCACAACAAAGGGCCTTTGTAAAATCCAGGCTGACTGGTTAGCAGTAAGCACAGGGGGTGTTCGATGTCCTTCAGAATGGAAGGAGTAATTACTCACGACCTGCAGCTTGTCCAAGGATTATCTCATGGTCAGAAGTATTTATAGACCATTTTTCTCCTTAAAGGATATTAGTGTTAATGAAAAACTGCTGTCTCTTTAATTGTACTACCGGCATATGAATGGAAAATATTATCCCAGAACCTAAGTGGGAATAATTTCACACTCTGGGGTACTCTTTTCAGGAAAAGCAAATGCTTTGTAAGTAAAATGAGCTTAATTTGCGGCAAGCATAATTTTAAGGGTAATCTCTGGCCTCCATCTGTTATTGTTACTATTATGTAATAGATCACAATTTCATATAATACTCTGCTCTAACAAAATATTATACAATAACAACTAAAGACATTATGTCTATGCTCCCTAAAATGGCTAATTATTAGAACCAGCCAGGGAGCTTTGAAAAAACACAAATTTCCAGGCTCCACCACAAACATATGGATGGTGATAAAGCTTCCCAGGTGACTCTGATTCACAGCTAGGGCAGAGAACGACTACTGTCGACACGGCCAGATGTGGAGCTGTTTCAACTGCCATCCCCAGGGTCCTAGTGAGCACATCAGGAGTGACCGGGGGTGTCTCTAGTGGCCACAGTTCCCTACCATTTTCAGTGATTTTGATGAAGACCAAGTAATCAAACTGGTCAAATTTTTGATACAAAGCTGGAGGAGATAAAATACATATATATATTGGATAATGGGATTCAAAGGAACATGACACCTGAAGCAGCCAATTAAGATGAGACTTGAAAGAATACATGTAAAGCTGACATTTAGGGTAAATGATCAGTTACAAGATGGCTGAGATCTGCCTTGATATTTCCAGTCAAATGAAAAGTACTGAGACTCTTAGTTGGCCTCAAGCTCAAAATGAGCCAAGAGAAAGTCCAATCAATGTGGCACAGAGGTGATCTGAAAAATCCTCCTTCTCCCTCTAAATACATAGAAATGCTGGATAAATTCCCAGGTGCCACAAATGAAGAGCCCACTGAAAGCCAGAGCGGGGTGAGTGGAAGATGAGGACAAAGGGCCCACAGGGGTCTTCGTGGGAACCGAGTCTACTCTGAAGGGCTGCGTGGGATGGAGATGGGGCGTCAGCCAGTGCCAGATGGCAAGAGTCCTGCAGAAAGCTGGGGCCACAGGGAGATGCCTCGTCCACGAAACAGGCTCTTGGAGAACTCTGTCAGCCTGGAGGCACGGCTACAGCACTGCCCTGCCACCCAGTGCTGTGGGGGGAGGGGGAGTCACATGTGATGACCCGGAACACAAAGCCTGTACCACGCAGAGCCGTGGAATCCGGTTCATGCTACCCATGCAATGTGGGAAAGCCAGGCCGAGAAGCTGACAGGACAATCTCCTCAGATGTACGGGGCCTGTGCGGCTGGGGCCAGAGGTCACATTACGTGCTTGCGCTAGTGTGTGCTGATTTACGGGTGCTGCTGCGGTGACCTTTTGCAAGCCCTGCAGATGGCAGCTCACTGGTCCCAAAGGGCCAGGCGAGAGAGCGGGCACTCACTTGTAGTTGTCATCTTCCACAAACTTCTGGAGCTCTTCGATGTAGCGTACGGACTTCAGGTACTTCTGCACATGGGGCAGGGTTGTGAGGTGATCTGCAAAACACGGACAGAACCCACAGGCTTCAGCGTCTCCCCGTCGTCCCCGAATGACAAGTGTAGGAATCACTGATGCAATCTGCCCTCAAGGAGTGCCCCCCCACCAGATGGCTGGGCCACAGACCACATACCCTGAAGTCACCACCATTCCTTAGCTGGGGAGAGAAAGGCCTCCAGAACAGACCAGAGCCGGGTGTCTGTGCCCTAAAACAGGTTTCCACTGGGGCAACTGGGCAAGCCTCCCACCCCCTGCATGACAAGAATGCGAGATGAATGAACAAACCCCATCCAGCCTGGTGCAGAGGTCCAACCCAGGTCCGAGCACAGCGTGAGAGTCTGGCCCATGGGCTGGAGTTACTCCATCCTGGGAAGAGTGGGAGGGGCCTAGATTCCTGCGTACCTGTTCTGTGCCAGGCTATGCACCAGATGGTTTCTAGAAGGCATCTGCTTTAACTGTGACACTGCCTCATTTGGGGGAAATAATATGCCTGTTACACAGAGAAAGAAACTATGGCAACTGGAAAAGATCACATCATTGAGAAGTGGCAGAGCCAGGTTTCGTCCTTGTCAACGGACAACTCTACCACATTGCACCCCACCTCTTTCCCAGATGCCCTCCACAGACTTTCACGGTCACTGCACTCCAAGGGGGTCGAAAAACCTCTATGGTCCTCTCTGCCATTCCTCAAGGGGTGGGACAGAACAAGTTGAGGGAAGAGGTGAAGACAGTAAAGGAGGCTGTGAAGAGGAGCTGAAAGGGGGTGGGGAGGGCCCCTCACTCTTGGGGACGTGCATCCAGGTGCTGCGAGGCACTCCTGATGGCTCTGCCCCTTAACTGCAAGATTTGGAACAGGTCATTCTGTTTCTCTAGATCCTCACTGTACTTGTTCTGGGGATAATGACACCTTCTTCACGAAGCTGATAACATCTGAGAAGATGCAGATGAATGAGGGTGACAGTTGTACGAGGATCTACTGAGCTCTAATGAAATGCTGGAATGTGCTAAGGGCTCTGCACACATTGTGTCCCCATTTCTACCAACGAGTAAAACTCACACTTAGAGAAGAGGAAGTGACTTTTCAGGAGGCAGAGCTGAGACTGGAGCCCGAGTCTGTCCGACCCCAAAGCCGTGTGTGTAATCACCCTGCAGGCCAGCGGGACAGCAAGTGCTGATGTACTTGTGAAGGGAAAGAGCCTGGGCAGGGGAGGACTGCACGGGAGTCTGGACCCCTCGCAGCTCCTCTGGTCAGGCCAGCTGATCTGGAAGTGCCCATGGAAGCGTTTGGGGTGGGAGGGATTTGCTTCTACAAGCCCACCCCACAGAACCCCACCCTGGCTTTCCTGTGGCCTTCCCAAATGGAGGCTGTTAGTTTTCTCACGCCCTGTGTACTGTAGGTGGGGTTGGTTTCCGTCCTGACCCCCTATGCTGCTTCCACACTTTTATACCTCCAGCCGCTGTGAAAACCCTGCTCCACAGAGGCACATTCCTTCAGCTCTGTCACCCATTCCCTTCTTCATTGCTGACTCCTCCCGGCTGGCACCCTGGTCATTCTTGCCCCTTCCTGGAGGACCGGAACACCTGGCTCACAGCTGCGTTCCACACCCCAGAGTCCACCGTCATCCTGGGTGAAATTAGCAACTGCATGGATGGCCCATCCAGCGTTCTGACTTCTCTCTTCCTCAACTTCATCTCTGACAACTGATCATACTTTGGATCCGGTCACGAGTAGCAGAGCCTAGCCAGTTTCTACCAAGTCAGCTCCCTTTTTCTTCTAGGCCCACAGCTAGACTACATGTCCTAGCCTCTCCAGCAGAAATGATGAGCACCATGTACAAATCTAGTCCATAAAACCTACTCTTGTATGATTCTCTGTCCTCCTGCATCTGCCGGATGGATGCTGTGTTCACTAGAGGACCCTGAGGCCATGGGACACGGCGGAGCCACAAAGTGAAGGAACCCGGGTTCCTGAATCTTCTTGGAGGACAGTTGCCCAGGGGCTGCCCACAAAGCTCTTCGTGGATGAATGCCCTGGGAGCCAGAAAGACCTGGCTCTGCATCCCCAGATGCGTGATGTCAGATAAGGAACTGAACTATTTTCAGCCTCAGTGTCCTTGTCTGTAACACAGAGATGGGAACAACTAGTTTTCACAGTCTTTGAGGATCAAGCCTGTGGGTAAAGGGTCCAGCACACGGTAGATGCTCAAGATATTAAAATGAAGAGCTTTTGTAGAGTTTGCTGAATCCAAATTTCAGTGATGTAAGATTTCACAGTTCCAGCAACCAGGGGTACTAACCGTAGCTGCAGGAAACTTGTAAATCAGCGATTATTCGGAGAATATTGTTCATCTGATTGGATCGTTGTTCGTTTTCCATGATGCTGCCTGAGGCAGGATATGCAGAGTCAATGTAGATTAAATCCAGAAGATAGATCCCTAAAATTAAAGAAGGTATTTAGTAATGGTGGGCACTCATCATGAATCAGAACAAACTAGCACAAAACAGCACTGCTGTGCTAGACGGTCTAAAGGGTGACTTACAGCAGGCCGAGGTACTACTCTGACCTCACTTCCAGTCGGGACTACTACTTCTCACATGGACTGCTCCACTGCAATCAAGCGTTCGAGTGACAGCCAAAATGAACGCTGGCCAGATTTTGGCATTTCTAGTTCATACACTCTCCAGCCACAAGAATTTTGTCCTATAACCCAACTGGAAAGTAACAGGCCATGAAAGGGACAGATACCTGTATTTTTCACGAACCGATGGCGTTGGATAGATCTAAAGTGTCAGATCCAGGACAACGCCCATTTGGACTGAATTCGGTTTTTTATTTGTTTACTTAGCTATGTGTCTATTTTTCTATCTACATGCACACCCCAAAATCATAAATTAACTAAGAGAAAAAAGAAGAAATAAAAAAAGCAACAGTCCTTGGTACAAAGAACTAAGGCTGGATAGAGAATTTTCTTGAGGGTACTTAGTAAGAAAGTAACGTGTGATATGAAAACATGGCTACAGTAGGCCAGTGTGAGCCTCAGCACAGCCTCCTGGCATCACCCCAGCTGGGATTCGGCCAGCGATGGGAGAGGAGGACTGGCTGTACAGCACGATCCACACCCCAGGCTCTCTGGAGGCGTGCGTGGACAACGGATGGGATGTCGTCCCAGCAGCCCGCCATAAGCACTGCCACTACACCTACGATCCTGGTGGGCTGAGCAGGAGAAGGAATATAAAGCAGAATTCCAGACAGAAAACACTGGACAAGCGAAAGAGGAGGACAGATATTAAATACGAAAAGCACAGTTGACTGAGAAGATCTAATGACTGCAAATTTCTATGCACAAAGCAACACTGCATCAAAATATATAAAGCAAAAAACTGCTGGAAATGAAGTGAGTTCAACAAAGCCACAATCATAGAAGGAACCTTTGGCATGTCTCTTCCAGAATGTGTGTGTGTGTGTGTGTGTGTGTGTGCGTGTGTGTGCAGATGTGCACGCTCACATGCATGTCACTGTGTGCACGTGTGTAGACCTACAAAAATACACACGCATATGCAGATATATGTACATATCTGTGCATATATGAATATTGAGTAATGAAGTTAACAAGATTGGTGTTATATAAATGAAAGTATCATTCTTTTCAAATACCCATGGAATACTTACAAAAATTGGTTATATATTAGACTATAAAGAAATGCTCAGTAAGTTCCAAAAAGTAAATGCTGTATTACCCACATTCTTTGACCTTACCACATTACATCTAGGATTTAACAATAAATATAGAAAGAATTCTAACTGATTAGAAAACATACACACACACACACTCATAAGCCACTCTCAGGTCAAAGAAAAAGCAAAAAATACAAAACAAAAAACTATTTGAACGTAATGTCAGTAAGAACACTATATGTCAAAATGTATGAGATTTGACCAAAGTGGTACTCAGAGGAAAATTTATAGCCTTACAAGTTTACTATTAAATAACTACTAAGAATTATGACAAATCTAGTTAACTAGGTATTTAATATAAAAATTGTGGGGTTTTTTGCATGGATGGACAAGCACTGCACTGACTCGTACGTGCATTATCTTATTAATCCTTACAACAACCCATTTTGTAGAGGAGGAAAAGGAAATGCAGAGGGGATGCATCACTTTCTCCAGGCCACACAGCTGGTAAATGATGGAGGTGGGAGTCGAACCCAAGCCTGCTTCCCCAGAGCACAAACTTCCTGCCATCACAGTGGACCGCTGGTGCTGGATACCATGAGTCATTCGTCTGCTTTAAAAATAGCTACACATTGTTACGGGAAACCATTAAATCACAGAAACATATGCTAGCACTTCTAACTGGAGCCATTTCTACTTCCTTTCTTTCTAGTGTCACCATGTTTCCAAAATTTAAATAATTAGAAATAATTTCCCTTGTATGGAAGCTCCAAGTTGGGTAGGTTGAAATCCACAGATGGATTCTCTCTTTGGATCTTGTTTTTCCTCTCCCTCCTTAAAAACGTAGTCTAGTTACTTCCCCAAGGATTCAGCAGAGGCAATCCTGAAAATCCCATTACTGCTTCAACCACAACAAAAAGTATCCTCTGGTGCTGAGCATGAGGTGACGGGCGAGGGGACACGTGGCACCCCTGTTCTAGCTGCAAACTCTGTGCAGCCTTGAACCCAGCTGACTGAGTGGCAGAATGAAGGCTCAGCCAGAAGCAGAGATGCTGGGGAGCAGGTAAAGGGGGGGGGAGAACAGAGGCTTCCGGAAGCTCCACACCAGCTGGGAACGTACCTCTTAACCCATGTGACCCTGCCATCAACCCCTGAGGGTGGAGGAAAAAATGAAAGCTCAGAGAGATTAAGAAACCCGTCTAAGCCTCACAGTGAGTGGGTGGGATTGGAGCCCAGGTCTGTCTGGCTCCAGAGCCTGTGTTCCGACCCACTCACTAGCCCTCAGAAACACATGGGGAATCAGCTTTTCTCAAATAACACCCTCAGCATGGAAGGCTTGCTCTGTGCTGCCCTGCGAGGGCTGAAGCTACCCTCTGCTTCTTCTCAGGTCCTTGGTTATGCAAAGGGAGGCCAGGAGATGCTCTCCTTCTAAAGGATGGCACACCATTTCTAGCTCCTGGTGCCCGCTTGCACCCCGGGGGGCACAGGGAACTCACTACTCCATCAGAGCTAATTCCCCCTCCACAAAAGGCTCCAACACCTGTCTACCCCCCCAGGACCTGAGAGTACAGGCCAACACTGTGACACACTGAGGATTGGGGGGGTCTCCCCCAAAAGGCCTGTCCCCAGCAACCTGGGCAGACATTGCGCCTTGGCAATGCCTGGACAGAAAATCCATCTAAACATCCTTTCAGTCCCCAAACAAAAACTGCCCCAAAGGCAGCAAATCTTTTACAGTTAATACTGTGCAAATCCAGGGAAATCTTTTCAGCATCGTTATTAGCCCATAACTGGAAATATTTAAAAGCCTAAACCGTAATGAAATCATAAGCAGAGTCACCTCCCACTTGTCCTGTGCCAGCGCCGTGCTAAGGCCCCACGTACAGTTAGCACTCCCCACAAGTGCAATCCGATACTTATTTGTATCATTCATGTATTTAACGTCTGATTCCCCCATCAGACTTAAAACTCATCAGAGCGGGAAGTGGGTCTTGCTCCAGAGCTCAATCCCCAGCAGCTGGAAGAGAGCACGCAGGAGCTGCTTGGTAAACATTAGCTGAATGAAGGAGGGCATGAATAAAGGCAGATTTTATGTAAGCCACACAATAACCTTCCCAAGTACACCACTACCCTCATTTTGTAGCTGAAGATAGAGACACCGAGAGTCAAGTGACAACAATAGTAAAATAAAGAAATAATATTTTTATAAATGTATTTAAAATTCAGTACTTATTTTGTCTTTTTTTAATTACTTTTTTTATTTGAAGTGTAGTGGACACACAATGTTGCATTAGTTTCAGGTGTACAACACAGTGACTCACAAGTTTATACATTACGCTCTGCCCACAAGCGAGGCTGCCGTCCGTCAGCACACAGTGCTATTACTATGTCATTGACTATGTTCCTCATGCTCCGCCTTTTATTCCCGTGACTTATTCATTCCATAACTGGGCGCTTGTATCTCCCACCCCCTTCACCCTAAAATTTAATATTTGAAAAAATTAATTTAATACTTAAATAAATAATAATAACAAAACCGAGCACTTACTACGAGCCGGGTCCTACGCTAAGAGCTTCGCCCAGATTATGGGATCATAACAATAACACAGCTGCCAGAGAGGTTTTATCTCCATTTTTACAGAAGAAGAAACTGAAGCTGAGAGAGCTGCTTCACCTATCTGAGGCCACACAGCTGGGAAATGGCTGAGGCAGGATTTGAACATAGGTTTGTCCTGCCATATTGTCAGGACTTCGTTTACCCCAGTCAGATCTTCTGGTGGCCAGCAGCCAGTGAGGCAAGATGACGGCAGAGCTGGACCCGGAGGTACCCAGGCTATGGTTCTCCCTGCCTACTTTCCCCTGTGGGGTCAACACTCTCCAAGAAGGCTCACAACTATGTTGCTGCTACCTCTCCCGGCTACATCTTCCATCTCCTCCCCACCGCCTCCCTGGCACTCATCATGGCGTATCTATCCCAGGTCCCATCGTCACTGGGCCCACTCAGGCCTGAAGGCCCTGCCAGCTCTGCCACGTGACAGGCAGCAGTGGTGCCAGTGGGAGAGTGTGGGGCTTGGAGCCAGGAGACTTGGAACCCCAGCCTTGCCACTTGCCAGCTGGGTGGCCTCAGTTTCTTGATTGTGACTGGGGGTAATGAAGGTGGTCATGAGGAGTCTCCTGGACCGGGGCCTGGACCACTGAGGTGCCCAAGAAGCTGAGCTGACCCTGCCTCCATGGTCAGGCCCCACTTGGAAGAACATCGGGACACCCATGGGAGGGATGCACCCATCTGGGTTTGCCATAACCATGGATGGCGCCCAGATGCCGACCACGTGGCGGCCACCCACCTCAGACAGGCCAGTGCTGGGAGATTCCGTCTGGATTGGGACGGCACAGCTGGGATGTCTCAGCTCCTGTCCTATTTATACAGTTACTGCAGCAGATGAGGCTGTGTTAACGGCCTTGTTAAGATGGACAGTAACTGGACCAGCCACTGGCCCTGGCCGCCACAGGGCTGAGCAATGCCAGAGCCCAAGGCTAGACTGGGAGGTGCAGATGCGTAGCAGGAAACAACGGTACGAGTAACAGCCACAGTCTGCGACAGGAAACGCTGGCCTTGCCTGAACCACCGCACCCTCACAGCGACCGGCACTGAAGGTACTCTCACTCTCCCACTTTACAGAGGGGAAAAGCGACTTGTCTAAGGTCATACAGCTTGCAAGCGGGGGAATCAAGATTTGAATTCAGGCCTGTCTAACTCCAAAAAATTGGAACAGAGAGCCATGCTCAGGGCTGGGGACTGGGAGTCATCGGCTGGCACAGGGATGAGAGTCCCAGCCGCCCATGCTGTGGCCCGCCCCCCACTCCCAGAGGATGCTTCTGGCTGCTGGCATCTGCCCCCTGGCTCGCCCACCTGCCGACTGGACCTCCTGTGAGATGGACAGCTACCCAGAACCTACTTCTGCTCTGCCCCCTCCTTCCATGCCCCACCCAGGGCTTGGTGACACTCTGTGGCTGCGATCCCAGTGCCAACCAGACTGCCACAGTGGGGCAGACAGCCCTGGGGCCGGCCGTGGGCAGCCCTCAGCTGGCTCTGCTCTGGATGCTCTCAGGGGCATGTGGCCAAACCTTCTTCCTGCCAGTGAATGCAGGCCCCCCACCAGGGGTGTCCACAAGGCGCCCCGGCCCCGAGGAGGGAGCGCCAGGCTGACAAAGGAGGTGCTCTCCTGAACAGACACCTTCTCTTAAGCTGAGGGACACCCATGGTCCGTGGCGCAGAGCCCGCCTGAAGCTGGGCGCCCCACCTCCCGGAGCAGAGCCGCGGCTGGCACCCGGGCTTCGCCACAGCCCAGCAACTCACTGCTCTCTTGTTTCTCCCATCGCCACCCGCCTCACTTCCATCCCAAGGCTGGTTTTGGTTTTTCTCACACAGCTATCTATTTAATAAGGAAAATTCTGCTGTGTTGAGGGGAAAAAACCCTCCACAGCATAAAAATATGCCACAGTTTCGACACTTTCCTTTTTCTCTCTCCCTTGCCTTTAAAATTTGAGATGGAAGACTTTTTCCCATGTTCTCCTGCTCTGCCTTGAAAAGATCACTTTCAGACTTGAGAAATGAGGCCTGCTGGCACCCAGAACTATACTTGTGTGGTTTGATCACATAAACTGTCTTGATAAATTCCAAATGAAATAACAAAGCAGCAGCTCATTAGGGTTTTGGTTTTTTGTGTTTTTTTTTTTTTTTTTAAGAGAGCACAAAGCGATTCCATCTCGTGCAGGAGAGGTCAGCAGACAGCTCGGGCTCCCTGTCAGGTGCGGAAGACTGTAACTTTTACTTGGTGCCCACCAACTAATATCAATCATGCAAAACACAGACTTCAGGACAAATCCTCCCTTAAAGAACAGTCCTTACATGAAATGTGTTGGAAGCTCCCTGACATTGAGACCCATGTCTCCCAGGTCTGCAGAAAGCAGGCTGACCCAGGCAGTCACATGTCAGGTGGTCAGAGACCGTTTTTCTTAGATGAGCACATGGCCTCGTTTATTTCTTGGTGTTGAGGCTAATGAATCACAAAGGCACGTGGGCAAAGTCCTGCAGCCTGCACAGAATCCTGGGGTCCAGGGGAGCCAAATCTGCTCCTGGCTCCCCGAGGTGAAATGAGGACACAATCACAGATCCTCTCATGCCATAGGGATTACCTGGTAATCCTCAGATGCAGTGGGGTAACCTACTGTTTGCTAATGTTCTCTAGGGAGCTACGGGACCGTAGAGCAAATGCCAGTATTCTGATCAGCAGTAAGAAAGGGTGTGAGAACATATTAATCTGGTTATTATTATTCAGCTTGTTTTGTGCTGGACACGATGCTAAGTAAATTACACATACTGTCTCACTGACTCCTTCAACAATTCTATCGACAGTGGAGAAGAAACTGGTATCTATGTCTGCCTAATATCCACCCAAATCCTTTTGGGAACAGCCCTGACTTTTCCTTTGGGGGAAACTGTACCTCCCATACTCATAATCCACGTGGTTCTAATAAGCCCGGAGCAATTCCATTCCTTCCTCTGCCCTGGGGGTAAAAACAAATTTTAAAAATGAATCATTTGGGTAAGAAAAAAAACACTCCAAATAATTCAGAGATGAAAGAAGAAATGAAAGTTAAAATCACAAACTATCTACATACAGGATACAGTCAAAGCTACAAAATTCTATTCAGAGAAAAATCCATAGCCACAAATGCTTATATTAATAATTAAGAAAGTTAAAAAAAGAAGCGAACTTATCACAGTGAATGAGGAAAAGAACAAAACACAGCAAAAGGAAGTGAGAGAAAAACAATTAAAAATACAAAAGCAGAAATAATGATTTAAAAAAGTAAGAGCTGCAGGGTGATAAATAAAGCTCAGAGTTGGTTCCCTGAAAAAGTCAAACTTGACAATCCTTTGGTACGTATGATGGAGGAAAAACAAAAGAAAGAAAGAAAACACAGATGTATAATGTTAGGGATGAGAGAGAGAATATGATTCCAAATATGGAGGAGATGTTAAAATAGGAGTATGTATCATTTTTATGGCAACGTATTTGAAAATCTAGATGAAAGGGGTGCTTACTAGGAAAATCTACCTTCCCAAAATTGTTTCGAGAAGAGGCAAACACCTTCAATTATCAATAAAGAAAAAATATTAATAATACTGAGAAAATATTCTAATTAAATATCCAAATGGCTTTATGGAGCCCATCTATAAAACTTTAAAAGAACAACTGATGTTATTTAAACTGTTCCAGAGCATAGAGAAAATCGGAAATATCTGTAGTTCTTTTTATGACTCTAGCATAATCATTATACCAAAACCTGATAGAAATGGCATCAAAAAGAGACCAAGGGCACCTGGGTGGCTCAGTCAGTTAAGCATCTGACTCTTGGTGTCAGCTCGGGTCATGAGCTCAGGGTCATGAAATCAAGCCCCAAATTGGGCTTCACGCTGGGCGTGGAGTCTGCTTAAGATTTGCTCTCCCTCTTGTTGCCCCTCCTACCTACATTCACGCTCTCTCTAAAATAAATAAATAAATCTTTAAAAAGATTTTTTAAAAAAGAGACCAAGCTCATTAATAAATGAAGATGCACAGATTCCAAACAAAATACTGGCAAACAAAATTCATCAGTATTTTAAAATAATATTAGCAGTTAGTAGTATATGAAAGAATAATACAGGAAATAGGTTTATTACAAGAGTGTGATGATCTGGAGAGATGCTAAAAAGCCATTGATAACTTTAATATCCATCCCTGGTAAAGCACTGAGCTAGGAACAGACTTCCTTAATGTGATAAAGAATGCACGTTAGGAAAATTAAAACAATGTTCTTATATGAAAATATTAAATATTAAATAATGTTCCTAATATGAAATGCTGCTAATAAGAATGAGTCATCCTGTGATCATTTAACACTATTCTGGACATATGAGCCAGTGAGACGAGACAAGACAAAGAAATGTGTTATAAATATATTTTTTTAAGATTTAATTTATTCATTTGAGAGAGAGAGGAGAGAGAGCACAGATGAATGGGGGGAGAAGCAGAGGAAGAGGGACAAGCAGACACCATGCTGAGCATGGAGCTTGACGAGCCCCTATCCCAGGACCCCAATACCACAACCTGAGCCAAAATCAAGAGTTGGACACTCAACCAACTAAGACACCCAGGCGCCCCAGAAATGTGTTATAAATATTAAAGACACCTATAATTTTGCCATTATTTTCAGGTGATACAGTTATCATATTAGTTATATAATTAGATAATCTAGGACACTCAACTGAAACACTGTTAGTACTAACAGAATTAAGTTCAAAGAAATTATACATAAGTCAATAGCATTCTTATATACTAGAAATCATCAGCTAGGGGCACCTGGGTGGCTCAGTTGGTTAAGCATCTGCCTTCCGCTCAGGTCATGATCTCGGGGTCCTGGGATCGAGCCCGATGGGGCAGGGGCTCCCTGCTCAGTAGGGAGTCTGCTTCTTCCTTTCCCTCTGCCCCTACCCACCCTGCACGTGCACACTCTCTCTCTCTCTCTCAAATAAATAAAGTCTTAAAAAAAAAAAAAAAGAAAGAAATCATCAGCCAGAAAGTGGAAAAAAAAAGAGATCCTGTACACTAAAAACAGAACTATAAAACCCCTGGGAGTAAACGTAAAAAGAAATGTGTAAGATCTATACAAATAAAACCTATTTGACAGAAAAATTACATAACACGTATTAAAATAAATATGCACATTTCTTGAGCTTATTAATCCTGTGAAGAATCTACTTCACCGAAATAAGAGCACGATTCATACAAATAGGAACTTTGTCTCTCTGACTCGCTGTACTTTCCTTGTTACAATAATGTAACACTTTGATAACTAAGATAAAAACTCACGAAATAAAAATATCTTAGGGATATAAAAGAAGATGCAAATAATGAGGACATATGTAATATTCTTGGAGACTCAACATTGTGAGAATGTCGATTATTGCCTAATTAATATATAAACTTCATGTGATCCCAAAATGGATTCCTAGGTTCACCTGGAAGAGTAAATACATGAAAATAGAACATTTTTGAAAAGAAGAATGAGAAAGGCGGCTTGTTATAAAATGTGCTATGAGCCTAGTCATCATGCAGTGCAGCACTGTCCAAAATGAGACAAAGCAATGGTGGAGAGTAGGGAGCCCAGCAACAGACACACAGACACACAGAAAGCTAGTAAAGGATAAAGGTAGATTTTAAGTCAATAGCGTCTGTCAATAAATGGCATTGGGACAAATGATTATCCATTTAAGAAAATATAAAGCTGGATGTCTACTTCGCTCCTTAAAATAGAATAAATTGCAGATGATTTAGGGATTGAGATCTAGATAGGAAGAGTGCTAGAATAAAATACAGGAGAATCTTTTTGTAACCTTGGGGTATACAAAGGCTTAAGTGTAACACAAAACTCAAGCCATGACAGGAAAGGCTGATATTCTGGTCTCCATCTGAACAGAAACACTTATGCATGGTCAGAGAAAGTGCCATGCTTAAAGGTGAAAGGCAAATGTGCAATGGAAAAGGTATCTGCAGTTTATAACACAATCACTGGTTCTGATATATAAAGACCTCCTATAATAAAGACAAATAACGTAATAGAAGATGGTCAATAAAGGTGCCAAAGATGCTGAGCTTCACTACTAATCAAGAAAGTAACAAATTAAAACAATATTTTCTTTTCTGGCTATTTATACCGGCAAAGGTCAAAAAGGTTGATAATACTTTGTGTTGACAAGAGTGTATGGAAATAGTCACTTGTCCAAGGCTGACGTGGTATAAAGTGATAGAAACTTTTAGAAGGAGAACTTGGCAGTACCTATCAAAAATTTCAAAGCTGTGTTTTCCAGGATCCAGCAATTCCACTTCCAGAATGTATTCTACAATATTGCTACAAATTAGCAAAATAAACAGGGATATTCATTACACCATTGTTTGTCATTTATAATTGTGAAAAATGGCATGGTTTAGAGAAATGATTTTTTATCCAAGCAGTGGAATATGATGCAGCTAATTAAAAGGATAAAATATATTTCTAAGAACCAACATGAAAAGATATCCATAATGTGTTTTTAAGTGAAAAAAATCAGGTATGATTTTGTAGACCTATATTGATTCACACATACAGGCACATGCACATGAAAGGGGGTGCAGGGAGAGAGGATTACTGCCCCAGCTGTTAATGGTAGCCATCTTTAGGGATGGAATTGTAGGGTTATTTCCTGCTTTATACAATTTTATATTTTTTAAGATTTTAGCTGTGAATATGTACTACTTTTAGAAATATAAAAGAGCAAGGTCTATCTTTCCACTCTTCGTTTCAACTATTAGAGAAGCAAACACATTTTGGGGCAGGGAGGAGGGAGGTAATATTTTACAGCATGATTTTCCGAGCATTCGTAGCTCCTGGGGAGGACTTGGTCTTCATGTTTTCATTTAAAGGCCACCGATCTTCATAGACTGCCTTTGATCTTGTCTCCGGGCTGCTGTTAACACTTCATTATCTCCTGCCTCCTCTCTCTGCTTTCGGTCTCCACCTTCAATCTACCCTACCTCCGATGATCTTTCTAAAACCTAATCATGAGAGACTATGGACTATGAGAAACAAACTGAGGGCTTCAGAGGGGAGGGGGGTGGGGGAATGGGATAGACCGGTGATGGGTAGTAAGGAGGGCACGTATTGCATGGTGCACTGGGTGTTATACGCAACTAATGAATCATCGAATTTACATCGGAAACCGGGGATGTACTGTATGGTGACTAACATAATAAAAAAAAATTTTTTAAATAAAAAAAAAAATTAAAAAAAAAAAAGAAACCACTAAATAAATAAATAAATAAATAAATAAATAAATAAATAAAACCTAATCAGACCATGCCCTACCCCAACTCAAAATTACCCGAAGACTTTCCATCCCCAGAGGGCAAGTGTTTGTGGCCTTGTGGGTTCTGTCCCCACCTGCACTTCTGGTCTCTTCTCCTGCTCCCTCCTCATGTGATGCTCCAGGTGTGGGCCTCTTGTGGTTCCCTGGACAAGCCCTCTGCTCAAGCCTCTGAGCTTGGCAGATCCACGTCGTCCCCTTGCCCACTCGGCCTTCTCCTCCAGCTGCTAGCAGACTCCTCCTGGAGCAGGTTGCCCTTCCCGCCACTACAGCATTTATCACACACTCCTTGTCTTACCCAGCTCTGCAAGCTCAAGGGGCCAGCACCGAGCCTAGCACAGAGTAGGGGCTCAGAAGATGTCTGGGGGACGACTGGACTGGCTATTGGGTCTGTATGTGCACATACTTGACTCTCTGGTCTGGCACTGAAATTCCATTGCTCAGTAGAAGAGCGTGGCTTCGGCCACCGGGCACCCCACTCCACAGCCACCCCGTGAGGATCAGCCCTGTGTTCCCGTATCTCTACGCTAAATACCCATGTTTCTCTGAGTACTACAATGGGCTTCCAGAGTAGCTGACGTCACCAAAAGGAAACGCAAGATGATTCCCCCAGTGAAAGCCTCGGAAACCTGCCTCATATTGGGTAGAACTGAGGCTGCCCATGTGCCAAGGAAAACACTCCCGAGCTTGTCTTTCCAACCCTGGCTCAGAGATTCGCTACTGTGCACAGAAAGGCTTCCTGGACGTCCGAGGCCGCCAGGATCCCAGCCAGAGAGTGAGCTCACAGGCGGCTGCTTCATCCACCGAAGTATTTTCCACTTCCTCTAATGTGCTCACGTATCTGTGACCACACTTCACCTAGTCTTTAAGTGTAACAAAAAATAACTGAGGCAAAGGTAAAACTCTCAGATTTAGTCATTACTCAATGGAAACTGTGTAACAAGACATGACATTCTAAACCTCAATCACCAATCTCTGCATTCCTTGGAAAACAAGCAACAGATTTTCAGAGGGTCAGCTAGATCCAAACTGATTTTCACTTTCGTAAAGCAAATTCTTTTCTGATTTTGCTGAAATGAGATATTGAAAGACTCCTTGGGCCCCTTTGGAAGAAGGAAGGCATCTGACTACTAATTTATTTGTGGTTTTCAAGCTCAGGTGTTTTGATCGCTCTCTTTCTTGATAGAGATGAGAGGATGTGAGTCCCCATAGGACTGTCCTAGAAAACCTGCTTTCAGGGAGTAGGGCTTCTCCTGCTCCACAGTGGGGGCTATCTCTCTGGGTTCTGTCCTTCTCCAGGTCACACTGTGTCCCCTAGGACCCCAGCCCAGTTATATCCCGCCAGCCCCGGGGGCAGCCAGGACTATTCCAGTGCTAAGCAGGAGTCTGAGTCTGCAGTCTGGGCTGCTTTCACCAAACCTCAGCCACCGATGTCACCAGGGCACGAGACTGGCCCCACCAGCAGGGGGCACTGGAAGTACTCACGCCGGTGCTGGTCTGAGCTTGTGTTTCTGGTGGGATGGGAGGGTAGAGGCTGGGGTCCTGCGGCAGACTGGAAGGCCACCCACACTCACTCTCCTTGCGCTGCCCACCAGATGCCATTCTCTCAGGAAATGATTCAAGAAACCTAATCCCCTTGACTCTGGGCTCCCAGTCACCTCCTTGAGACCCTGACTTCTACTCTAGTTGGTTCTACCCACCTCACTCAGTCCTGGCCCCTCCTCTTCTCCACAGCTCATTGCCATTCCTACAGGCTTTGGGCCAATGTCCCATTAGAACACTCCTGGCTATGTCATCAGAGGGTGCTTTGCTGGGAAGAGAGAGGCCAAGCAGCAGGGCGGTATGTCTGCTCACCAATCAGAAGCAGGAGGGGGCAGGAGGGAAGGTGGTGGGTCTCTGTGGGGAGAGGAAACTCCACGGGCACAGGGCGGTGTGCTTAGGGACCAGCCCACGCAGTGATGTCCACTTCCTTGTGAAAGAGCATTAGTGTTCCAAACAATCGCTGAGTGCCTCCCCACTCTAGACACAGGTGTACACAGGAGAACCAGACAGGTGTGGTCCCTGACCCTATGAAGTATACAGGCCAGGAGAGGCATTCAACAGAGTCATTAATTACACAAATAATTAAGGGTGTGGAACTGCTAAGAAATAATACTCTAGTATAGACTTACTTGAGGAATTATCCTTAGATGCCAACGAGAGGCACGGGAGGAACCAGTGGCATAAGAGACAGAAATGGGTTGATTCTGTCTTTAATACTCAAGGAGTTCATTCTACTTTCCCCTGCCTTAGCTGCTTTTCTCAACTCCAGAGATGTTAAGTAACCTGTCTGAGGTCACTCAGCACATACATGGCAGAGGTGGGATCTGAGCCCAGGTCAGCGGGTTCTAGCGCCCATACTCTTACCTATATGTTATATGCCATACTTACAGGTCAACACATACACTAGACAAATGATATTAAAAACTCGAGACATCTGGGGTGCTTGGGTGACACAGTGGATTAAGCATCTGACTCTTGGTTTCAGCTCAGGTCATGATCTCAGGGTCATGAAATCTCGCCCCACGTCACGTCAGGTTCCATGCTCAGTGAGGAGTCTGCTCGACACTCTCTCCCTGTCCCTCTGCCCCTTCCCCCACCCCCACTCTCTCGCTCAAATAAATACATCTTTAAAAAAGCCAACTCAGACATCTGTGTTCAAATCCTGACATTGCCGCTTATTTGTTCATTGTGATCCTGGGTGGGTTCTTCAACTGCTTTCTTCACCTGGGAAATGGAGACAGTGCCTGTAACCTTCTCATGGCGCTGTGGTGAAGTCTAAAGGAGTTTATGCACATGAAAGGGGCTAGCATAGTAGCTGAAGTTACTTGCAAAAAAACCCAACAACTTTAAGAGTGGATGGGGGAACGTACCTGTTTCTGGAAACCTTCCAGAAGAGACTAGACAGCTCCTCACAGAGCCTCCCCTGACCTAACACTAAAATTTTTGTGAATAAAAAAAACGACGGGGTCACCTGGCTGGCTCAGTCAGTGGAGTGTGCGACTCTTGATCTTGGGGTCGTGAGTTTGAGCCACATGTTGGGTGTAGAGATTAATTAAAAATGAAATCTTAAAAAAAGAAAAAGAGAAGAGGGGCACCTGGGTGGCTCAGTCGGTTAAGCATCTGCCTTTGACTCAGGTCATGATCTCGGGGGCCTGGGATTGAGCCCCACAATGGGCTCCCTGCTCAGTGGGGAGTTTGCTTCTCCCTCTCCCTCTGCCTCTCCCCCTATTCGTGCTCTCTCTAAAGTAAAATACAATAAAATACAATAAAATAAAAAGAAAGAAAGAGAGAAAGAGAGAAAGAGAGAAAGAGCACATGTTGGGTGTAGAGATTAATTAAAAATGAAATCTTAAAAAAAGAAAAAGAGAAGAGGGGCACCTGGGTGGCTCAGTCGGTTAAGCATCTGCCTTTGACTCAGGTCATGATCTCGGGGGCCTGGGATTGAGCCCCACAATGGGCTCCCTGCTCAGTGGGGAGTTTGCTTCTCCCTCTCCCTCTGCCTCTCCCCCTATTCGTGCTCTCTCTAAAGTAAAATACAATAAAATACAATAAAATAAAAAGAAAGAAAGAGAGAAAGAGAGAAAGAGAGAAAGAGAGAAAGAGAGAAAGAGAGAAAGAAAGAAAGAAAGAAAGAAAGAAAGAAAGAAAGATGAAAACAACCTCACCAAGCCTGACAGGCAGCCTTATTGCTAGGACCCAGGAAGAAACTAAACATACTATAGGCAGATGAGAGGACAGAAATGGAACAAATGTAGACCTTGTCAATTTGTACCTCTTAGGACCTACCCCCAGACTCACAGACCCAAGGATCTGTGATCTAGAAAACTCAGGTCGATGACCAGTATGTTGCCCAGCAGAAGCTGGTCTGAGGGCTCTGGAATATGCTGGATGGCTCTTTGCCCTCCATCTACTCACCTCTACTTACAGATTGTGATGCCCAGAAAAGAGCTGGAGTGTGTCCACAGGGAACCCCAAATGCCTGTCAATAAACCCTGAAGATATAATAGATTTCACCTTATTCAAGGATACGGTTAGAGGGAAGAAAATCCAACAAGGGAGCACATGGAAAAATACTGCTGAACTATGGAGTCTGAAATGCATGAAGAAGGGGCTGAGCCACGAGAACACATGTCCTCAAACGGTCTATTCCAGGATCCAAAAGAAGGTTCAAGACGCTTTTTCTTTTCAATACAGTACAAGAAGACAAGGCTTTGGTGACAGGAGAGAACTGTCAGAAGTGAAACTACATGAGAATGAGCTAGACAGAGAGATGCCTGAGATGAGAAAAGAAGAAAAGAAAACTAAGAAACACAACAGAAGAAAAAAAAAAAAAAAAAACCAGCAGAGGCAGCGAGGAGCAAAACGAACACTTGGGAAGCTTGCATCACTGATGTGGAGGGCCAGTTTGGCAACGTCAAATGCCAAGGGAAAGGACAAGGGAAGAAAGAATATAAGGGCACGTGGGGGCCTAAGAGCAGACAGCTGACCCAGGGCAGCAGTCTTCCCAAGGAGTGTGTGCCAGGGCCCAGGAAGGAGACCCAACCCTAGACATATCCAGGATGAATGTCTGAATTAAAAAACAAAACACCACCACCAACAAAAACCTTGCAAAGATCCAGGCAAAAAGCAAAAGCAGCAACAACAACAACAAACTCAGAAGAGTGACCCTGACCCTCCCCGTGAGTTGTAGGGACCCCTTTCGCTCTGCTCCAATGGAACCTGACGCTTCCCCGAATGTCTCCGATGACGTGTGGTACCTGCTTGCCTGCCCAGCTGCTTCGCTGTGGGAGGGGGAGCGTCTCGAAGGCAGAAGGACTGTTTATTCACGAAATGTTAGTGGACATCTGGTGAGTTGTCAATTGCTTTGATTTTTTTTTAAGAAGAAAAATATTTTCCCCTAGTAATTATGGTACTTAAGTATAAAGACCCAAAGAGACGACATATGATTTTGGATGCCGTAAAACTTGGTCAATGCACATTTTTTCCACAGATTTATGAGCACATTTCACCATCGCAGACTGAGGGCAGCAGCAGACGTCAACTTCTGGATACACTGTGGGCAGAGTACACGAGCTCTAGCCACACTTCCCCGTCAGCAGCATGCAAAGCCCAGAAACGTCTCCTGCAGATGCCGCCCCCGGGGACGGGTCAGCTCTGGGTGCTGCGGGTGGGCTCTAAGGATGAATGCCTCCCTGTGGGCCCAGGGGAGAAGCCCCAGGTGATCAGCTATACAGTCAGGGGCATTTCTGTCAAGTCCAGTGTGGGGTGTGGAGAAGGGTGCTTCCTGCTGACTCCCTATGCGCTGAGCACCGAGCCCCAGAGAGCAGAAGCTTGCACTTGGCCATGGACCACGGGCTGCCCTGAGTGGAGCTGACCATGGTAGGGGTCGGTTGGGAGGGTGAGGTACCCCCAGGGACACAGTAAGAAGGTCTATTCAGAGGCTGAAAAACCTCGTCTCTGTTAAAGAGGAAGAGCGTCACCTCAGGGCAATGGTGAAGGAAAATAACTTGCAAATGTCCTATTTCCTGGCTGCAGTGGGCACTGCTCTGGGCGAAGTCCTGCTCTTCCCGTCCGACCAGAGTTTCCTGACAGTGATCTGGCCTGGATCTTGCTCTCAGCAAGACTCTCTGGTGGCCCAGCGTCCATACACCGGGACCCCGGGGAGGAGGGGTTCAAATCGGCTCCTGGGACAAGACAGCAGTGGGGTGGGGAGAGGGGGAGCCTCAGGCAAGCCAGTGCTGGGCATGATGACCACGGTCATAGAGTTCCTACTGTGCGCCAGGCTCTGGGCTGAGAGTTGCAACTGCACAATCTCTTGGGGTCCTCATTTTACAGAAGAGGAAGTGAGGCTCAGAGAAGCTAAGCCGTTTGTCTGAAGCCAAACAGTGAGTGTGTGGCAGAGCTGAGACTGCATCTCAGGTCACCCTGGAGTCTGGGCTCTGACCTGCAGTGTGGCCTTGCCTTGCCCTTCCTCATCCTGGCCCCACAGGACACCGCAGGACTACGCGAAGCCTGTAGAGCTGGGGTGGGGGCACTGCCAATTGTGGGCTGAACCCGAGCCAAGCCTTGTGCTCCGGGCCTTAGACCCTCTCCTCAGCTCACCTACCCACAGGGCTCCAAGGAAAGCATCACTAGCCCCATCATCCAGATGGGGAGACTGAGACTCAGAAAGGTAGGGTGATTTTCCAAAGGTTTCTTGGCCAGTAGCTGGAGAAGCCAAGATCTGAATCCAGGTCTGGCTGGCCCCAACCCATGCTCTGTTCAACACGAGGACTGCCTTTCAGTCTCTCAGTTTTGTTTCACACCAGGAGCTGAGTCCTGTGGTCCTTGCCTGGAAGTCTGAGTCATAGACCCTGACCTCAGAGAGGACAGATGTCCTTCTGGGGAGTGGAAACATCTCTGGGCCAGAACAGGACATAGTTCCAAGTGGATTACCAAGAGCTCAGGCAGAAAATCTGATTTATGGCCCACCACACCTCACTCCGACTGGCTCATGGGTCCCAGCTCAGCCATGGCACTGGGGTGAGGCCCCCAAAGCCAACGTTTCTTCAGTAAGAGGTGCCCACTCTGGTGTTGGCACCTCCCTTGCCAGGGGCCTCAGGACACAGCTCCTGAGATTTCTCAGCGTTGACACTTGAAGACGACAGTAAGACACCAGCGTCAACCAGCAGCCGGGCTGGGCCTGAAAGCATAGCAGCAGCTGCTCCAGGGATTAAGCAGTCCTCTGGAGGCCAGCCTGGGAAGCTGGTCCCATTGGTGCCATTTAGGGTGGGAGCTCTGGAGCCAGCAGTCTCTGGGGAGGGCCAACTCTGCCACCGACTTGCTGCCAGTGGCCTCAGAATGTTCCTCTGCCATCTGATTCTCAGTTTCAGCTTCTGTAGCAGGGGGCAGCTAGTGGCACGCCTCCCTCATGTGGAGGGGAGATGGAAGGAGTGGAGGTGTGCATAGCCTTCTGCATCAGGTCACTGCTCAGTAAAGGTTGGGGTGATGGTAATGACATTCGTAGAGAAAACAATCTCTTCGCAGGCCCAGTCCTCTGGGAAATGAGGACCCAGGTGGCACCTTCCACCCCACCCCACTGTCCCCTCCTTCTTGCAGCCCCCCACATCCTCTTACACCCACAGCAAGGGATGAACATGGATAGGAAAGCCTGGAGAGCAACTCATGCCCTGCTCCTGCCTGTTCTCTGGCCTCTACCACAGCCAGAGCTAAGGGGGAGGGGATTCCAGTGGCCAGCGGAAGCCTCTCGACTCTTCAGAGCAGCCAATAGCATTGGGGGACCCAGTGTGAACACCCACTCCATGAGGTGACCCTGGAGAAGCAGCCTCAACCCTTGGGCCTCGTCTCCTCATTTGTTCCCACCTCATACGTCCACTCTGAGCACGAAATGAGGTATTACAAGCAAGCCAACACAATGCCTGCAGGACAGCAGCTTTGTTCATCTGGTCACTCGTCCATTCGGTCAGTCGTGCGTGCGGTTGCTCATTCAGCCAAGGGTTGCCGGGCGCTGCCTCTGCCAAGCTCTGTGCGGAGCTCTGAAGGTACGGCGGTGAGGAAAACCAGACGCGCTCGCACCCGCCCTCACGGGCCTGACGATCAAGCCCGGAACAGCCCCAGGCCGCCCTCTCGTCCGCATCCCCCCTCCCCTACTCCTTTACTACTTGGCTGGGCACGGAGAGCACCAGGTTGGTGGGTCGCAGCTGGGCAGTCACAGCTGCACGGAGCGGGCGGCAGCCTCAGGAGCCTGCTTATCTTCGGGGCGACCATAACTTCTCATACACCCAGCCTGTGAGCACTGTACCGCCTCCCACAAAATGTGCTTTATTTCTACGACGTGGTGCTCAAAAAGGTATCATTTTTTTATACCACGTACACTGTCCCCAGTTGCAGGAAGGGACTCGGGGTTTTATAGCTACTGATGAGAAATTTAGGGTAGTGACATCTTATGAGCTTTGCCGTCAGCAATTCCACGGACTGGGGCAAATTAGTTCATTTATCTGGGCCTCAACTTCCATTTTTGCAAGAGGAGCATAATTCCAACCTTGTGAGGCTGTTCTGAGGATCGGAGCTATTGTGTGAAAGCCTTTAACACATTATCTGGAACAGTAACAACGATAATTGTCACACTAATGACAACATCTAACATCTATTAGCATTTACCATGTGCCAAGTGTTGTGCTAAGGGCTTCTCAGGCACTAATTTATTCTTTTATTCAACAAGTATTTATCGAGATACCAGATGCTATGGATCCTGCAAGGAAAACGACCAATACAGCCTCTGCTTCTGGGCAGCTCCCTGCAGAGAGGAAGGGTCAGACAGTGAGCAAGCCGCTGCACCAATGATTATAGAATAGAAATTGTAACGATAACAACAGGAGAAGTACACACCTCCATGTGAGTAAATGCCATTACATACGTATTCTAAAGGAGGAAATTGAGGGTCAGAGACGTTAGGCAACTTGCCTGAGGTTGCAAACATGGTAAGAAGCAGAGCCGGACTCCAGGTCTCATTAAATGGGGCTTATTTTGCCTGTAATAGCATTGGCAGTTCCGAATCGGGTACAGAGGGCCCCATGTCCTCAGGGCCCCTCCTCTAGTCCAAGAGCAGCTGCTCAGAGCAAGGCAGGACCAGAAGTCAGCCTGACTGAAAGTTGGCCTGACAGCAAACAGGCTTACTGCCTCTCCTGAACCACCAAGACTGGCAGCCCAGCCAGCCTGGCCCTGCCACCAACCAGTTCCATGGCCCTGGGGACCCCGGCTGTAAAATGGACACAACAGGAGTATTCCTACAAGGCTGCCCTGAGATCGCGCAGGCAAAGTGGCTGTCCTCACGTAGACACGGAGCGTCACGTTGGTCTGCCCTCCAGCAAAGCAGATTTCAGGAACGAAACAGGACCTCCCTGAAGGGTGAGGGCCCATAACGCACTTGCTCAAGCTCTCTCTCTCACTCGCTTGCTCTCTCTCTCTCTCTCTTCCTTCCTTCCTTTTTAAATTGAGATATAACTGACATATCCATAGCTCTACTGCTTAGCTTGCTTTACTTATTATAATGTCATCTTAACTTCACTCATTTACACATCACCTTCAGGATTTTTTGCCAACGTAGCACCTATGTATTTTTTTACGTAACATAAAATTTACCTTTAGTGACACTTAGTACATTCACGGTCATGTGCAACCATCACTGCTATCTTCTCACCAACCCAAAAGGCAATCCTGGGTCCATTTACTCCCCGTTTCCCTCTCCCTAGGCAGCCGCTAATCTAGTTCCTGTCCCTAAGGATTTATTGACTCAGAACATCTCATACAATCTGTGGCCTTTCGTGGCTGGCTTCTTGCAGGTAGCACAGTGTTTCCAAGGGTCTAACCTGCTGCAGCAAGTGTCAGGACTTCATTTCTTTTTACGAAGGAATAATAGCCTATCAAAGCAGAATGGCACATGCCTACATCTCTTCATCAGCTGGTGGACATGTGGGTCGTTTCCATCCTTCGGCTATGGCAATAGTGCTGCTATGAACATTCACATTCAAGCTCTTGTTTGTACACTTGTTTTCAATTCTTTGGGAGTATAACCCCAGGAGTAGAATTGCTGGCTCACCATATTATTTTTTACTTAATTTTTAAATGAAATCACGGATTTATTGTGCTAATAACATTAAGAGAAATACTTAGCTATTAAAGTACGAGAGGTTCTCTACGTGCCATCTAAAATCACAAGGACCACGAGCAGTGCATGTCCACAATCTAGGAAACTCAAGAGTTCGCATATTCCTGCATTGGCAGTCTGTGAGTCTGCCAGCAGTGGGCCACTGCGGGGCAGGGTCGTAGGAGCTGTGGCCGGGTTAGATGCAAGGGTGCCCTGATGGGTCAAAAGCAGTGTTGGCAGGGGCCCACCAAGGCTCAGAGTCAGAGAGGCAGCATCAGTTATCAGGGTAAGCTCTCAGCCCACATTGTCGTGGGAACGTGGGCCACAGAGGAGAGACAGAGCTGGCATGGAAAGAATGAGGTAGAGGGCCCAGGGCTTTGGCCGTCAACAAGAGACTTCAGAGCAGAGACCCCTGGAGGGGTCTGGGGCTAGTCCCAGGCTGTTCTGCCCTTCTTCGCTCTTGAGGCCGACTCTCTAGGTACTAGGAGGGAGGGCAACGTGAGAACAAAGGGGCTGGCCTTCAGGCTTCTCTCAGACATTCTCCAACCGGGCGTCCTGCCCCTACTTGGAGACCTCTCTGCCTCGGTAATTATGGGACGCCTAGAAAGAAGGGGTTGTTTCTGATGGAGACTCTTTCATCTCTGACTTAAATTACACATCATGCACCAATGTTTTAACTCTGATGTCCTCTAGAATTCAAATGAGACATAAACATACTCCCAGAAGCACAGAGTCTGCATTCATTACTGGGACCACCTTGACCAAATAAGAGGTGTCACCACATCTATTTATAGTTTAAACATCTTTCCACTGTCTTTCCCTGAAAATCTATTGAGGCAGTTCCCACACAAACAAGGAAGAACCCGACCCCAACAATCATTCATTCATTCGGGTTCATGTCTGGGGGTGGACAGCAGTCAAGTCACGGCTGGCATGGGGACACGGAGAGAAAGTATGCGGGCTCTGAGCACAGAAACGGAGTGGACAGAGACACATAAATTCATTAAAAAAAAGCCACCATTAGAATGAATTACATCAATAAGTTTAAAGTGAGACCCATGCTGAAAGCCAGCACGGCTGCTCTGAGACGGGAAGGCTCAGACGCGGCTGGCAGCAGGGAGAGCTGGTACAACCTTTTTGGAAAGCATTAGAGATTTCAAAGCCAGAAAAATACTGGTGTCCTTTGACTCAGTAATCCCACTCTTAGGAACTTATTCTGAGAAAATAATTGGAAAAGGAGAGAAAAACTTTGTACACACAAAGGTATTCATGGGAAATCTAGTGGTTAAACACAAAGAAAACAACAAAAACTGGAAACATTCTAATGTCAGACAATAGAGACATAGCTAAGAAAATGAACGGCATGACGAAACTACGGAGAGACGTTAAGTGCTGGAGTGGTGGGATTTTAAATGCTTTAAAAAAAACCTTACAGCACTGTTACACGGTTTGCGTACTGTGCAAAAGAACATACTAGTCCTTAGGTGAGATAAAACTTTCTTCTAATCATTGATATTTACTGTCAGATTTAAGTTTGATTTTCACCAAAGGAGCAGCAAATATATTTCAATCACATACATAAATATCAAGATTCAGCAAGCTCCCAAAGAAGAGTGGTTTCCTCCCCAAATACCAGGAAACCTCATGATCCTCCTCTTTCCCCGTTATTTAATCTGCTAACCATCGTGTGCGGCGCATGAAATGCCAGTGGCCCTCCCCTTGGAGAGGGTCCCACAGGCCGGTTGACCTCGCCTGACCCACCAGGATGGTTCCCTGGTGCTCCTGGTACTGCCTGGCTCCTGCTTCCCTCTGGACACGCCCGCCCCTCCCGTGACCTCCAGAGCTGCCATCCCACGGACTTCCCCCCCCCCCACACAGTTAGGTGTGACCACTCAGCCCGCATTCCAGACCCTCCGTGGTGTGGCACATACCACTCCAGTGTGGGGTGACACTGGCCGGTGAACGTGCCACTAATAGGACACTCGATTTCTCCTCTTGGAGTCTGAGACCAGGGCTTCCCTTAACCTGCACATGGGCTGGGTGTGAGGACAGCAGGCTCACTGGCCCCCAGGAACCTCAGATGCATCCCTGGCTCCCTGTGAGGGGACCAGGCAGGCTTCCAGCGCTCAGCCCTGGGCATCTGTGGGCACCAGGCAGGAGAGCCCGCAGCCCTTGCTAGCCTGAAACCTGGCCTGCTCCCCTGACTTACTTCCCAGCGCCTGGGCAGAAGGCAATTTGAGAAAAGGCATGAGGCCTGTGTTCTCCCAGAATGTTCCAAACAGAGCAGCTAGCATTTACAGTGTTGCTCCCACTTTCATCAACAGACCTATGTGAGGCTGGATTTTCACAGGCCACTGTGAAAGGCACTAAGTGTTGGGATGGGCTGTTGAATCCATACTCCTAAATGACAACTTCATACCAAAGATGCATTTACATATAAGGTAAAAACATGCAATAGAATTTTATGTTGTAATTTTTTATATTCAAAACACTTAAAATACAGAATACAGTTTTTAAAACTAAAAAAAAAAATGTTAGCAAAAGCCTGGCAATTGTCCTTACTTAGGAAAAAATATCCTTCATTCTGAGATTATACCCTGCTTACATTGTTAGTGTTAAAATGTCCCTTCCCCTAGGAAACAAAGATGATAGTTTATATTTTATTGCCATTAAAAAAAAAAGGTAACAGCCTCCTGAGAGTCTTTAAACTTTCTCTCTGAAGTTTCCCTTGCTCCTGACATCCGAGGCCCAGGACCCACAAGCCTGAGGTCATATGTGGCTCTCTGGCAGCAGTCAGACCACAGGCTGGCACCGAGAGGGCCAGGGCTGGAGAGCCCAAGGGTGGCTTCCGAGCAAGGCAAGCGGCATGGTCAGCAGGAAGGTGGCTTTGTGGGGCTGCAGGCTGGAGGATCTTATCGAAAACTAAAAAAATAGCTAAAGGTTGAGTAAGTAGGAATTTCAGTTTGGCACAAAAATCAAGCTCGAGTTCATCTCTTTTCTCTATTATCTGTCAGAGTTTACTGTAGGGTTGCTCACCTGAACCCCCATCTCGTTCACACCCGAACCCCCAGGCACCTCTGCTTGGCCAGGTGCAGGCCGGCGAAGCCTGGACTCAGGAGGCATCTGCCAAGGGCCGCTGTAGAAAGCACTCAGCACTGCAGAATGGCCATCCCTCCGAGTGCACAATTTCCAGCCTCAGCAGGGCCCTCGGCCCACTCCACGGTCTTGCCCCTCCTTGGTCCTTCTCCCATTCTCTTCGGTGGCTGGTTTTCCCCAACAGCTGCCTAGCACTCCCACTCCCAGCTGCCCTTCCTGCAGGCACCCTGCCTCCTCAATGAATGACCTCAGCTTCCAGCTCTGCCCCCCTCATCTCTCTGCACCCACTTTCCACCCTGCTTTCCCTCCAGGGTACTGCCCTTGCCCCTATCTCCTCCATCATGGACCCCCGGGCTCACCCTATGCTCAGAAGGTCATCTTTAATGTCTCCCTATCTGCACTACCTTATTTTTTTAAGGTCTGATAAAAAAGGATATTTATGTTCATCTTAGAAAACACAGAAAAGCGTGAGGAAATAACTGCCTATGGGTTCGAATTTAGGGTGTCCTTCACATAAACACACTCATCTATATAAGTCGACTGCATATTGCTGCATGGTTCTGGGGGACTGTTCTGCTGGAGGAAGATCCGTCAGTGGAAGTGGAAATGTCCCAACCTGGCTTGACACGAAAGCATCATCATAAATCCCGGACACCCCAGACGACTTTTGTGAAAGCCCAGAGATAGGCAGAGGCCACCACAGACCCTGCTGCCCATCTGGGGGACACAGGTTCTGTCCAAGCCCTTCTCGACAGCACATAATCAGAGTTATCACTTTACACAGGTGCCAGATGGCTCTAGGGTCTGGGGCCAGATAGCAGCCTGCACGCCTGACCCTGTCAGTCAGGTACCCCCTGCCTCTCCACCTTCCGGGGTCCCCTAAGGCCAACTCTCAAGGTGGAAGGAAAAGCAGGAAAAAGAAAAGGACGGACCTTGTGGAATGGAGAAGAGGGGCTGATGGTGATGAGAGAGCCCAAGCTCCCAGCTCCCCTTCTCCTACAGGCTTGCTGCCACACCGTGGCAACAGCAACAGCAATAGTAATTGTAACAACATCAGAGCTCACCATGGGCCAAGCATTGAGACAAATGATCAACAAGTGTCATCTCTGTTCCCCAGAGTGGGGACACACTCCACGGAGAGGATCATGGTGGTCTGGGATGGTCACCTGTATCTATTTTACCATATATTAGAAAAACCATTGCACAGGGGCACCTGGGTGGCTCAGTCTGTTAAGTGTCTGACTCTTGGTTTTGGCTCAGGTCGTGATCTCAGGGTTGTGAGGTCGTGATCTCAGGGTTGTGAGGTCGTGATCTCAGGGTTGTGAGATCAAGCCTCGCGTTGGGCTCTGTGCTCAGTCTGCTTGAGACTCTATCTCCCCCACCCCTCCCCCCACTCGTATGCGTGCACTCTCTCTCTTTCAAATAAATAAATCTTTAAAAAAAAACAAACTACTGCACAGATACAAATAACATAGATTTAAAGGGAAAAACTAAGAAGGTTAAGGAATGGTGGCAATGGTCACAAATGCCCAAAGTCTGGGGAAGCACCACCTTACTGGACCCTCACTGCAGCTGCTGGATGCCTGACAAGGCACAGGGAGCTTACGTGGCGCCCCGGGGGGCGGGCACTGGGGTTAGGACCTGTGCCTGTCTGAACCCACAGCCTTGGCCTTCCCCGCCCAGGGCTCTGCTGAGGCAGTCTCTACTTTTCCTCCCCTTTGCCTTCACTCTGCTGACCTGCAGGGTGCAGGGCGGATTCTCTGGGCTCTGGCCTCCTGATGGATCAGGCCACTGGCATCCATCTCCCCCCAGGTCTCTACTACGGGTCCCATCCGTATGGGCACCTGTGGCCAGCACAGCCGGGCAAACAGCAGGTTGAGTTCGGGAGCATTCGTGCAGCTGCTGAGCAGGCTGCCCCCTTCCCGAGAAGAAGAGTGGGTGGTGTGGACGGGGGTAGTTGGATGCAGCCCTGGCAGTCACAGTTTCCTGGGGCCTCCCTCGTCAGAGTGACCCAGGAACGGCAGGGTCTGGAAATTTCTCCCTGCCACAGCTCCAGTGGCCTCCTGGGAACAGGGGCATGGGATGGCCCGTTGACTCTTGCCTCCACAGACCTGTCACATGTCAGCACAGGACAGTGTGACCCACCTTCTGGCCAAACCTTTGTCTGAGGCAGGAAAAGCCCAGACAACATGCTGTTGGCACAAGGTCTGGAAATGTCTCTCCAAGAAGGATCATCTTCCATCCCTTGTAAGGACAGGCAGCTGAGGTTCAGGGGCCAAGCCATGGGAGCAGATTCAAGGGAGAGACAGAGATCCTATGGGATCCTAGGGGACCCCAACTAGGGCTCCTCATTTCTTAGGACCAGAACAAGAATGTGAAGAATACAGAGTAGAACTGGGCTAAAACTTACAGCCAATGAAAGTGTCGCCTTCCCCCCAGTGCCCATGACCCAGTGTGTTAATGATAAATACTGGTAAATGCCATCCGCTGAGCACCTAGTGGATGTCAGGCCCGGGGCTTTACCTGCATCAGAGAGCTCCATGCTGTCCCCATGTAACCTCTGAGGCAGCGGATGTTAGCCACGCCCACTTTACAGACAGGGACACTGAGGCGCTGAGGTGCCTGAGTCATACGGTTCTGGAGCGGTATGTGGTGATGTGGACCTCGGTGGGACACGCAGCTCTGCAGACTGACAGCAGGCATGAAGGGCTCTTCCTTTCTGGGGGCTTCTTTGACAACAGACTACAAGCAGCAATCTGTGGGTCTGTCGGACACCTACTCCCCGCGCCCAGGACAGCTCTGGCTTCTGCCCCTCACACTGGCATCGCGATTACTAGCGCCCGTTCATCCTCTCTCTTCGGGACTCCAGGCTCCCGGGGCACTGCACGAGCACTTCCCAAGATGAGCGGGATTTGGCGCTCTGGGCTCTTGTTTCAGCGCTGCCCCTTACTAGCACTGCGGCCATCGACGAATCACTGCTCTTCTCTGTGGCTGTTTCCTCCTCGGTAAGGGTTGGCGGGGCTGGAACTCACGCTCTAACAATTCACGAACTGACTCTAGAGATTAGTATGTAATAAAGTGGACATCTATGGATGTAAGCACGCTGTGCTATGCGTGGGTACTGTCTCCATGGGCTGGGCAAGGCCTGCTCATGCTGCCGTCGGGGCTCACACCGCGCTCCCTCAGAGCCCTCCCTGCCCGCCCCGGGCTCCTCCTCTGTGGTGCTCAGCCGCTTTGTGGTTAAAGGAGGCTAGGTCTTAAGGATATCAGTGGCTGCCGTTCTCTGAGGGCTGTGTGCTCACTCCACATCCTAGCTCCCTGAACACTTAGGGGGCCCCATTGACAGAGGAGGGATCTGGGCCCAGAGGAACCAAACAACCTGTTCAAGGTCATGTGGCCAGCACGCCAGGGGGTGGATCTCTAGGCCATGTCTGCCCAGCCCCTTAACCTCTACTGGTTGATTATGCAACACCTGCCAGGGACCATTTCTGCTCTCCCCTCCTCACAGCTGTCTCCCCAGTGGTAGGCACAGTATCTGCTACAACACAAGCTCTCCCATCATATTTCTTAAATAAAAGAAAGGGAAAAAATGTTTAAGTCAGAATCCTTTTGGCTCCCAGTGACAGAAAGCAGTTTCAAATGGGGGAAAGACTACAAGGATCCTAGAATGGCTCCCAAGACCAGAGACTGCACCATAAGATCTGGGGAGTGTCAGGACAGCCCCAGGACAGGGGCTGGGGTGGGGCCTGGAGCTGGGAGCTTGCTGCCTGCACAGCTCACTCTCTCCACCCTTTACTGTTGCCCTCTCGGGGCTCAACGCCATGCCTCATTCCCTCAGACTCTCCACGTGGCAGAGGCCAGGGCCACTGGCAGCTGTGGGGTCAGGACATGATAGCTTTGTGACCTAGGAAGAGAGATGCTCTGGCTTCAGAAAAACAAAACAAAACAAAACAAAATAGGCAAAGGCTCCAACTGGCCTAGTGTGAGCCCCCAGTCTGGCTGGAGATGAGGTACTGTGACTGGACCAGTGAGTGGGTCAGGTAACCCTCTGTGGTCAGGTGGCAGGTGGGAGTCAGCACTGGGTGGACAGAGGGAACAGCCTTATCAAACAGGAAGTTATCAGGTTATCCAGCTTGTGCTTTAAGCTTTTTGTCAAACTCAACTACTAATAATTATAGGACAGTTAAAAATACAACCCTGTTGTGAACTGAATGTTTGTGTCCCCCTAAAATTCATGTGTTGAAATCTAACCCCCCAGGCAATGGTATTAGGATGGGGGGGTGACTTTGAGGGTGATGAGGTCATGAGGGTGCAGTCCTCATGAATGGGATCTGTGCCCCTGTGAAGGAGACCCCAGAGAGACCTCTCACCCCCTTCCGCATTTTTGGACACAGCGAGGAGACAGTCATCTGGGAAGCAGGAAGCAGGCCCTCACCAGACGGGGAATCTGCCAGTGCCTTGATCTTGGACTTCCTAGCCTCCAAAGCTTTGAGAAATGTTTGCTGTTTAGAAGCTGCTCACTTCATGGTATTTTATCATAGCAGCCCGTTCTAAGACAAACCGCCTGCCAAGGCTGAGATAAAAACCCCAGGCCATGGGTCATTCCCGTGACCATCTGTTTCCTTCACACGGTGGAGTCTACAGATCTCGATTTCTGAAGCTCCTGCTTCTTGCCCTCCAGGAGACTGGCAAGGGGGACAGAAGCTCCGTGGGGTGAGAGGCCAGCGGCAGTCCTGACATCCACTGACTATCTGACAAGCTATAGAGAAGAGCATGGGTGTGGAGTAAGGCAACCAGACCCTGACCTTTGACCACAAAGCGGAAGGCGCCTCACCTCCGACACTGGGGATGAGCACACATTCCCACAGAGATGATGAAGGTGGTCATGGTGATAGCTCACAGGTGTGCACGTTTCTGGGGTCCACGACTGAGCTCAGCATTCCATCTGCTTCCTCCCCACTGTGTCTCGACGACCACCCTGATGTGGGAGCCCTGTCTGGTCACGGTTCCAACGGGAGAAGAGTGAGGCTCAGAGAGGCACATACGTTGTACGCAGCGAGCTGGGACATGGGCTCCTAATCCTTCTGGACGCCTGGGTCAGGCTTCAACCCCACTGCCGTTTGCTGCGCAGTGGTGAGGAGGCCGGGGAAGGGGGTGGTGCTCCGTGATGCTCCACAGACTTTGCTCATCTTGCCTTCCTCTTTCTCCTTCTCCTCCTTCACCAAATCCCTCCCCCCACCACCAGGGCCTCCCTGGCTGCCAGTGCCAGCAGGCCCTGCTCGTTTGGACGCCCCACTCTGGACCACGGCCAGTGTGGTTAATTAAGGATGTGCCTCTGCCCCACCTGCCCCACCCGCCCCACCCGGTGAGTGGGGCCTTCGGGCATCTGTGGGAAGTGCTGGTGGCCAGAGCAGGGACCCCCAAGCTAGGGCCTCTAGACGATTAAGGTCACTACTACTGACTGAGGAATTTGGGTCCACTGGGGGTACAGATGTGAAGTACTGTATTCTCTCCGATACACACTCCCTAATGTGCTGCACTGACTCCCCTTTTCCATTATGGGCAGCAGGTCCCCTAATGAAATCTGGGCCAGATTCTGTAACTTTGCAGTCACTTTCCATTTTTAGCATGGTTGCATTAGAAGATTTCAAACTTGGTTCTGTTTATGTGAAGACTCCATCCAAACGGAATTCAATGCTCATGGCTGTTCTCTTTTCCCCCCACGTCTCCCTGGGGGGTTGGGGGAGGTAGGAAGGAGAGTTCTGCTCTTTTTCAAGCCCCTTCATTTATCTGAACTTCTTCCACTAACCCTTCCAGACTCTGGCANNNCAGTTCTCACAGCCCACTCTTTCCAGAAAGGAGATCTGCTCAAGCTGGGGTCACCTGTCGGGGGTGTTGAATCTGGTCTGGTCTGGTTCCCTCTGACGCAGGTGGCCCTGTCCAGCTGGTGGTCTCCATGCAGGTGGAGATCTGGGTCCCCTAGGGATGCGTTCAGCTTTGTCCCAGGCACCAGGGGCCCATGTCCTGACCCCTTCTCTAGGAAGGGTGTGTCCCACCGCATGGTGTGGTGGCCGCCTGGGTTGCACAGCTCCTGCCCCACTGCCAGCCTCTGTCCCTTGCACATGCAGACCTAGTCACATCTGGGGTAGTTTTTTGCATCTCGTGAGGGCCACGGAGAACTGGAATAAAGGGCAAGATCCAGCTCTTCTCTGTACCAAGTCCTTTCAACTCCTGATGACTCTTCAGATTACCCCCTTTACACACCATTGCACGGAAACAGGCATCAGTTTCTATGTTCATATGTGACTCAAACTTTGGGGGCTACATGTCAATCGCCTTCTTCCTCTTCTTCCTTAGAGAGGGAGAGGGGTCTGGAAAGGGGATCTCCTGTGCTCTCAGCTCTGGGGGGCTCTCCTACGCTCCCAGCAGGCCTAAGGGTCCTGCAGTTTATCACATGCCCAGCCCTCCCCTAGAAGCAGAGGCACCCCAATCTTCACAAAGGACTCTCCCAGAGCCTCCTTACCCGGCTTTGGGGAGGAGAAGCACCTGTCTCACCACAAAACAACACCTGCTGTGTGTCTAGGACGTCCCTCTTGCTCAGAACACCCGTCCAGGAGTCACAGGAGTGGGTGTGGGAAGAAGCCTGGGCACTGGAACTGGGGGGCAGGAAGCCATTGCCTGGGTTTGGTTCCAGCAATCATTAAATAGTTACTCTCAGTTGTTCAGAAGCTCTGGGCAGCTAGACGTTTGTTAACAATAGAGGGGGCGAGGCATTTATTTTTACTTAATGCAAGCAGCATGTTTCACAGACAGTTTATACAGCAACATATAGAAAACAAAGATCTGAGTCAATTGTGGGGGCAAGACTTCGCTCTGAATGACCCTGGGCAAGACTCTCTACTCTTCCAGGACCCGGTTTCCTCATCTACACAATGGACACTGGAGTAATCTAATCTTGCACCTCCGACAAGGATGTAATATCCTGAGATAATAAAGCGTTTTGATTGTATCTGGCACAAAGCAGCCATAAACGTCATGGTAGACGTGGTAGCTATTCTTATTTATAGGTGTTTTCAGAACCAGAGTTCACAAGAGACACAGAAGGGGTCTTAGGCAGGGAAAGGATCACAGGCCACTAACCCAGTGTCCCAGGGCATCTCCAGCCCCGGCAGAGTAGCCTCACACAGTACCAGGCACAGAGTCCTCCAACACACTTTGTCGAATGGGTGGTGTTCTCTTAATTCCAGGAGACTATTAATCTGCTACTTATTAAGGTATTCTGAACACAGATTTAAACTGCATCTGCTCCAGCAACCAAAAGAGACTGTGCGTCTAAAAAAAAAAAAAAAAAAAGGAGAGACCCCTCTGTGTGTGGAGGGTGCATGGCCCTCCCAGTCCAGCCGGGCAGGAACTGGCAGCTGTCTCACGGCGCCTGCCCGAGCTGGATGGCGGCCTTGAATACTTTCTTTCTTAAGTGAAGCTCCCCTCTGTGTGTGCTGAATCACAGCATTCACGGGGGGAGTGGGGACAAGAGCATTTACTAAGTGGATACCAGGCATCAGTGAGAGCAGCCCAGGGGCAGTGGGCGGGTGATCCGGCAGGGCCCATGCTCCAGCAGGACAGGAAGGTGAAACTGGTTCCCCTGGCCCTTCAACTCCCACAGTGGGTGCTGGGGGGGTGGGCAGATGAACACTCTGACCACAGACCTCGGCAGGGGAGAGACCAGGCCCAAAATAGGCTGAGCGTCTGGGGCGTCAGCTGGGATTCGCCCCTTCCAGCAAGTCAGGGCTCAAGCATTCTGTTTACCAAACGCTCTGCACACATAGAAACCAGGACCGTCTGGGTTCCACGTTAAAGGGGACGGGAGGGTCCTCCCTCCCCCAGGGTGGATTTCGAGGTGTTGGAAGCTTCTCTGACAATGCCCGGGAGGAAGGCCAAGGCCCAGGGCTGCCCAGAGTGAGCCTGGCAGTGGAAGAAAGATGATGGCAGCCTGCGGGCGGGCGGGCGGGCGGGGGCTCGCCCTGCTGGGGGAGGAGGGCAACCCGCCCCATGCAGCCCCAGCCTGGCAGGTAGCAGAGAGGGGTGACGTCTGCAGGCAAAGCAGCTCTGCGGAGGGGGACGCCACCGCAGCACGCTCTCGAGCTCGTGAGAGTAATCAAAACCAGCTGAAGACTGATCTGCCTTTCCAAGGGCTGCCAGAGGGACTTTCCAGCGAAGAAGCTGGGGACGGCTCTTTTCGGGGAGTGCTCCGTCATGCTGCTCTGCTCTCTCCTGGGGTGGTGGGGCTGGGGGTGGGCATCGTGAGAAGGGCAGCCCCCCGGGCCTCCTCCTCCCGTGTCCTCCCCATGGCCAGGCTCCTGCTCCTGTGCACATGTGGAAGGAGTCAAGTCCGTGCGGACTGCGGACCGGCCCCGCAGCTGAGCCTTACGCACACACATCCTTACTGGTCACAAAATGGTGCGGTCAGTGCCTTTTATCCCTGCTTTACAGATAAGGACGTTGAAGCAGACAGAGGACATGAGTTGCTGCTCAAGGCCACACAGGGAGCGAGTGGTGGAACTGGGATTTGAACTCAAAACTGTGGTTCCAGAGCCCATGCTCTATACCAGGGCACCGGCCTGCCTGGCAGGATGATGACCGGGGGAAATAAAGCACTATGTGGCAGGCACTGTGGGTACCTTACACTGTTTAATTCTCATGACAGCCCTGAAATATAGGTATTGTTTCACCATCTCCTATTTAGAAAGGGGGAAACAAAGGCCCATATAAGTTACTCGTCCAAGGCCATTCAACTAGGAAGGGCAGGCCTCAGGCTCAAACCAGGTCCCTCTGACACTAGCACCTGCCACCGCGCCACGAGGCTCTCCAACAACCTCAACAAATTACTTTGCTGTGGGCCAGGCACTATGCTGGGCACTAGGGAGCCAGAGGGGGCCCACCCCACCCTTACAGCCTGCTGGCGGGCGGGGGAGCGCCAATCATACTATCATATAGGTAAACCTAAAATTTCAATTGTGAAGGAAATCACAACTTCCTGGCCTGTCCTCATCAATGCTTCAGAAGGTTTTCTGGGGGTTGGCGGGGGGGGTGTGTGGAAATAATTTATAGAAGTAATTTCTGCAAGATGATTTATTATCTTTTTCATGTGCCTTTTACCTCCTATTCTGTACCAAGAAAGCAAGTGGGAATCATGTCAATGAGACCGGTCGAATGAGCCTTGTTTCAGAGTCCAGACATCACCATGCTGCTGAAACTGAAACACTCCAGATCCCAGGTCAGGGACGCGCAGGCATCTAGTGTAAGGGACGGCGAGGGTGAGGCCAACAACATCGAGCCAATACCCAGGAAACGGCTGCGAAAAGCCAAACCACACTTTCCCTGATCCATACATAGCCAGCATCTCCTCACATGAAAAGTAGGTACTGGGCACTGCTGGGCCACCCCAGATTCACCTTCTTGGAAGACTCATCTGTCTCGAGCAACGGCTCACACAGCGCAGTCCTCATGGGCACTTGTTAGAAATGCAAATTCTCAGGCCCCACCCCAGACCTATGGAATCAGAAAGTGTGCGACAGGGCCTGGCAAACTGAGTCTGAGGCCCCTACAGCTTGAGGACCGCTGACATGAGGTGGGCCAAAGCCACGAGTACGAGGAGCGCAGCCCTGGGCACCTACTATGAGACAAGCACATGACACTTGTCTCAATTAACCTTCCTGATAATTCTGGGGATAAACAGCATTATCCCCAGATGAAGACGTGAGCATCAGGTGCCTCCCTGAGCCGCCCAACCTCACACCGCTGGGAAGGTGGAGAGCTCAAAGACTATGATGCTTGAGAACTGTGGCTTCAGGCAGGCCCAGATACAGATCCTGGCTCGGCCCCTCACGGGCTGTGTGGCTCTGGGTGGGCTCCCTAGCCTCTCTGAGCCTGAGCTACCTCATCACTTAAAATGGAAGACATGATCAAACCTCTCCTGGAAGGTTCTGTTTTTGACGATTCAATGAAATAATCCACATAAAAGGCCTCCCACCATCCCAGGCACACACTGAGTACGTAATAGATGGCAGTATTTTGTGACAGCATAGCTCTCATAAGCCCCCAAGGCCTTTGAGCTCCCCAAATTGAGGCGATCAAGTTCAGGCATTGAGTCTTTTGAACATTACTCACAGGAGAGCCCTTTAGACAAGTGTAGTGCCCGGCTCCTCTTGTTTAGAAACAGTTCTATTGGATTTCTGGGACTTCAGCCGGCGAGAAGCAGCAAACCGGGAGAGGGATGGGGAGGCCAGGAAGGGAGGGTGATTGCTGCCATGGAAGGAAGAGCTAGGAAAGGAACAACAAACACAGCTGCCTGGGGCTCACGGGGCTTACAGGGCACCGTCAACAGTGCCCTCCACCCTGCAGCCTGCAGTAATGTCAGTCTATTCGAGACGACTGAGTCACCAAGGAGAGGGCAGTATTGTGATTCGCCAGGATTTACAGAGGTTAGCACGCATGTGTGTATCTGTGCGAGTCAGTGTGAAAAACTTAATGAGAATGGGTAAGAAATTTTAAACATTGGATGACTAAGGAAACAGCCTTGTAGCTTTCCAGGCAACTGCATTATCTACAGTGACTCGGGCCCTGGGGCCTGGAGAGCTACGGCATCCCCGTGACCCAGGCAGATAATCCAGCGGCGGAGAGGGCAGGTGCCTAGTGCCAGACTTACTCAGGTGGGGCCTGGGGCAAGTCAGGCAACTTCCTAGGCCTGGGTTTCTGCATCTGAAAACGGCAGAACCTGCCTCCCAGGGCTGCGGGGAAGATGAGGGTGCACTCAGTAAACATTCTGAATCGTTGCTGGAGGTACACACGTGCACGCTCCATGAGCCTGCCTGCCCCCGCGTCAAAGGCGGTATTGTCTTCGGACGAGCTGACTCCATGTGTAGGCCGCACAGGAAGACAGGAGCAGGGAAGCACTTCTTTGGCTAAAGGATGGTTAGTGAGGCTCTGCGGGGGCGGTTCCAGGGACAGTGACAGATATGCAAACCAAAGAGGGAAACTAAAGGACACTCTCTGGAGAGATACAAAATAACTAGTGATCTTCAGAAGACCCAAATGTGTTGGAAATCCAAGATAACAGGGCTCCAACTTACTAACGGAAGACAGCCAGCATCTATCAAGCACCTACTGTGTACCAGGTATTTGCACTTGTGCTGATTCCCTCATTCCCCCCAGCTGTCCTGGGAGGGTGGTATTGCTATCCTGGTTTTTAGATGAGGAAACAGACGCAGTGAGGATAGGTAAAAATTTCAGAAGTCACGTGGTTAATAAGAGGTAATGGTGGAACTCAAACCCAGGCCTAGCTGACTCCCACCGCACCAAGACAGCCATGGTCCTGCAGGGAGGGGGCTGACAGTACACCTGTCCTTGCTTTCTTCCCACCCCTTCCTCTCCTGCCGGCACCTGCCACTGGCCAACCCAACCCAAAGTCAGAGGCAAGGAAGCCCACTGGGGGAATCCATATAGATCAGTCTCTGGGCACAAGGCAGGGTTCAAAGACAGGTATGGGGCAGCAACTGGAAAATACCCAGTGGAGGGGAAACCTGACCCCTGCCCTTCAGGGTTTCACCCTCAGAGCCGGAATCTATCCAGCCCAGGCCAGGGAGGATGAGAGGGAGGCCAGGGAATGGTCTGGAGCATGGAGGGGCTAAAGGAAGCTTTCCGTACCAGCTGTCTTTACTCCTTGCAGGGCCTGTGTGGGGTGTCCCCAAGATGGCCCACCCCAGACCTACTAGTTGGAGAATAGGGGCAGGTCTGGGGATCTGAAACCGGGGAAGATGCAGGAACAATCCCTTCCAGTTTTCCAGGGTCACAGTTACAAAGTTCTTACATCTTCCTGACAGTGCCTGCTGCAAAATTCTGCCTTCCAGGTTTGGGACAACAGAGCTACGGAACTCTGCTGAAAGCAATTTCCTGCAAGCCCAAGGAGACCCTGAGCTCTCTGCATCTCTCTGGATATGGACACCCAGCTCAGGAGCTACCTCAAGGATGAGAACAAATTAGTTCAAGAAGTGGGGTAAGTCTCCAGTCCACTCTAGCCTGTGGGAACATTCACAGCAATTCAAGCATGTTCTATAGATCCTCCCAGCACAACTGCCTCACCTCAGTCTCATTCCCAACTTCCCTAGAGATTTCTTTTTTTTTTTAAAGATTTTTTGTAAATTTATTTATTCGACAGAGATAGAGACAACCAGCGAGAGAGGGAACACAAGCAGGGGGAGTGGGAGAGGAAGAAGAAGGGGGAGTGGGAGAGGAAGAAGCAGGCTCATAGCGGAGGAGCCTGATGTGGGGCTCAATCCCATAACACCCGGATCACGCCCTGAGCCAAAGGCAGACACTTAACTGCTGAGCCACCCAGGCGCCCCTCCCCAGGGATTTCTGGGAGTGTCTGGGGTGGTGGCTCCTTGCCCCAACTTCCTGCTGCCAACTGCTTCCCCCACACTCCTGGAGGACAGTGCCCCACTGTCAGTGCTTGCTGTGGTCGGGGCTGTCATGTACAACTGTATAGGGTGTGCACTGCCCAACGCTACATGAAAATTCCCACTGCAGGTCACTACTTTGCTCCCAGAATTCGATTTCTAGGGCTTTCAAGCGGCAAATCTTCAAGGTGCTAAACAGCCCAGCTTCATCCTCACCATAGTAGAGTCACACTGGGTTCCTGTCAACTCTTCCTCCAAAATCCTAAATCCAGCCACTGGTCACTGTCTCCTTGACACTGCCCTGGTGCCCATCCCCGGCCTCTCACCTGGATAGCCCCTCAAGTTTCCTAATGGTGTTTCCCTGACCATTCTCCACCCAGCCCCAAGAAGGACACTGAGAAAATGCAAAACAAAGCATAACATTTTCCTGCTTAGAACCCTCCAGGGGCCTGCACTGTATGCAGAATAAAACCCCAAGGCTTCACCTGGCATAGATGGCCTTACAGGACCTGCCCAGCCTGCCTCTCTCACTGCCCCCTATTCCCCCTCTCCCACTCGTCTCTGCTGCTTGGTCACAGTGGCCTCTCCATCCCTCAGCTAGGCCAAGCTCGTTCCCATCCCACGGATTTTGCATGTGCTGTTCCCCTTGCATGGTTGCCTCCTTCCCATCACCAGGGCCTTGGCTCATCTGACCCTCCCTCTCAGAAACTCCCCTGGGCACCCTGTTGAAAGCAGCCTCCTTCCCGCTCCCACTCGCCCCGTCTTTACCTACTTCATGAACCAGTTCCATCAGTCTTTCAAATGATCTCATCTCTGGCACCACGTAGACACTCCATAAACATCTGTGGGATAACTGGATAGGTGTCCTGCACAGGAATGGGGGGCAGGCCTTTTGCTGTGCTCTGTGGCACCTTATCTTCTGGCCCCAAGTCTCTGGGCTCAGCACAGCATGAGCCTCGCGTGTTCCCCGAGTGCCACAAAAGCAGCTCCCCCAGCCTTTGCAGAGAGCCCTCGCTGGCCTGGGGCTCAGAGCCGCTCTCTGGGAGCCGGGCTGCCTGCAGGCAGCACGCTGGTGGCACCAGGCATGACCACGGCCGGAGGTCCGTGCGCCCAAGGCTACACCTGTGCGCCATCTCTCCCTCGCTGCACGCCCTCGGGCAGGCTACTTAGGCTCTCTAACCTTGTTTTTCTCAGCCCAAGATGGAGGACAGTGATGGTTCCTACCATGTGGAGCTGTTGTGGGGATAAATAATTGACGTTAACAGCACAGAGCCTGCGACCCATGAGTGGTCAGCCAGCATTGTTTCTATTATTCCTTCCCCTGAATTTGTCTCCCACCTGTTCCTTCAGGGACCCATGCACACGTCTCCCCCCATCTCTGCTTATGGGGAGCAGCTCCAGAGACCTGCCAGGGACTGGCTCATCGTAATCACATACTCACTCTGGGTCTGGACCCCAGCTATACATTTGTGAACGGCAGCTCCTGTGGGCTCTTTAAGAAAAGGGAAATGATGGATTTACGGAGAAATGATTAATATCTGCACTCACGAGATGAACACGACATGGTCCTGTCCTCGAGAAACTCATGATCGAGGTGAGGAGAACAGGGAGCAGACAGAGGGGTCCACTGGGTGGGGCACAAGGGGGCAGGCCATGTCGGCATGGGATGTGGTGCCCAGGCCACATGTCCTCCAACCCCGTCCTGGAGTCGGGGCAGTTCCCTAAACAGGCGGGTGGGGACATTAAGCGGTTCAAAGACTACACAGAACCTCATGTCAGTTCAAGTCAGATTGTGCCACCAAATGAATTTGAGCCAACCTTTGGGAAAAAGGCTTGCTGTTTTTCTAGAGCTTTCGGATTCTGGATTTGTGGGTAAGGGGTGTGGACTTACAGTCAGGGCCAAGTTATCCATGAGGCACGGTAGGCACAGTGCTTAAGGCTCACGATACTTTTGGGGGCTCACAAAAATGTTCTAACTTCTTTTAAAATGAGAATAGGAAGTAAAATTTTAGGTCAGAAAAACGCCTTAATATTCAGTATTAAAATATTTGTCTTTACACCAACGCGGTCATGGAAGGTGATCTTTAACATTTTTTAGTGGAGGAAGGAGCTCAGGAAGGCAAAGTGCCTCATCCGTGCTTGGAGCCCTGCTCTCTGCAGATGCTGGGAAGACTCGGCAAGATAAGGCAATGACCAGCACGGTGCCTGGTACACTGTCAGCATTTACTGCACGACCACAGCGATGGTGACCACAACGTCGTAAGGGTCTCATTTTCCTTATCTACAAAAGGGACTAATAGCTGCCCTCCCCACTCCCAGGCCTGCTGTGAGACTGCGGGAGATAACAAATGCCAAAGCACTTCGGACCTGGCCCTGCCATGCCGAGAGGGGCTGATGTACGACCACCGCCATCATCCACCCGCCCGTGGAATACGAGCAGATGTCCGTCTGCTGCCCCACCCACACCGGGCAGGACGGCCCGAAAGCCCAGTGCAGGTGCTGCCTTCTTCTGTGCACCTGCCTGGCAGATGGACCGCTGGGAAGGGGAGAGGGCAAGGCTGAGGCAGGGGCACCTGGGAGCCCCATCAGTGGAGTAGGAGTTACAGGGGACCCCCCGAATCAGCTTGGGGTAGGCCTGGGGTAGCCCTCAGAGGTCTGGGAGCAGCCTCACGATGTCAGGGACGTGTCTTTTTTATCTTGGGTCTCCTCTCCCTTCTCCTTCTACCCAGACTCCTAAATTGCACTCTTGCTGCCCTCAACCCCAAGACGCTGAGTCAGAAACCCTGGATGTGACAGAGTGAGGGCGTTTTGAAGGCCAGCATTCCCACATGGCTGTTCAACAGACATTTATCATGTGTCTCTTTGTGCTAGTCCTCTAGTGAGACGCTCCAGAAGGAGTCCCGCACAAGACAGTGGCAGGCTTGCCCTCAGGCCTCTCCGATGACTCCACCCACTGCGGCACCAGCACCCCTGCCCCGTGCCCCCACCCTGGCCTCAGGCCTGGGAAGTTCACCCTGTCAGTCTCCTGCCAGAAGCCCTCAGTCATCTGCTCCCCTGCCTCCCTGAAAGATAAGCAAGGTCAGCAACAGCTTGGCGGCTCCCTGGGAGGAGAATCCGGCAGGTGTCTGTAAGGGGGCTGTGGTCTTCCCCCACTGACCAGAAAACTGCCCTCAGTCCCTCATCTCCTGTTTGGGGCAAAGATTCTGTCTGAGACAGACAATGTTCCAAAAAGCCATTTTTTAAATTTTTTATATAGGTGGGGCGCCTGGGTGGCTCAGCCGGTTAAGCATCTGCCTTCAGCTCAGGTCATGACCTCAGGGTCCTGGGATGGAGCCCCACATCCGGCTCCTAACCCTAACCCTGCTGAGCAGAGAGCCTGCTTCTCCCTCTCCCTCTGCTCCTCCCCCTGCTCGTGTTCTCTCTCTCTCTCAAATAAATAAATAAAATCTTTAAAAAAATGTTTATATACCATGAGATGATTTTAAACAGCTTTGGAAAATTTCTGTGAAGTGTTTGTTATGACAATACAAAGAAAACCAGCACACTAAAATTAAATCTCTCTTCCCTCTGCTTCTTAGTCTCCCCTCTTGGGGACAGGCCTCTGCATCAGCTGCAGTAAGAAGAGGGCAGATGAGGCCAATCGAACATTCCTTAAAATACTGTTATAAAGACAAAATGAAAACCAGTCAACTAAACATCTTAGCAAATTGGCTTTGGGCAAATTGACCTGGAGCCCAAACTCTGGTGCTCAGATGGAGCTTAATAAATATTTGTTGACTGAAGAGCAAATGTGTTTGACTGTTAGGTGATGTCCACGGTTAAGGAGAAGGGCTACCCTGACTCTGTTCCTGGCAGGTGGGTTGAGAAGAGGGAATGAAATGGGCCATACGTGAGCTAACAACAGGCTCTTGAAGCAACTTTGTAACTGAACATGCATCCTGTGCTGACTTTTGGATAAACTTGGTTGGCCAGCATTGAACAGACACAATGTCCTCAGAGGGCTTTCCATGTGCTGGGACATCCCGTGTGACACTGGGCAGTATAGGATAACAGGTAGCACTGCCTTAGAATCTCCCAATAAACATGAATCTCCAAACTTCCTACCAGGTCCAGGGAACACATGGTGTCCCTGACAGACATGGGGCGGCAAGTCATAGGACCTGCCGACAGCACCTCCCGGAGAGGAGGGGACCAGCTGGCCGAGTCTTAGCTTAGAGGCAGCTGTTGCATTAAATCTGGAGGGAGGGAGGCTTTTGGCAGTTCCACAGGCTTCCTGATGCTGGACACTCCCCTGGACCTTTCCAAGACCAGCTGACCAGGAGAGGAGGGGACGTGCTTCTTTGTCCCTTAACCATGGGTCAACCTCACTGGATGGAGCCTCATCACTCACACTGCCATAATTCCTTGACCTTGAATCTGAGAAGTCATCAACTATTAAATGTGTCATGTTCTAATAAAAAAAAGAAAAAGTGTGGCCAATTAGCCCCTGACAGGCTGTTAACTTTAAGACGCCTCCTGATTTCAGAGATCTTAAAACAAGAAAAAATGTCTTAGAATTAAAGAGATGTTATTTGTTTTCAGGACAACTGTGTTTCTGCTTGCTTTGATGCGGGTCTTAATCCCAGTTCCATTACTTTCTAGCTGTGTGGCCTGGAGTGAGGAACTTTACTTAGTTAAGCCTCGGTCTTCTTGTTAGTAGAACAGAATGGTAATACTTCCTTCATAGGTTATGAGAGGAGAAAACAATGATGCCTATAGAATGTTGAGCTTGATGTCTAGCATATCATAATTAGCTCTAACAAGGCTTGTGGGGACAACACATTTCTTCTAGTGCTCAGGTGGGTATACTGAGCTGAATTAATCTAGGAACTCTTGGGGCTAATATTTCCCAACAGACTATAACCAAGAGCAGGAAGGGCAGAGAATTGAATTAAGAACCACCAACCAGCTGGGTAGGTTTATCAAGGGCACTGACAGCAGTGAGAGTACAGGAGATTTGGGGGAGAAGATAGATTCAGTTGGGATGTGGGGCATTCCAGCTGGAACTCCAAAATGGAAGAGTAGATTGTACTGAACTCTCTGGTCAGTAACAATGATAAACTCTGGACAATATACAAAACAACTGCTTGAGGGACGCCTGGGTGGCACAGCGGTTAAGCGTCTGCCTTCGGCTCAGGGCGTGATCCCGGCGATCTGGGATCGAGCCCCACATCAGACTCTTCCGCTATGAGCCTGCTTCTTCCTCTCCCACTCCCCTTGCTTGTGTTCCCTCTCTCGCTGGCTGTCTCTATCTCTGTCAAATAAATAAATAAAATCTTTAAAAAAAAAAAAAAAACAACTGCTTGAAAGCACTCAAGTACAACCCAAAGCAACAGAAACTGGAGGAGACATGGTTTTTGAAAGATGGGAAGCACACTAGGGTACTTTCCAGTCCATGGTGCTAAACGGAAGAGCAGAACTGAAATGGAATGCAGCAGTATTACTGGCTGGGAAGAAGATAAAGAAGTTGGGCACTGAGGCTGGAAACTGAAGGGGAAAATGCCAGAAGGGAGATAGTCATGGAAGTGGGAGCTCCAAAATTACTGTGCAAATTCCCCTCAAATCCTTAGTTAATCCTTAAATTGTACACATGCAGAGAGAAACTCCACAGGGCCCAAAAGAAAGCAGTAGCTGGGAAGCAGGGAATTCAGAAGATGAAGTTTGGAGTTCAAGTCCTGCCAAGCTAAAGGGACTTTGCAAACACTTAAGGCTTCTGATTTAATCCCAGAAAAGCCATGCCTTACCAATAAGCCCAGACTACGAGTTATACCCTAGAACTATAGACAAAACCAAAATAAACCTACCTGAACAAAACCTAAAACCCAAACCTCCACAAGATCAAGGGAGTATGCCAGGAATTTAACCACCTGCCAGAACAAAACACAACATTCTTTAGAGGAAGGCAATAAAATACAAAGTCTTTTCAATGTATCATACAAAATGTCCAGTATACAATTTAAAAATGATAGACATGTGAAGAAGCAGGAAAATGTGATCCATGCTCAAGAAAAATAATAGTCAAAAAAACCAGATCCACTGATGAGCCAGATGTTGGAATTAGTAAACAAGAACTTTAAAATGGCTATTAAATATATGCACAGGATTTTCAGGAAATGAAGGATAGAATGAATGAGAAGATAGAGAATCTCAGAAGAGAAATCCTATAAAATAAAATCCTATAAGAGAATCTCAGAAGAGAAATCCTATAAAATAAAATCCTATAAGAGAATCTCAGAAGAGAAATCCTATAAAATAAAATCCTATAAGAGAATCTCAGAAGAGAAATCCTATAAAATAAAATCCTATAAAATCCTATAAAAATAAACCCAGTGGAAATTCCAGACCCCATAAACACAGTACCTGACATAAAACATACTTAGGATGAAATTAACAGATTAGATCTATAGAAGAAGAGGTCAGCAAAGTTGAAGACCAGTAATAGAAACGATCCAACTAAAGCACAGAAAGGAGAAGGAAGGAAGGGAGGGAGGGAGGGAGGGAGGGAGGGAGGAAGACAGAAGGAAGGAAGGGAGGAAGGAAGGAAGGAAGGAAGGAAGGAAGGA